>NC_141069.1:54664573-55037073 GCF_041138505.1 Cibotium barometz
CTCGATGATGGATGGGAGATGTGATTAACCAGCCAGCTTTACTATCATCCAATTACCAGGTGTAATTGCAAGGAGGCCATTTTATGGCATTTTGAAGTTTGAAAAAAAACAATATAAGCACCTATTCACACACATAATACGAGTGGTTTTTGCAACAATTAAAGATCTCAAGGCAAAGTTTGACGAAGTGTGGAAGACAGTTCCGGGTGCCCTTCCAACTTCCAAAAATGAGGCTGAATCAGCATAAGAAAGAAGATTTTTTTCATTGAGAACACGAAAGTTAAGATCAAGCAGCCTAATGTGTGAACGACAAGAACCTTTGTATTGCACCAAGCTCTACTTGTTGGGAGCAAACTTGGTCTTGTGCTAGTGTGGTGCACTAGTTGCGGGGGCTTTGATCAAATCAAATACTAAAAATGGCATACGACATGTTGGCTTTGATGATCTAGCTCATCTATGCCTACTGCATGGAGTACATAGGATGCAACCTTCACCTCTGTGGGAAACTCGGGATGGATGACCTGATGAACTTGAATGGTAAGTAATGGGACAATATAATTACATCAATTGTTGAAGTATTGTCTTGAAATAGGGTATCAATGAAAAAATGATAATAATATTGAAAGAAAGAAGCATGAGAGGGTCAAGGAGACGCTTAGCTAGGATACTACCGAGATGCCTGTAAGTCCCAGTGTGAAGGCATGAGGTCCGAAGGAAGCCCATGCGAGGTCCCGACCACGAAGATGCTTAGCTGGGATACTATCTTGTTATGATCCATGTTATTTGATGGATGATAGTCATGCTCATTTATTATTTGACGGGGACGCCGAGTATTTTTACTAGTCAATAATGGATGGATTTCCATGTGTGGGTGGACTCCCACGTGTATTTGGTGATATTTTGGTATTTGATTTATATTTTATGATGATGCCTATTTCTCATGAACGCGTTAGGATTGATTGATGCGATGTCAATTGATTGTTTACTGACGTGGTTTATGTTTATGAGTTTAGGTGATGAAGTGTGTAAGGTACCGACTTAGGTGTTGCATAGTGCAAGGGTACCGATTTAGGTGTCGCACAGATGGTGGATTGAGCTGTGACGTGTGGACAGATCTCATTATTATATTCACAATATTTTGTGGTCATATGATGGCGTTTGATATTACTTTGACATCATTGTGATGTGTGTGTGCACACGCATCAATTTATTGTACAATGTGCGTGCGAGCACTAGTTGATTTATTTTGTAATGTGCATATGTGCACAAGTTAGATTATTGTATTAGAAAATTGTGCAAACCTTAGAAGGCTTGAGGACAAAGACTAATTTAATGGCAAAGTCCAAATATGGATGTGTACTCTATGTTTGGCTCAAGGCCTACTTTTGGAATATATCACAAATACCCACGAGAAGAAGCCACTCACGTTGGGGAGGGATATTGCACTTAGCCTTGTGTTGATGGTGATGTTAATCTTTCTTTCTTACTTTATGTTATAGCCTTGTGTTGATGGTGATGTTAATCTTTCTTTCTTTATGTTATGCATATGTGATTTGAGTTTTCAATCCAATTCAAAGCCTTTGTTTTATTTTTGATATAATTTATGAGTTCTTGATTTATTTCTTCAAGAAGATTAAATGGGTCCGATGATGGTGGTATGAGAGCTTTGGTGTAATTTAATTTTCTTAAAGACCGTCAAAAGAGGTGAAAGTGAGGTGATTTTGGTAATTTTCTTGAATTTAAATTAAAGGAGAATACGTTTAGGGATAGCTTTGGTGTAATTTAATTTTCTTGAAGGCCGTCAAAAGAGGTGAAAGTGATGTGATTTTGGTAATTTTCTTGAATTTAAATTAAAGGAGAACACGTTTAGGGATTTTTGTTTATGTATGGTTGAAAGTAACCTTGTCTTTAACCATTGGGTAACCAATCTCCATCAATCTATTGCCCAAAGGGTAAAATGATTAGGTAAATGATTAGGTGGTAACCTCTCTCAAAATTGAAAAGCCGTTTTGCTAAATTCTTGACCTCTTTTGTGATTGTCTGTATGGATGGGTTCCAAAAATTGATAGCCAATCCTGCTTAGCTTTCCAATTGCTAAACCATTGAGGGAGGAAGAAATCTATAATGGATGGTGTATAATTCCCCAAGAGCTAATCTATAGAGAAATAAACTGTCTGAGAGAAAATTCTGAAAATTGATCTTGTAGAACAAAAATTTTATATTTTCTTTCTTCAAAATCATGGCCAAGAAAATTTAGAAGGCTTGGGAAATATTTTTTCTCTCGTCTCTCAATTCCATGAAGATTGGCGGCGGCCGGTGGAGACGATTTGTGCCAAAAAAAAAGAAAGAAAGCTTGAGAGCTATGCTTTATAAGGTTTTATATATATAATCATTCTCCTTCCCCCTTAAATGATGGCCGGCTGCGCGAAATCCAAGCGGCGCTGATTTTTTTTAAATTCTCCCTTTTTATTCTTGCACGCGTCGCGCTGTGCTGTCGGAATACTTGTGGGAGAGATTGAAACTGTAAATCTTATAAAACTTTAATAAGCTTATTAATCAGTATGAAAGCTTTATAGACTTTAATATATATATATATATATATATATATATATAAGCTGCACCTATTGAAATCCTCATGAATTGATTTATAATTTCCTCCATTGTTTGCTTAGACCTCTACATATTATATGCATACATACACGGGATTATTTGTCACACTTTCTTTGTGAGGTGTGAAAGGAAAACTATGAGATCAATAAAATGTTTTACAAAAGAAAATATTTTTTGACGATCCCCCCATCATATTTTATAGAAAAGGATCTCATGTACATATAGTTAGGGGTGGTTGCAAGATGAGGGTACTCACTTTCGTTCACTCTCTCTAAAATTGGGACATCCATGCATCTCGGGCGGAGTACCTCGATCGTGATAGTGCCGCGAATTAAAAGACGACACGTGCCTCCCGAGCCTAAATCGACATATCTTGATCGAGATGCCAACTAATGCCACGCTAGCAGGTCCGGGTTTCCAGGCATCATCCATGTCACCAATACATGTCACCGCCACCACAATATCTCGATCGAGATATCTATGCCACTCGGATCCACATCAGGGCCACGCTGTATCCCCGTAGGCATATTTGACTAGCACATCTCCATCGTCCACGTATCTCGAACGAGAAATTTACATCCAATCGCGACCATTCATTATTCGAGGTAATGGGATACAATCTCCACCGTCCCCATATCTCGATCGAGATACTGAGTTCAAATCTCAGCCGTCCAAATATCTCGATCGAGATACAGAGATTCAATCTGCACCGTCCAAATATCTCGATCGAGATACGTAGATGCAATATCCACCGTCCAATTCTCTCGATCGAGATACGAAAACGCAATCTATACCGTCCATTCACGTACGTTGGAAGATGCGATCTCGACCGTTTAAATATCTCGATCGAGGTATATAATGAATCTTGACCGTTGAGATACCTTGTCGTGGTAATGCCTTTAAATTGTGGCCGTCCATGTACCTCGAACGAGATAGTAATATCAAATCTCAGCCGTCGATCCTTCCCCAACCCTAAAATTAGGTGTGTATCTTGGCCGTATGTTGCACTAACCCTAATATCCAGAGCGTTAATCTTGCAAACCCTAAATTGCATGATGTTACCGAACCTCGATCGAGGTTATAAAACCGGAAAACTTTTTTTTTTGCCTCATTTTCACAAGTCGTTTTCACTCTCCTTGCTCTCTTGATTTGGATTAGTATTAGTGAGCCCATTAGCTTTGTTTTTAGCTTCATTAGTGCTACTTAGCACTAAGCATTAGACCCTTCACATTAGACCCTTCACATTGGACCCTTCACATTTGGCTTAGGTTTTAGCATGGAGGGCCACGAGGAGGGCCACGAGGAGGGCCGCTCATCCATTGCGGACCTCATCGCAGAGATAGACCGCGAGTTAGCGGCTATCCGTAGGAGTGCTAGAGACACTCCGTCTACATTACATATCATGGCAGACTTGGAGGCGATGCTTGCGTCCCTTCGTAGCCTTCACGATATTGTTTATGTAGATGAGTGGATAGCCCACCATCGCGCTGCTCCTGTGTCACATGGCCTGACATATCGTCAGGTCTGTGATCTTGCTCCTATTAGGGATGGAGCTTACCTAGATCTTTTCCTCGATAGTCGTGGGATGAGGCCTGGGGCGGGCAAGCCCCTCACTATTTCGCGGTGTTCGCATCCTCGTATGGCGGCACATATCTATAGTCGATATGTTGCCGCATATGGGAGGATGCCGAACAACCGCCAAATTCCCATATACTTCGCAAAGCAACTTTATATGCAGAGTTTGTCTTAGGGGAGGAGGTCGATTACACCAGCCATCGTCCGGGTGGTGGTGCTGGCCGAGGCCGTCTCCAGGACCAGGGTAGGCGGCCTCCACCAGCCCTTCGTGTAGCACCTACCACAGATCCTTCATTTGTGCCATTGTCGACAGTAGAGGCTCTTGGCACGCAAATCGGCATTGACGTACGGAGTACCACGGAGAGCATCCAGCACGTGGTGCGCCTATTCTCACGATCTATACCGACGACAAATGTGGAGGTATTTACATATATATTACGTCTTAAGTTTTTTTGGTCATTTATCTTCATGTTTATATGTACTTTTCTATATTTTTACATGAGCAGCATGGTTGATTGTGTCACGCAGGTTCCCACACCTACCACTGAGAGGCTCACTCAGGAGTTGGTAGAGGCGAGAGCGGAGATTAACCGCCTCCGAGCTGCATTACAGATGGCAGAGGCAGCTACTGCAGAGGCACAGCATCTGAGAGAGTCCGACATCCAGCAGGTAGGTTTCTCTTGCACGTAAAAGAGTTATAATTAAGGTCCTAAGTTATAAATTTCTTTAAGTAATACCTAATGAGAGACTAATCAATTATTTTAATGCTTTACTTTTTTGCGTAGGCTCGGATCGAGGTAGAGAGCTCCAGAGCTGAGGCACAGCATCATCAGATTATGGAGCAGATTGCCCAGCACAGGGCAGATCAGCTGATGCTGCATGTTCGAGAGTATCGTAGATCCTCGGACGTGACAGTGCCTTACCTACCGTTATATCCACGGCCTGTCTCACAGAGGTTTTTCGACGACCTCTCTCGCAGGATGCACCACCCTTCCTACGTGATGCGTGCTGCTGTTTATGTATCGAGGACATTGATAGTACAGGAGGATATGCCCTGGGATGTGGACATATTTTCCACTTTTGTCTTGCATCACCCAGGAGCTAGTCCGGTTCTCAACATGCCCATCCTGCCGTGCACGCGTCGACCTAGCGACGTACAGGGTATTGGGCATCGATGATCTTCACCCAAGCCTTGTTCGAGTAGATGCCAGGACTGGCAGGCCTGTCGACTTTACATCAGCTATGGACTTGGGACTCGACGCCTTCGACGATAGAGCCCAGGAGCCTGAGGTGCCTCCTGAGATAAAGTGGAGCTCACATGAGTTCGACGCTTACCAGAGAGTCCTACATGAGAGCCAGGTCACAGCATATGAGCGCGTGGGTGGTGCTGGCCCTAGTGGCACATCGGGTGATGGTGCTAGTAGCAGTGCTGCTTCTCATGAGCAGCGTGTCCTTACAGCAGAGGAGCTTACACGAGCAGAGTGGCAGACACGCACCATTGCAGATTATAGATTTTGGGTTTACAGACAGAGGCGTCTTGCATTAGCACGACGTAGAGAGAGAGAGAGGGCCATAGCAGCTTTTGGGACTCGTGAGCTCCCGAGTACACCGGCACTAGCTCACGATCCTGCCTTTGAGACAGACCTCCCCACAGACATTCGACGACCCCCGCAGCCGGCACAGTCTCCTCGACGTGCACAGCAGCCTCGACGCGCACGTCGACCGGCAGTTAGAGATGATGATTTTGATTGGGTTGCTGTTGATAGTGACTAAACTCAGACTAGCTGGGTTAGCTCACTTACATTGTACTTAGATTTTTGGGCAGTGACTAACCTCAGACTAGCTGGGGTAGCTCATTTTCATTCTGATGTACTTATTTGATGTTTATATCATTATGAGTTTTCTCATTATTGAGTATCATTACATTTTAGTTGATGTTCTTGATTTTATTATATTTTTTAACACTTTGGCTATCATATTGTTTGTTGAAAATCTCCATGCCATCGTACACAAACATGCTCTGATGGGGACCAAACTTTGCAAGCATGGGGAGGGGACCCACCCCCACATGCTTGCAAAGTTTGGTCACAATCAGAACATGTTTGGATTGGTAATTAGTGCCCAGTGTGGGTTTTTGAAGTCTCTTGGTGCTTAAGAGGCCATGGAAAATCCGGGCCTTCCCCATACCATCGTACCCAAACATGCTCCGATGGGGACCAAACTTTGCAAGCATGTGGGGGTGGGTCCCCCCCACATGCTTGCAAAGTTTGGTCACAATCAGAGCATGTTTGGATTGGTAATTGGCGCCCAGTGCGGGTTTTTCAATTCTCTTGGTGCTTAAGAGGCCATGGAAAATCCGGGCCTTCCCCATACCATCGCACCCAAACATGCTCCGATGGGGACCAAACTTTGAAAGCATGTGGGGGTGGGTCCCCCCCACATGCTTGCAAAGTTTGGTCACAATCAGAGCATGTTTGGATTGGCAATTAGCGCCCAGTGCGGGTTTTTCAAGTCTCTTGGTGCTTAAGAGGCCATGGAAAATCCGGGCCTTCCCCATACCATCGTACCCAAACATGCTCTGATGGGGACCAAACTTTGCAAGCATGGGGAGGGGACCCACCCCCACATGCTTGCAAAGTTTGGTCACAATCAGAACATGTTTGGATTGGTAATTAGCGCCCAGTGCGGGTTTTTGAAGTCTCTTGGTGCTTAAGAGGCCATGGAAAATCCGGGCCTTCCCCATACCATCGTACCCAACACATGCTCCGATGGGGACCAAACTTTGCAAGCATGTGGGGGTGGGTCCCCCCCACATGCTTGCAAAGTTTGGTCACAATCAGAGCATGTTTGGATTGGCAATTGGCGCCCAGTGCGGGTTTTTGAAGTCTCTTGGTGCTTAAGAGGCCATGGAAAATCCGGGCCTTCCCCATACCATCGTACCCAAACATGCTCCGATGGGGACCAAACTTTGCAAGCATGTGGGGGTGGCTCCCCCCCACATGCTTGCAAAGTTTGGTCACAATCAGAGCATGTTTGGATTGGTAATTGGCGCCCAGTGCGGGTTTTTCAATTCTCTTGGTGCTTAAGAGGCCATGGAAAATCCAGGCCTTCCCCATACCATCGTACCCAAACATGCTCCGATGGGGACCAAACTTTGCAAGCATGTGGGGGTGGGTCCCCCCCACATGCTTGCAAAGTTTGGTCACAATCAGAGCATGTTTGGATTGGCAATTAGCGCCCAGTGCGGGTTTTTCAAGTCTCTTGGTGCTTAAGAGGCCATGGAAAATCCGGGCCTTCCCCATACCATCGTACCCAAACATGCTCTGATGGGGACCAAACTTTGCAAGCATGGGGAGGGGACCCACCCCCACATGCTTGCAAAGTTTGGTCACAATCAGAACATGTTTGGATTGGTAATTAGCGCCCAGTGCGGGTTTTTGAAGTCTCTTGGTGCTTAAGAGGCCATGGAAAATCCGGGCCTTCCCCATACCATCGTACCCAAACATGCTCCGATGGGGACCAAACTTTGCAAGCATGTGGGGGTGGGTCCCCCCCACATGCTTGCAAAGTTTGGTCACAATCAGAGCATGTTTGGATTGGCAATTAGCGCCCAGTGCGGGTTTTTGAAGTCTCTTAGTGCTTAAGAGGCCATGGAAAATCCGGGCCTTCCCCATACCATCGTACCCAAACATGCTCCGATGGGGATTAAACTTTGCAAGCATGTGGGGGTGGGTCCCCCCCACATGCTTGCAAAGTTTGGTCACAATCAGAGCATGTTTGGATTGGCAATTAGCACCCAGTGCGGGTTTTTCAAGTCTCTTAGTGCTTAAGAGGCCATGGAAAATCCGGGCCTTTCCCATACCATCATACCCAAACATGCTCCGATGAGGACCAAACTTTGCAAGCATGTGGGGGTGGGTCCCCCCCACATGCTTGCAAAGTTTGGTCACAATCAGAGCATGTTTGGGTACGATGGTATGGGGAAGGCCCGGATTTTCCATGGCCTCTTAAGCACCAAGAGACTTGAAAAACCCGCACTGGGCGCTAATTGCCAATCCAAACATGCTCTAATTGTGACCAAACTTTGCAAGCATGTGGGGGAGACCCACCCCCATATGCTTGCAAAGTTTGGTCCCCATCGGAGCATGTTTGGGTACGATGGTATGGGGAAGGCCCGGATTTTCCATGGCCTCTTAAGCACCAAGAGACTTGAAAAACCCGCACTGGGCGCTAATTGCCAATCCAAACATGCTCTGATTGTGACCAAAC
The DNA here is from genome assembly GCF_041138505.1 of Cibotium barometz. Taxonomy (NCBI): domain Eukaryota; kingdom Viridiplantae; phylum Streptophyta; class Polypodiopsida; order Cyatheales; family Cibotiaceae; genus Cibotium; species Cibotium barometz. The sequence continues at coordinate 54,673,028 of NC_141069.1, forward strand.
TTTGCAAGCATGTGGGGGGGACCCACCCCCACATGCTTGCAAAGTTTGGTCCCCCCATCGGAGCATGTTTGGGTACGATGGTATGGGGAAGGCCCGGATTTGCCATGGCCTCTTAAGCACCAAGAGACTTCAAAAACCCACACTGGGCACTAATTACCAATCCAAACATGTTCTGATTGTGACCAAACTTTGCAAGCATGTGGGAGTGGGTCCCCTCCCCATGCTTGCAAAGTTTGGTCCCCATATCAGAGCATGTTTGGGTACGATGGCATGGAGATTTTCAACAAACAATATGATAGCCAAAGTGTTAAAAAATATAATAAAATCAAGAACATCAACTAAAATGTAATGATACTCAATAATGAGAAAACTCATAATGATATAAACATCAAATAAGTACATCATAATGAAAATGAGCTACCCCAGCTAGTCTGAGGTTAGTCACTGCCCAAAAATCTAAGTACAATGTAAGTGAGCTAACCCAGCTAGTCTGAGTTTAGTCACTATCAAGATAGAGATCTAGTCAGCAGCACCCTCTCTAGCTCTCAACTGCTCTAGAATGCTCTCATGGTCATCCACTCGAAGCCGAAAACGAGGGTGAGAACTGTGTTTTTGGCTCTGTACTCGAACAAGAGTGAGCCTGGTAGCAACCACTAGATGAGAGAACTGAAATGCCTCTAACTCCCACTTCCACTGCTGGAACTCAAGACTCCCCCGATGAAGTCGAATCTGCTGGTAGAACCGGCCTGCCACAATCATGCTATGGGTGTCATAAGAAAACCCATGATCATCCACTGTATCCTGGTCAAGCATGCACTTTGGCCTAGTGCAACTCATCAGATAGTAGTCTACTCCCTCGCTATTTCCCTCACTGGCAATAACAGCAAATACATCACCCTCCTGTAGCAAATCTATCAGGTCATCATAACTGACCATGAACGCAGGACCTGTGTGCTCATCAGACACCACTGGTGGATGTGAAGGATGCTCGGGGGAGAGGAATGTCTGTATCCATGCATCTGCCCATCCTCTCGAGGCACAATGTGACCAATCGCCATCCATACATGCTCCACAGAAGCATGCAAACCGTCGTGTGTAAATCGTGGGGGCCGCCATGCACGTGCTCCTGATGGAATGTAAGCCCAAGGTGCCAGGTACTGTGTCACAATCATGGGAGGCTCTACGGTCAATCATGCCACCATCCACATGCCAAAAAAATCTCTTGACAATCCGAGCATCACGTTTGGGGTACGATGATGCTGCACTCCCACACAAATGTTGGGAGCACCACTCGACTACGTGGCCCGCATCTCTGAACCGCTGAGCATCCTGTCGCAGCTGATGACGCCTCAAGGCACGTTTCACACACGCGCCTGCACCATCATGCTCACCCTTCCCGTGACCAGTCTCAAAGAATGACCAAATCACTGGGATACTAGACTGCACATGCCACCTATAAATCCATAAAATATAGTCTTAGTTATTGTTTTCTTTAAGATGTTCTAGTGAATTTAGTTTAATTGTAAATGTAAGAAAGCCATAAGTACAACCTGTAGAGCCAATAGAATTGACGTGATGACTTGAACTGTGCGCCACAACCATCCGACCAAACCCATCGCTGGACATGTCTGATCCCACAATCTCCTAAAAAATCGTCATGGAGACGAAAACAGTGTTGCACAAAATGTGCATCATGTGAACGATCATCACTGATATAGAAATGATACTCTCGAATAATGACACGGGTCTCGGGGGTACTCGCTATCCCATCTACATGAGCCTCTACATGTCGATAGCTAATGTGGACCAAAATAGCAACCTGGTGAGGTAAGCAATACATACGTTTAGGACACAAAAACCCTTCATTTGGGAGCTACTTATAGCTGCCACAATAGCCCGTCGAGCAGCCAAAGCGTCCGCAGAGTTCCTCTTCTTGTTAACTATATAGGAATGACGAACACTTTGTAGCACCGCCACAGCTCTCCTCTCTCTTCGACCTCCAATGTCGGAAAGCGCCCTGCAGTTGGCCATGTTGGGCAGATCAATCAAAGCATCAAGCACACATGCCTGTGATGAAGACGTGAGGTCTTTGAAATAGGAATGGAAGATTGCATGGGCACGACAATGTGCCCCTGACTTTGATAGTTCTTTCCTATCCACACGAAGGGCGCCCAAAGGAGGGGGGTGGGTTCTTGTAGAAGAGAGGACTCAAGAAGGGCGGGTTCATGTGGATTATCTAAACTAAGGGGTAGTGGGGGGGAAGAGGGCGAAGGGAGAGGAAGTGGAAGAGGAGGAGCAAGGCTTGGATCATCGCCAACGGAAGGTGTTGCTCGTTGACGTGCTCTCCACTCTCTCTTTCTCTCACGAGCTACCCTTCTCCTCTCCTCCTCTTGAACTTGGTGGATGGGGGGGAGTCTAGTCCTATCACGTTTCCGACTCCTACGACTTTGAGAACCCATTCTCAAGGAAGCTAAGAGAGAAAATATTATAAAGGCTCAATGATGGGATAGTACTAGAGATAAGTGTGGGATAGTACTAGAGATGTGTGATTATATAGGAAAAATAGGTTATCCACTTCAAATCTCACTGGATTTCCTATCTAAGATTGATTGGATAACTAAGATAAACATAAAGATAATTAAAGATAAACTATTATCCACTTAAAAATTAATATTATTTATAATATTTATTAACAAGTCTAAATATTTATCATTACTAGATATATAAATATATCTTTAAAGAAATCTTTTATTTTATAATTATATAACTGCTTTTTTTAAATAAAGTATTTTTTTCAAATTTTATTCAAAGGTTTATTCTACATAAAAAATTTTCAAGAAATATAAAAATAAAAAATTAATTTTTTTAAAATTAATAATATAATCTTTAATAATATTTTTATTGATCTAATCCCAAAATATAATCCTTTAAAATTAGTGATTTTAAATTCTTTTATTTAATAAGTTACATATATTTTATTATTTAAATTTCTACATTCTATTTCTCTAAATTACTAAATTAACTTTTCCAAAAATATGTTTTTGAAAAAAGAGGGGAGGTGGGAAGGAGATGCCACGTGTCACAAGCGTGCATGACACATGGCATTCTCTTGACATGTGGCACTATTATGGTTGATGTGGCAATTCCATGATGTGGCATGCCATGTCACCATGTGCGAGGTGGCATGCAAAGGTGGCAAGATGATGTGGCATTAATGATGACTAGGATGATGAGGTGGGGAGTCAACTAGGTTGACAATGTTGACATGGAGGGTGGAGGTGGCAAGCTGCTTATGTGGATCCTCTCGATGCTCACGTGGACATAAAGTGGCATGCATATATAAGGTTTGGGCCTACCCAAGCCTCACACATGGAATGAAACCTAAGCTGTGAAGTTTACCAAGCCTAGATTTCCAAACCTAACTAGGATTGGTTTTAGACTTGAAAAGGGGAGAGTGGACACAATATGGGAATTTTCACTTGGGAGGATTGAAAATGGACCTTCCCATACTCAAATCAAGCCAAATTTTTTTTAATAAATTCATGGCAACAAGAGTATTGATCCCTTGAGTTTTTAGATTGAAAGATTCAATATTTAATTTTCTAGAATTAAATTACTATTGATTTAATGGGCCTCTGACAGTCATAATAAATTTTCCAAAGTAAATCTACAAAAATCAAACCGTTAGATTTGTAATTTTACCTTATACCCACATTATACTAATCTTTCCCAATCTAATCATCACTAGATCCATACAATTTGAGCATTTTAAATGGTAGATGTGGTGGGAGGATAAAATAGTATGTTTTTTAACAATTCTAATATCTTTTAAATAATATAGAAAATAGTAGAACACATCAAAAATTACTCGATAAATCAAGTTAAGCTCTATGTTATTTGTATTTGTGATATGCAAAGTGGGAACATCATATGAGTAATAATGTAAAAGTTATAGGCAATTTACTCACATTCACTATACTTGTCTAAACCTAGGACAGGGCCTGTATACAAACTTGGTTCCCAAAGAAAAGGGGATTTGCAATTATTGGATATTCGATCAGATTATAGTTTTAGGTGCCCAACTTTGCATATGATGTTTCATTAGAAGACCTTGAAGTGAAACTCCTTGGCTAACTATGAGAGATTGGCTATTCTTCTTGAAAAAATGCCTGTTTTTCAGCTAAAGCCAAGGGCGCCCACGACATGAAACTAGATAGCCTCATCTTGCAACCACCCTTAGTTTGGATTTCTTCTACAGATTTTTAGAACTTACCTCAAGAGAAATTTTGAGACTTGACTCAAATTCTTGTGAGTAATGTTGTTTTCTAAATCCTCATGAAGTCCGAATAATATAAACATCTTGTTAGTGAAGATATCATTAAAATGTTGCTTTAACCTATGGCTAGTTTTTTAATTTTAAAAGAGTACATGGATTACTTCTTGAAAAATTATGCATTTGTGTATTGAGCTAACATGGCAGGACTCGCATCTAGCTCGACATTCCATATGAGATAAGAAACCCTATCTTTTCTCTTGTTTTAATTTTTCTTATTCCTTTTAATTGTCAAGAAATGTGCGAATATCCGCACCGTCCTACTATTCAAAAGAACAACATGATTTTGTCCATATTCTTTTGATTCAAGAACAAGAGCATTAGGACAACTTTCAAAGAAAGATTGAATGACGTCTGTCTAGAATGAACAAAGATATTAAGAAGAAAGTGAAAAATGTGGAAGTATCTAAAAATGCATAGCCCCGACCAATGACATCGTATCCAAGCTGTCTATTGTTAAGTGTTTCAGGTGTAAGATGATGGGACATTATGCTAAATCTTGCCTGACTAAAAAGAAGAACCAAATTGCACCCAAGGACACGCTTGACACCAAAGAGGTTAACGCACTCGACACATTAACCAAAGGTGGAGGTATGTGTTAAAAATTATTTATTGTATGAAATTTCTTGTTTGCTTTTGTATCTGTCTTCTAAATATTCTTTCCTTCTAGACCTAGTTAGAAAATTTTAGAAAACTTTAGCTCCTGAAAAGAATTTTAGACACCCTGACCTAACTAGAAAGATCGAGACTAGATTAGCAAAAGTTATCTTTAAGATCTAGTTGCCCAAATTCAAGTACAAATGATTGCTAGACATTTCCTAGAAGATTAAGACCAATTTAAAGATTCAAGATCCAAGCAAGTTTCTCGAGTCCTTGATTCAAGTTATCAATTACTTAACCATCGACTAGTGATGAGAAAAGTAAAGAAATAGCTCTCAAGTGACTAGAAACCAAGTTTAAGTTGTATGCCAATCACAATTAGGAAGTTTATTCAAGTAAAAATTTTCTAAATTTTCAAGTGTTCTAGTTCAAGATCTATCCGAGTACAAGATTCTTTCTAGACCAAGAATTGCTCTAAGTCAAATATATATTCAACCACCACAAGATTTAAACCCCTTAAGAACAAGATTTATTCAAGAATTGTAATTATGATTTAACTAAAGACTAATATTTCAATTTTTGTCCATTCAAGTATTCTAATGATATGAGATATTATACTCCCAAAACAAAGGGGAAGAGAGGTGTTGATGGGTGTGTACACCCCCTAGCCTTTTGGCATTCACTTGGCTGTGAACACCCCATAGCATTAGTAGCATTATCTTAGGCTAATGAGTTGTGGGATTTGGTTATTACAAGATGTCATATCAAGAAGTGGTTACAAGAGGGCTAGTAGGGAGTTAGGATCTTGTGGAGGTTATGGGAGCCCAATAGTCACATGGGTATCCCAATAGTCACATGGGTATCCCAAGAGTCACATTGTTGGATGGCTATATAAAGCCCCTCTTGTATACAAATTGGATACTATATGACATGACTATTGTATGGACACGATTCTTGTACACACAATATGTGATATATGGATATGGAATACACTATGCTGTTATGTTGTTATTCTTGTATGTTTATTTTGTATCTTTTATCTTGTTCTTGGTCCATGTTTCCCACTCCATGCTCATGTGTACATGTGTACTCCATGGCTATGTGTGTTTCTCCCATGTTAGCAAGATGATGCTAACACTTCTTTGGATAGTTCTCCTATTCCCTTTTACATATGCCCAAGTACTACACATTGGCAATATTTAGTTACGAGGTTTACCCAAGAAATAAGATTCATGTCCTAAGAGTTTGTTGCCCAACGGATATATTGGGTGGCAAGGGTGGGCACCTTGACGATTGGTTGACCCCCCTCGACACTTGTAAGGGCTATCACCAATGAGAATTATTTGTTACAAAAGGCAATAATCTTTACATTATTAGAAATGTAAGCCTAAACTTGTCTCTCTAAGCCTAAGTCTAAAGCCTAAGGTATGCAATATGTGTAAAGCATGGTATGTATCACCCATACATGAGGTGTATGATCCATAGAAGGTCAAAAAGTATCCCTAAATAGGTGGATACATGGAGAAATCATAGGAGGTAGATCATTTGTCAAAAACATCATTACTTATGTCATTTGTAACCTCCCCAACTCCTATATAACCCATTGTACTCATTTCACAAATAATGCGAGAAGACTGTTAGCGTGTCTCTCTCTCTCTCTCATCTCATCTCATGAATGGTAGCAATGTCTTTCCACCATAATCTAACAGTGGTATCAGAGCATCTAGGTTGTTAGGGTCTTCATTAGTGTAAGCTAATTTAGTTTATAAAGCCATCATTATTATCTTTAATAAATCCTATTAGTTTAATTAGGTATTGTAGATGATTTTCTACGCTGTGGAGTTGTCCCAAATCTGTAGAAGGAGCAGAAAGAGGATTAAAAGCCATGGCATCATCAACAAGGAAGCTATCCATACCTTCAATCTCTAACTACGCAGCAAAACAGGCAGTGGTGGATTCGATTTTCGAATGGTGCACTACACGTTACCTTGCGTAAACCAATTTTGCTTCATGTTCTATGTGCACACAAATGGTCATCTATAATTTTGTGCAAAGCCTTGACATCATTAATGATGTGGGTGGGTTGGTTAGCTCATCTTCGGCAGTGAGGTGATGTGGTCAAATCCCATGCAGCACGCGCTCATTGTGATAAATTAATTCTTTTTTTTTAACATTTGGTCACCAAGGTCCCCTTTTCCACTAGCCTATGTTCCCACCAAAGACAAACATAAACAAATTTTTCTTGCATTAAAAAATCATAAGAGGCTATTTCCACCAAGCACTAAAAAAAAATGTCAAGCAATTGATGTCAATGGCAATGTCATGTGCAAGAACTACCACCTCATCAAAATTTGTGAAAGAAAAATCTATGTTCTGCCGCCGTAAATGTTGTAAGGATATATACACTACCCTGGAACAAAAATGTCCAGAGGTAAGACCCACCCAATGTAGTCCATAAATGTTGTTTGCCATTGTCTACCCTATGTTGGCCCTAGCTTCGTTATTGTGGGAACACTAGTTGTATGGAGGACTTTGTCGAAAATCCGTCCTACCATTGTTGTTGTGTACACCCACTTGTCTATCCACACTCTTGTAGTTGTAGAGAAGAGTACACATACCCCCAATGTTAAAAGGGGGGGCTCTATCTCATTGTACCAAGGGAGGATTATTGTTAGGCTAAGCCAAGTATACTGGGTAGTGTTGTTGGCAACCAAAAAATCATTGTCCACAAGTTTGGCTTAAGGGGGGTGTTAGAACTGTAAGCCTAAACTTGTCTCTCTAAGCCCAAGTCTAAAGCCTAAGGTATGTAATATGTGTAAAGCATGGTATGTATCACCCATACATGAGGTGTGTGATCCATAAAAGGTCAAAAAGTATCCCTAAAGAAGTGGATATGTGGAGAAATCATAGGAGGCAGATAATTTGTCAAAAACATCATTGCTTATGTCATTTGTAACCTCCCCAACTCCTATATAGGCCATTGTACTCATTTCACAAATAATGCAAGAAGATTGTTAGCGTGTCTCTCTCTCTCTCTCTCTCTCTCTCTCTCTCTCTCTCTCTCTCTCTCTCTCATCATGAATGGTAGCAATGTCTTTCCACCATAATCTAACGTACACATGTTCAAGATCTTTAGTAGTGGTTTAAAAATCACTTCCATTTTTCCAAGCTTATACTACTTTATGTTCTTAGAATCATTGATGAAGCATTGTGTTAAGATGCATGGATCTAGTGGATATGGTGCATTAAGGTGGGTAGAAGTGGATTAACATCAACATCTACACATACAAGAAATTCAAGAAAAGAGATTAAGGCTAATGACAAAGATAATAAAAAACTAGAACATAATGATAAGGGATTCAGCAAAAAAACTCATACATTTGAGTTAGAATTGAGGATCTTAAATAGGGTACAATGAGTGAACTTTCAAATTCCACCTTCAAGAACTCCCAAGTAACTCCATGAGTAACACATATACTGATATGACATATTTTGGCCTCTATTTTACTAATAACCCCATGCTAACCCAATATTAACATAACCTTTCAACCATGCACATGCACCATAATGTGTTAATTTAAAATTTATTTACATTAAATAGTATTGGAAAGAGATATTGTTGTTTATTTTTTAACACAAAAATAACTATCATAGCCAATATGTCTAAAAAAGTTGAATAAACACCAAGATTTATAAATAAAAGTAATGTAGCTAAGAACTTGAAAACATCTTAGACTTTAATTTCTCTTCTACATACATGAGGAGATTTTTTTGTAGCCTCCTCAGAGATATCTTTTAACTCTTCAATTACTTGGGCTTCTTCATTCTCCTTTACATTTTCTACCTCCTTTTCTACGTATTCAACATTATCTTATAGAATGAATCTATGCCCAATCCCATATGTATTCATTGTTTTCTACGAATTACAAACATATACTTTCTACAACTGTAAGGTCATCCAATGTTAGCACCATATCAACCACTCTTCTTTTTAAGCCCAAACCTAATGGATGCAAGTCCCTTTGTGAAGATGTCAAAAACATATTTATCTTCCCTATAATAGGCTTTAATGAAGTTTTCAATAAGAATTATTTTTTTGACAGTACCTCTTTACCTTCATTATATTTTTCAAATTTTGCATCCTCAATTTACATATCTATTATTTATAACTTGGATTTGTTTTGAAAGTACCTATATTCACATTATCAAACTCCTTATATTTTCACACCAAGGTAGTGACTTACAAAGTTGGCAATTGCATTGAGTACCCAAATACTCTCATCTTGAAACGAATGCTACCAATTTCCATTCGTAATATCCATGTTGTTTGATTTAAGGAATTCTATAACACTTACTTTTGTAAATGTTAACAAAACCCAGCAACAAAAATGGAGATGGCTTTGAAGCTACCTCTTGTGCAAGGACTTCAACAACCTAGAAAAAATTTCAAAATGCTTGACACATGATCCCTGTTGATGATTTATGGTATCGAGGGCAACTAATCTAAGAGCCATTAGTGCATGATATTTGTTGTGTAAAAAACCTACATTATAGAAATTACATGGGTAAACTAAGGCTTATTTACATAGACTCTCCTTGTTATCAATAATCCATTGGAAATATCCCTTTGCATCTTTTTGAAGTCGTGGATTCTCCTTTCCACAATGAAGTTGAGTCCTCAACCATTAATCATAGCAACCAAAAACTTTGTTATACATGTCATTTGTGATGTTACTTGATTCTCAACCCACTCATTCCAAGACTTCTTGAAGCTTGCATAAAAAAACTTCATTCATTATTCTTTGTTTTTCTTGACCTCCATTGATCTATCAATGTGGCTACTATCTTTCATTTTTGCCACAAAATTTTCTTTTGAAGGATTTCGTCTCTTGAATCTTCTGGACATTTGCATCATCCAATCCTTGCATGCATCTAAACATTGTAAAGGATAATAGTTTCAAGTTCTTTGCCTTTTGCACTTTCCCTTTGGTTTTTTTAGTACTTCAAGCTGATATAGAAGTCTTATAATCACCCTGCCATGTTAGGTACTTTTCCCTTTGCATACTTCTCCATGATCGTTATCTACTTAACATAGATGTCATTTGTGTATGTCATCATGTGCACATCCTTTTGTGTAAAATTAAGTCCAAAAGAGATCTTACCAATCTCAACAAAGTCCTAGAAAATAGATGATAACATCTATTCATTTTTGAAATCTATTAAGTTTATTATTAAATGAACAAATACTTACATCCCATCTCTCTCTTTTCCTATGACCCTTTAATCGTTCTTGTGTTGGGTTTTTATGGAGAACCAAAAGAAATCCATTGGCCATTCACTTGTTTTAATTGATCAACGTAAGGAGCATTTTTTAAAGAGCTTTGAATCTCCTCATTAGCCATCTCTGAAATCTCTACACACTTTTGTTGCCTCTTTCACAATTATATGTGTTTCTATTGTAGTCTCCATATCAACATCCCAACCTTCCTCTATAGCATTATGATCTTGATTGGTTGGTTTCCATGCAATCAATCTATTTATTACGTGAAAGGTAACACACATTTCTTTGAACTTTACTAACACACATGGCTCCCCTTTGTCACTCACAAAACACTTTCAGGCATACTCACTATAGGAACAACACAAAAAAAAAAGGATCTCCTTCTTTCAGTATAAACAAGTGTAAATTCTACTTTGGTTCACACTTTCTATTATACAAATAAACATACCATGGCAAGGTTTATCTCATCAACAAAATCATAGATGACTTACCATATTTTATAATCTTGTTCACCACTCGTCTTTGATACAAATACCTTTGGAAACATTGTGTTCTCACATAAGATCAATAGATTTTTTAGAAATGTATGCTGTTAAATACCCTTATATTTAGGATAAACAAATTATTTTAAGAAATTACCACTCTCATGCAAGAGGAAGACAAACCTGGTAATTTATTTTTCCACATATTAGCATATATTAGATCAATTTATTTGCTAGACATATATGCTATTAAATACTATTCTATTTAGGATAAATAATATATTTTAAGAAATTACCACTCCTATGCAAGAGAAAGACAAGCGATAATTTATTTTTCCACCCTTAGCACATATTAGTTCTTCCCGCTTATCCCAAGGTGCTTGGCCAAGGATTAACATTTGAAGGAGACTTGGCCAAGGGTCTTGGACCAAAAGAAAGAACCAATATGTACTTACCAAAGACATGGACTCAAGTCCAAGACTAGAACATGTGAAAAAGACTAGATCATTGTCTTAGAATCCATTGAAAAACAATTTATTCTTGTCAAGGGCTTGGATTAAAGTCCGAGACTAGGCCATGGGAGAGACAACAGTCCATGGATGAACATTTAAAAATGAAAAGATGTAGGGGAGAAGAGAGCTTGAGCTCTTACAAACACACACACACTCACACAAACCCTAGAAGAGATCACACAAGGTGAGAGGCTAAAAATTCTTCTTCATCTTCACACAACAAAAGAGGTCTACAAAGAAGATAAAGTGACTAACACACATAATAGAGTATATACAAGTAGTCCATAATGTAAACACACTAAGAGGAGTGGATAGATGTGGACTTTTCTTCTTCTTCTTAACACAACAAAAGAGGTCTACAAAGAAGATAAAGTGACTAACACACATAATAGAGTATATACAAGCAATCCACAATGTGAACATGCTAAGAGGAGTGGGTAGGTGCGGACTAGTCGATGTAGTCTAGCTGTAGAATCGATGGCGAATATATATCGGTTACAGAGCTTCTTAGCTCCGAAGGCCCTTGTGAAGATGTCAGCAACCTGATCCTGTGTGGTGCTGACGTAGTCCAAGTCGATATGTTGCCTGCCAAGACCATATGCCTGATAAAGTGGTAATGTACCTCAATATGTTTTGTTCGCGTATAGAAAACTGGGTTCCTGGTGACCAACTGTATACTGCTAAGATTTTCACAATATATGAAAACCTTTCTCTCCACATACAACCCTAAATCAACAAGTAGCTTGCGTAACCAAGCTACCTCACATGCTTTCACCCGCAACTCCTCTGTACTCTTCCTCTGTACTCGAACAAGGCAACTGTGGGTTGCTTCTTCCTGCTCCATGTCACAACAGTACTCCCCAATGAAAACATTAATCCACTGGTAGATCTCCTTTCTGAGATGCTACCTTCCCAATCTGCATTTGTGTACCCATATAGCTCCAATGGTACACTTACTACATAAAATAATGCATAATCAATAGTGACCCTCAAATACCAAAGTGCGCATGTTGCACACTGTCAACATGTGGTTTGCACAGAACCTGCATAAATTGGCTCTCTAAGCCAACAGTGTAACTCAAATCTAGCCTACTGATCGTGACATAGATCAAACTCCCACAATCTTCCTGTACATAGTGGGATCCTCCAACACAACCTACATCTACACTAAGCTAGCCATTTTGATCTAATGGCACCGAGATTGACTTACAATTAGCCATCCCATACTTGGACAACATGTCTAATACATACCGTCTCTGTGATAGCCAAATATCCCCACGTGTGCAAATGACCCCAATTCCCAAAAAGTAGCGCAAATCTCCCAAATCCTTCATCTCAAACTTCCTTTTGAGAATACTTTTCACATGCTCAATCTCATCCAAGTTGTCACCCCCAACAATAAGATCATCTACATATATGGTGATGATCACAATACCCTTATCACTCTTGCGCGCACATATAAAGAGTGATCTGCATGTGCCATATGAAAACCAATACTGACTAGATACTCAACAATCTTGTCATGCCATGTTTGTGGAGCTTGATTTAGCCCATACAAATCCTTATGAAGCTTACATACATACTCTGGGTGCCCTCAAAACCACGTGGCTAATCCATATACACTTCTTCTTGCAAGTCGCCATCATGCAAGAACACATTTTTTTACATCCATCTGATGTTAAAACCAACCTTTAGCTATAGCCACCACTGTAATCACAACTCTCATAGTTGCCATCTTTGTAACCGAGGCAAATGTCTCCTCATAATCAATCCCATGTGTCTTCACAGATCCTTTGGCTACCAATCTAGCCTTGTACCTGCTTATGCTACCATCACTGTTATGTTTCACATTATACACCCACTTACAGCCAATAGCTTTCTTGCCTTCAGGCAATGGCACCAAATCCCAAGTCTTATTTTCATACAATGCATCCATCTCCTCATCCATAGCTTTCTCCCAACACACATCACTATTATGTTTCACATTATATACCCACTTATTAAAGCCAATAGCTTTCTTGCCTTCAAGCAATGGCACAAAATCCCAAGTCTCATTTTCATACAATGCATCCATCTCCTCATCCATATCTTTCTCCCAACACACATTTCCAACAGCCTCATCAAAACATGTGGGTTCTACAACTTGCACAACTTTTGCCATATAAGCATAGTGATGTGCCACATAGGTCAACCTCTACATAGAGTTTTTGACTCTTCCAGATCTTTGCAATTTGCATTAATGGCTTTCATAGCCTTCTTCACACCAAGTGCCCTCATTTTGCTGGAATCCCAAGCTCCTCATCAAGGCTCATCTCCAAGTCACTAGACTCTGTTAGTAAGCAAGTGGTGAGGGGGGAATTCCGAAGGCATTAGGAAATTTTGGAGGTCATTTCTAGGGCCTTGTAAGAAATTCACAAACTCAATTTTCTCTCTCTAGAAAAAAATTTAAAATACCCTCATTAAATGTGTACTTGACAATAAACTATCACAAGTTATAAAAAAATGGATCTGACAAGGTATTGAAATATGTGCACTAGCTACAAGTCGCCCTCAACTTTTTGGGTTTGCAAAAGGCACTTACGTCATCATATGGCATCTTTTCTAAAAATTTGATGCTACTCTCCTAACAATCTACACTTACTGGTAGTTTGGTGTAGGTTTTGGTGCTTTTGACATCAGCATTGCATCTAGAGTGGCCAAAAACCCCCCAAAAGGACTTTTGAATAACTTAAATTGGAAACCTGGAGATTGGCATGGAGGCCTCTATGCACACCAAATTGCAGGAGCCTCTTCTCCCCTTCTTTTGGTCGTTTCTGCCTCTCTAGGTGTCTGATTTAAGTGATTTAAAAGTCCTTTTGGGGGTTTTGGGCCACTTTGGACACAATGGTGATGTCAAAAGCACCAAATTCTACATCAAAATACCATCAAAAGAAATGTATAGACTCAAGTGTCTACAAAGTTTAGCTTCAAAGTGTTTTTTCTTATCCAGTAATGATGTAAGCCATATTTAATAAAGTAGCTCTATCTCATTTGAAAAAGATACCCACATTGAATGTGTACTTGATCGGTTTTTTAAAAGATACCATCATTGAATGTGAATGTGATTATTTTTTTAAAATTTCAATGAATTAAGCTATTTTTCAACGTTACGTTTACTTCTTCCTCATTGGTTGCGCTCTATTTTCTCTCTCCTCTAAGAGGCCCTCCAAATGACCTCTCAAATGTCCTAATGGACAAGGAGGCAACGTGCATGGAAACTTCTTGTGCTTCGAGATGTTGTATGTCGATGGTGGCGATGTTCATGAAGCTCTTGCATCTTTATCAAGACACCATAATGGGTATCTTGGCTCCCGTAGATGTTGAATTATTGGATTGTGGTGTTCTCTCTTTTTCTCTTTGTGGGTTGCTTCTTCTGTCATTGTAGCTCATGGAACTGTGATCTCGTGTTGATAAGAGTGGTAGTTGATGGCAAGGATCCAGAGATGTTAAGCATAAGAAGACGTTATGGGTATGATGGATTAGGCATGAAGCATAGTTATTCGGGAGAAGCGAGGGTGATTTACGAAGATCTAGGGGATGGGTCGTACCATTGACCAGGCTTGCACCCACCATGGTTGCTCCATCCACCAGAGATGTACCTAGATGGCTATCAATGATGAGGCATTGTGTGGTGTGTGTGCATAGGACAGAACCCTGTGAGAATTGCAGGTGTTGTGCATGGGTGAGGGCAAAAGGTGTGCCCACGGTCCTAATCACCTAGAGATTTGCTCTCTTTTTTTGGGTCCTCATATTGGTGAGGACTTACATGTGAGTGCTCCTACATCTATGACATGAAATCTGCACTCCAACTAGTTATTTCCTATAGATATTTTAGGAATGAAATACCCAACACTCATTAAATGCATTTCATGTGAAATTTGAACATAAGTGTTTTATTGTGTAAGTGTGGGTTTTCCAAGAGTTTTTCACACCTCCAAGAATATGATATTGATGTGCACCATGCGATAAATGTGTGCTTTCCACTGTTGTAGACCATTCTCATTCGGAAGTCCAATCAATGTTCTTGGAGGGTTTAGTTTTGGTGTAAGTTTGGGGCTGGTGGAAGGCTTATTAGTTATTGTGGGGGGGTGTAAGAGTACCCTGTGTGGAAGCATTTGGTGTGGGAAGAGGATCGTATTTGATACACTCCCCAACCCAGAGGATTTTTGTTACCTTGCCCTAGGGTAGCTTGAGGGTAGCCGTGTTGTCAGTTGCATTGCAGGGTTCATGAAGGTACTGGCCGCTTGGTCATAGAGTCTTTGGCAAAGGGACCTCTTACCATGTGATGTATGTGCCAGGTATGTAAATTTACTTTGAGCATTTGGGTCCCTTTGCTAGCAAAGGTAGACATGGTGTGTGTCCCTGTCATGGACTAGTCGCATTTGTCTAATGAAGGGCCTTCCAAGGATGCTGTCATAGCCACCGTGAGACAAAAGTCCACAACTAAAAATGTGAGTTTAAAGGTCATGTCACATACTCTAATCTTGAGGTCATGCGCTAGGCCAAGGGTTGTACAGATGTCATATCCACAAGCTTTATCACCAATGTGGTGGAATCAAGGTGTGGTTGGCCTTAGTTTTCCTAGCACATGCTTGTGAGGATGCTTACACCCGCACCTTCATCCAGGATGCCTCTGACCACATATCCGTTATAGGAAATGGGCAGGGTTGTGTTTGTGTCATCATCTTCAAAGTAGTGGCCCAACGCATTTACTTGAACTATTGGTGTGCCTTTGGGTTGTGGGATGGGGAAAAGGAGTAGTTCGGATGGAGCTCAAATTCATCTGAGGAATCTGAGTTAGCTTTCTCCTCCACGGAGGCTTGTAGTTTTCGTTCCATCCAATCCCTGAGCCCATTCCATAAATTTGGATTTCCTTTTAACAAGGTTCCAATGGGCATTTGGATTTAGGAAGAAAGGAAGGCTAAGAGGCTAGCAAGGTCACGTTGATGAGGAGCATCATCATGTGTAGGGCCTTGATTATAAGGTGGACCAGCAATGGTATTTGGAAGTTCACTGTGGTACTTATTTTACGGGGATAGAGATCGATATTTGGGTGCCGTAGGAGGGTAAAATACCTCAAAACATTTTGTGTGGGCACCTCATGAGTCTCTGTCAGACTCTGTGTCATTGTTTGTATTTAGTTGTTTGATGTGAATGTGGAATTTAGGTTTGGCCGCGTGTTTAATAGGCACTGAAGGATTACGAGACATAGGTGGGGAAAGGTCTTTGTTTGTCAACGTCATGTTGGCAATTGGATCTTCCTCAACCTTGAGCATAAGCGGAGGCACTTGTCTTATGTGGTGCAGAAGTTTAGGTTCTTGACCACCCAGACATTGAAGAGTAGGTATGGGGGGTGACGTGCTCAGGTACTAGGTCAAAGGTAATAAAAACGGGTGATGGTTCAAGTTGGGCCTGGTAATGCTCTACCAGTGCTTGGGCCTCCTGAAGACGTTGCTTCTCGAGGATGGCATTAGGATATGTGACCAACCATTTTTACCGTTTGGTGAGTTTTTGGGGGGCTACATGGGGAGTGGCATTTTAGCACAATCATCACTCTTGGAGGAGGATGATCTGATCTTTGTTGAGCCATTGCGGATGGTAACTTGATCGTCACCTTGGACAATGTGCTTAGAGTGTTGTTTCTTTTTGGATGGTGCACATTCAGTAGCTAAGGTGTTGGACTACTTAGGTTTATTAGCCTTCTTGAGTTTGGCATGTAACCGTGTGATAACATGCAATGGGATAGTGGATATCTTCCTAGTGAATGCTCAACACGTTGAGTGATGGCATGCCTTTGACTATGGAGTGAGAAAGTGAATGCAAAGGGAAATCCTTGAAGTAATGGTCAATTCCACAGCCATGATGTTGTGTTGTCACTAGGTAGGATTTTCTTTTGAGGATGGCATTTAGCCACTCTATGGGGTCCATGGTAGAGCAAACAGTGAAGAGGTGGTTTCCCTGCCAGTGCACCTATAGTGTGCACAATTGGGTTAGGGTCCATGGGAGGCACCAAAAAACGGAGATGAGGTGTTATGGTTGCCTCAAGGATGGCAGAGCGCATGGGCTACATGGGTTTAACAATGGACTTGGTTTGAATCTTTCCATGATCAATGGGGTTTGCTTGGAGATGCAAAAGTTGGAATGGAAAGATGGGCACTGGAGAAAGTTGTGGTGGCGCTATGTGTGAGTGGTTAGTTGGGGGTGCCCGGGAGGAGAGGCGGGTAATGTTTTAAATGGGATTTGGGTTGGCATTGGCGCGGTGGCCAATTGTATGGAATAGCTTTCTTCGCTTGTTATCATTGAGAAAGATCGTCCATTTGTAGTCTTGATCAAAGGTGGAGGGGTCCTTGACCAACATGTGGTCGTGTAGTCTTAGATTGTGCAAGCCCAAGAGGAAACGATCCATTAAGTGCTTGCCACTCAAATAATTTTTCCTTTCTTTGCAACGCAAATCAAGGTACTTGATGTGTGCGATGTAGTCACGTAAGGGTTCCTCTGGGTTTTGTTCCAATTGGATGACGGGACTCCATTTGGGCCCGGAAGGTGCCCAAGAATAAGACCTCTCTCACTACTTTGAAAGTGCCTTTGTGCCGAGGTCTAAGGATTGGAACCATTACACTCCCTTGCCGTCAAGGCTGAGTCCAAGGAGGAATTTTTGTTGTATCATCAAAAATTTCAAATGCTTGACAGATTTGGTTAAAGACCTCTAGGTGGAAGACGGGGTCTTCAACTCCTTGGAATTTTGGCATAAATTTGAAAATTTTTGCCCACATGGGTTGGGTAGGTAAAGTCTATGGGTGTAATTGTTATGCCACTCCCCTTCCTAGAGCTTGTGCTAAGCTTGGAATGTCAAGTTGTGGCTCAAGGGGAGGTGGTACGTGAGTGGGGGGTGGGAATAGGTCCATTATTAGAGGGGTAGATATGTGGGCTTGCTCGGGGCGTCTATTCACATCGGGGTGTATGTATGGAGGTGCACCACTAGATGAGGGCTCTTCATAAATCGTTTCGCCCTCACAGCCAAACGTGTGTGGCGTGGTGACCACATGTGAATGTGCAATGTGGACGTGGTCCCCAACATAATGGGGGCACATGGGGCATGCAACCATGATCGAAAGGTGTCCATGGTGTGTGGGGAAGCTTAGAAAAGCTTTAACAGTGTGTGCGCGAACCCAAAATAGGAGTTTTGGCTCTCTTTTTCCTTGCTTGTTGTGAAAGCACCCTTAAGGTGAAAAATGGTCTTTTAAGGTGTTTTTTGCATGTAAAAATGATCCTAGTGAGTCAGGCAGGCAAACCATAAGCACCTCTAAAGATTGGGAAATTATGTTTTTCAAGATTTTTTTTTTACGGGACGGTATGGGTGTACGCTTATGAGCATATGCCTGTGGCTTTAGGAAAGTACAGTCGTGTCCAAGTTTATAATGACTGTGGCAAGTTTTTTTTAAAAAAGATTTCCAAAAAATAGTTTGTTTTTGGGGACGGTACCCGCGTACGCTTATGAGCGTACGTCCATGGCTTTAGAAAGATACGGCCATGTCCAAGTTTGGAACGGCTATGGCAAGTTTTTTTAAAAAAATTAAGTTTTTTTTGGGACAGTATGCCCGTGACTTTAGGAAGGTACGGCTATGTCTAAGTTTGGAACGGTCGTTGATGACAAGTTTTATTTTTTTTAATAAGGTACGGCTATGTCTAAGTTTGGAATGGTCGTTGACAAGTTTGGAACGGTCGTTGACAAGTTTTATTTATTTTTTTAATATTCCAAAAAAAGTTTTTTTGGGACGGTACCCCTATACGCTTATGAGATTATTCCCATGGCCTTAGGAAGGTACGATCGTGCCCAAGTTTGGAGTAAGTTCTTTTTTATTTTTTTATTTTTAGGATGGTACACCCGTGCGGTTATAAGCGTACACCTGTGGCTTTAAAAAGGTACAACTGCCGCCGTTGGCCAAGTTTGGAACGACCATGGGCAAGTTTTTTGAATTTGAATTTGGAGGGAGGTGATTGTTGAGCAGGGGGGACAACTAAGATCCCTTCATTAATGCAAGGAAAAAGGCTAAAGTTAGAGGCTAACTCTAAATTAGTGGTTTTCAACTAATTTAGAGGCACTCTAGCTTAACTAAAGATTAATCCTTCTTAATTCCATTGTTAATCACATTTTAACCCTCTTCTTTGCTCTCTAATTACTCCCTAATGGTGAGGAGTTTAGGGATGGAGATTTGATTGGTGGAATAGCAATGTGATCACCCCTAATTAATCTCTCTAATTAGGTCTCTAATCAATCCACTCAAAAGAGAAAAAAGTAGGCAAATGAGACCTAATTAGTGCTGATTCTCACTAATTTGTGAGCTAATGGGAGTGGACTAGGCATGGGATTAGGTCAAGGCAAGTGTTTAGAACACTATTGCCATTCCAATTACTCCAATTGAAGCAATTAGGCTCGAGCTTTTAGACTTTTAGCTCAGAGTTTAAGTTGACTAATCACACTAATGTGAGTAGATTAGTGAAAATTAAGATATTTATGATTTTTTTTTGGATTTTTGGTGGATTAGGGTTCTATCACATTCCTAAGCGACCTATGTATACTAATCTATCACAAAACACGCTCTATGTTTAAGCAAAAACCCTCTTCTTTGAGCTCTCTAATCACCCAAATCTCTAGTTTTTTTGCCTAAACACTTGATAATCCTACTCCCAACCACACGCTATGCAAAAAATCTAAACAAAAACAAAAAAAAATCAACACAACAAATCCAACAAACAAAAACCAAATGCCATGGAAACTTACTTAGCACCGGGCTATGGAGACTCCGTCGGATTCGAATCAAAAAGGCTTTGACAAGTAGCAGATTGGCGCTCCCCAATAGTGGAACCAAAGATGTTAAGCTCACCCTAACATGTCATGGGAAGTTATCCAATACACCGAGATCGAGCAATGCTTAAGAGCTCCACCGTAGCTGCTTGTCACCGCCATCCTTCCGCACTCGTTGTCACACTGAAGCGGTTGCTAATCCAATGGGTGATGCAACCTCTCTCGCGAAGATTATGTGGAATCTCTGTGGGGGGAAGATGATCACATTGGTAGCCTAATCACTCAAGCAAGAGGGAGAAAATAAGAAAGAGGGAAGCAAGAGAGAACAAGTGATTAGCACTCCCAAACCCTAACGCTAAGCACACCACACATGCTAGACTAGAGTTGCAAGAGAGAGAGAGAGAGAGAGAGAGAGAACACTCCACTTCTATTGCACAAATGGGAGAATGAGTTACAAACAAGAGAAATTGGCTTTTATAGTTCCAAGCCTTTTCCCACTAGGCCACCCAGGAGTAAGTGACCCCAGGTGCCCATACAAGGCTCTTCTCTATGGTTTGGCCAACTGACCAAGATCCTCTTGTCTTTCCTTCAAAGCTCAATACTTAGGAGCATCTTTAGGGTGTTTCCCT
This sequence comes from Cibotium barometz, assembly GCF_041138505.1. NCBI lineage: Eukaryota > Viridiplantae > Streptophyta > Polypodiopsida > Cyatheales > Cibotiaceae > Cibotium > Cibotium barometz. The sequence continues at coordinate 54,693,710 of NC_141069.1, forward strand.
CATCAAATGACAAGATTTACAATATAGTGCCAGTGTCCCCATTACATAAGTGTGTGGACATAATTGTCGTAGGCATGTGTTAACCAATATGTGGTTAACAGCAGCATGTTAGATGCATACACATTGATAGATGGGATTTACATGTCGATAAAATGAGTGAGACACGCGGACATTGCATGGGAAAACTAGTGGGCGGCATATTGCACATCATCACTTATATTTGGCTAATGTTCTTGGGTGACGGTTGTAGGCCAAAAACCTAGTAGGGGGGTACCAGCACATGGACATAGAGGGTGCATGACCATGGTGAGTGGATGATAAGGTACACATTGGACGCCCGAGGTCACTGGTATATAATGTTTGGGTGGTTAAACATGGTATGCCAAGCTAGGTTTGTGTTCGCTATTGTAGAGTTTACCTTCTTCTCTCTCACGTTTTTTGCATGAGTCTTGATTCAAAGATCTAGGTTGCCTTGCATGGAGGCATGGCACTTTTACTCACGTGTGCCACTTATTAGCATGTCCCATGCTTTTCTATGCTTTTCTAATGTGTACTTTAAACAGTCATAACATTCTCTCTATCTTTACAAATCATCATCCTCGATGATAAACTAAGAACCAATGTCACCAAAACACGCAGAAATCATCATCCTCAATGATAAACTCTTAAGAACCAAAATCACTAAAACAACTAGAAATCCCTAAGAGTACAATATCTAAATTGTCATTCTCTTTGTTCCAAACCCATGCATAATTCCCAGTTAACTTGATATGATAAAAAACCAAATAGTTTGGTTGTCAATTCCATGTCTTCAAAGGGATTTATTTGTGCCTCTAAGTCCCTTATTTTCTTTTTGTTAGAACAAGCAACATAGATATCCCATACTATGTATGTCTACACCTTCTCCATGATTTTTCTCCAAACTATCACAAGTCCTTCATTATTTATGCTCACCTTGCAAAAGTGTTAAATAGCCTTTTCTGATGTCTATGTATTTCTACACCTAGTCCTTCACAGTAGGACAAATCTCTTTAGACATACGTCGGATGAAGTTGTTAATACAAGTCTAGTGAGAATGAAGTTATTAATACAAGTCTAGTGAGAATGAAGTTATTAATACAAGTCTTAAAAACATTTGAGTTTTCCAAACTCATATGGGAAAATGGACTTTTGTTGGTCACCTAGACCTCTCATGGAGAATGGACTTTTGTTGGTCACCTAGACCTAGCATGGAGAAAATGGACTGTTTTTGGTCACCTTGACCTATCATGGAAATTTCAATTGAAAAAGTGGTGGCCTCTCTAGCATTACTCAACGTATGATAATTCCTAAGTAAAATACATTCTACGTATGTCTGAGTGCTAAGACTACTTAATATCCTAGCTCCACATGTAGGCAAGGATTTCACTGACATGATCATGTAAAGGATTTCACTGACATGCATATAGGACCGCTTAGTCTAAAAGTCATACATGATTTTAAGATATCTCCAGGTGATAGAGTTAAAACTTATTAACATTATTAATTTTTCACCATTTGAAATCTTGCACTAGGCTTACCATCATATTTTGGTTCTTACTATTGGACCATATGCACTTCAAATCAAGGTGCTTGACATTGAATTTTTGACGTTGGACAATGTGCTATAGGTAAAACTTTGCCGTTATATATCATGTTAATGTTGTGATCACGTTAACATTTTATTGATGTTTGTTAATAACATAAAATTTTGCGTGATCATGTAAATATTAAATCCTTGCATGTAGGCCTTGTGCTATACTATATTAAAGTCTCCCATGTAAGAAAAACTCTCAGGCATCCATCTGTACCACATGTAGGCCTTGTGCTATATTATATTGAAGTCTCCCATGTTAAAAAAAATTCCCTCAGGCATCCACTTGTCCCACATATTGAGTGTTGTGAAATCATCCTTTACCAACCAATACGTCATCATAATAGGTTCACAATGAACCTTATACCGCTTCCACATGGTTTTTTTAAGGAACTCTAAGCTACCCTCTTTTTCTTTTGACTCCCAATCACCAAGGAATTGAAACCCATGGCCTTGAAATACATCTTTGTGATATTTGTCCTTGCCCATTACTGAAAATCATACCTTTCAAGCTCCTTGGACCATCAAGAAGTACCTTCAATAAATAATGGTTAATCCATGATTGACCTTGCATGGCTTTCAGACATTAAATTTACTTCCTTTGCATCTCTTTACCCATGTCCACTCATGTAGACTATTTAATAGCATTGGCTTGTTAACAATGTTTAGTGCAATTAACACCTCTTATTTGTTGATATAACATTTTTCCAAAGAATAATTAACCCTCATATTTTAGAGATTCATCATAACTGAAAGTGATTGTTCAAAATGGATGTGATATTGTAATAGATATAAAATTACACATATGGCATATAACATGCTAAATAATGATTTCATGTGCCGAATCAATTCATAGAGTTAGTTCTCAAGAAATTCACTCAAGAATTTGTAAGGCATGATTAAGTTCAATGTAAAGGGTATTGACAACTCATGTACTGAATCTACTTAGGGTGTTTATTTTATACAATGAGCATATGTTTTAAAGTTGCGAAACAACACATGAAGGAATATGATCAGAGGGGCTTTCCCTTGTCCATAGACTTTATTTCATGAAGTATGAACACACTACTATTCCACAAAAAATTTACAACTTGCGAATGAACTTAATATGAGAACATTGAACAATAGTTACAAGCTTCTGGTCAAGATCCTTATGTCTTTCTCCTTGTGTTAGTGATACATGGTGAGTGGCATCAAGTAGGCATGACATTAAAACAATGTTTTAAAGTGCCCACCACGGGCACGTAGGTGAGTTGGTAGAACTGTCGGGTCCCATTAACAAGACCCGGGTGTTACATTCCCGTAACGCCGCTACGGGCGTTACCACAAGAGGGGACGGCCTCTGGCTCACCACCCAGCCATAGAGGAAGAAATGAGGATTGCCCCTCATCCCCCAGGCTATATAGTGTGTGGCCTACCGTCCACACTAGCCTGGCCGCCCATGACTCCGCATGGGCGTCCTCTCCCACTGAACCCCGGATATGGCCATCCGGTCTGCCGTCGGTCTCACAGGCATTACAGCCTACGTGACATTACCCCCCCCTTAAGAAGAGTTTTCGTCCTCGAAAACAAACTGGGGAAACCTTTTGGAAATTGCACTACGGCGTTCCCAGGTAGCTACCTCCTCATCCCTATCTGTCCATTTAACAAGTACCTCCTGGTACACTTTATGTCGGGTCTGTCTATCACGATACTGTAGAATCTTTTCAGGTTCATGTGGTATCTTTGGTGGCTCTATCAAGTCCACCAAAATCTCTGGAGAAACTGCGTTCTTTAACCCGTGAACTGATTTCTTCAGTTTACTGACATGGAAGACAGGATGGACTTGAGAACTCTCCGGTAACTCAAGTTTATATGCTACGTCCCCAATCTTCTTAAGGATTTTAAAAGGACCACAATATCTCGGAGAAAGTTTATTACAATTTCCCGTTTTCATGGTTTCTGACTGCGCAGGAACCTTGAGGAATACAAAGTCACCTTCTGCAAAGGTCACCTTTCTTCGTCCTTTATCCGCATAAGTTTTAGCGCGATCTTGGGCGCTACGAATGCTCTCACGTGCGGCTCTGAGCATATCATTCATATCTTCAAGGAAATCCTTGACAGATTGAATCTTCTCCTTTTCTAGGCCTACAGCCATCGGAGATCTCGGCTGGAATCCATACATTAACATGAATGGTGTAAATCCAGTCGCTGAGTGTTTGGAGCTGTTATAGGCAAACTCCAGTAAGGGTAAGTACTCTTCCCAATTAGATTGCTTCTTACTAACATAAGAACGCAACATATCCTCTATAATTTGGTTAACTCTTTCAGTTTGACCATCAGACTCCGGATGATCTGCCGTACTCATACTCAGAGCAGTATCCAGCTTTTTGAAGACTTCCCTCCAAAAATGACTGTTGAACTTTCTATCTCTATCCGACACTATATCTGCGGGCAGGCCATATAGCTTGTAGAGATGTTCAATAAAGAGTTTTGCCAACTCTGGTGTTTTAACAGTTTTCTTCGTGGCAATAAACTTTGCCATTTTAGTTAACCTGTCCACTACCACCCACACCGAGTCATTCCCTCAACTCGTCTTGGGTAAACCGGTAATGAAATCCATGGAAATGCTTTCCCATTTCCCTTGAGGAATCTCCAGCGGATGGAGTAGTCCTCCAACCTTAAGACGTTCATGTTTATTGACCTGGCACTTATTGCATTTCAGCACATAAGTCTGGACGTCCTTAAACAAACTAGGCCAATAAAACTGTCTTTTTACTAGTGCATAGGTCTTCTGAATCCCGGGATGACCCACACTTGGACTATCATGACTTTCTTTAAGAATTTGGGCCTGAAAGTCACCAATAGTTGGTACACATATTCTACCCTTGTATAGTGAGTACCCGTCGTCAATGGAGTAATTAGCATATTTCTCCCCCCAACGAAGTTTATCACTCCCCTTTGAAGCCGTGGTGGCAGTCAAAGGTGATGAAGGGCCTACGTCAGAACTCTCCGGCTCCAAACTATACCTAGAAGACATGGCTAGTCTCTCCGGACTAATTCTCGCTTCCCTTCTCGTTGCACCTTCGGCCAGTCTCTCCGGACTAACAATGCGTGCCAACGAGGGAGGTGGTCGCGTCTGTGAAGAAGTGCGTACGCGTACAGCGTGCCAGACCTCTGTAAAAGATGGATCGTGCTCACATAAACCACGTAGGGACTCCAAGAAATCATTCTTGAAGACTGTGAAACTAAGTTCATTAATCTGTGGCATGCGACTAAGTGCATCTGCCACCACGTTATACTTACCTTTCTGGTAACGAATCTGAAGGTCAAACTCCTGTAGAATCTCCGCCCACCGAGCTTTTCTACCCTTCAGTTCATTTTGACTTGAAAGCCATTTCAAACTTTCATGGTCCGTTCGGACCTCAAAAGTAGCACCATATAAATAGTGTCTCCACTTTTTTAGTGCGTGAACTATCGCTAGTAACTCTCGCTCGTAAGCCGAGTAGTTACGCTGCGCACGATCTAACTTTTTACTCTCAAATGCAATTGGGCGTCCCTTTTGCATAAGTACGGCCCCAATGGCCTCATTACTAGCGTCTGTTTCCAAAACAAACGGCTCATTTGGATCGATAATTGTCAAAACAGGTGTAGCTGCTCTACGGTCACCTTGAGCTTGTCAAAGCTCTTCTGTTGGGCGTCCCCCCAACTAATGTTTTTTGTTTTTGACCGTAATATATATAAATGGTCAGTCAACGGGACTGCGATCTTCGTGTAGTCCTTCACATACTGTCGGTAGAACCCCGACATGCCAAGAAAAATCTGCAGTTCCTCAAGGTAGTGAATTTCTGTTTCAAAAAATTCACATTTGCTTTTCTTCGCAAATAATTTGTGCTCTCGCAACAACTCGAACACTAGACGCAAATGCTCTATGTGTTCTTTCTGTGTCGTACTGTACACAAGAATATCATCTAGGAAAACTACTACGAATTTTCCCAGATATGGACGTAAAATACTGTCCATTAGCGTCATAAACGTCACTGGAGCATTGGTTAGCCCAAATGGCATAACCAAAAACTCAAAATGCCCGAAACGGGTCCTAAATGCTGTCTTCGCAACATCTTCTTGTTTAATTCTAACCTGATGATACCCAGATCTCAGGTCTATTTTTGTGAAGTATCTCGATCCATAGAGTTGATCAAACAACTCATCCATGCGTGGCATCGGATACTTGTTCTTAATCGTTATCTGATTAAGAGCCCTATAGTCTATGCACATCCGCATAGATCCGTCTTTCTTCTTGACCAGAAGAATAGGCGATGCCCACGGACTTGAACTAGGCCGAATAAAGCCTTTGTTCAAATATTCCGTTAATTGTTTTTCCACCGCCTGTGCCTCAGAGTGGCTTAATCTATAAGCAGGTTTGCTTATAGGTTTTGATCCTGGCATAACTTCGATGCCCTGGTCTACTTTTCTAGATGGTGGTAAACCATCTGGTAAATCATCAGGAAAAACATCAGGAAAAACATCCTGAAATTCCTCTAATAAATTCGTTAAAGTATCTACGTACTTTTTCTTTAATGTCTCATTCACCTTGGATTTTTTCTTGTTTGAATCACATGCATGCCAAACAGGGTTTTCAAACAGTGGGTGTCTCGTCCAAGGTTATTTTGTTTTTCTTGTTTGTCTACGCAAACATCATTTATCGTTTCATCTACGGAAACAGAATTCAAAAGAGGGTAACAAGCATATACCTCTGCTATCTGGTCTCTGCGGACCGCTGTACACAACTCCATGGAGGAAATAAGTGGTGTGGCAGGGACAGTATGGTTGCCCTGCAGGGTGATGACTCTACCTCCATGCTCAAAACATAGCGTATTATGTAAGTAATTCCAAGCTAGACTAGGGCCCAAGCCATACAGCCACTCCCTGCCTAGATATACGTCTGCTCTGGCTAAGTGCATGACCTGAAAGTCAAGCGGAGCCTCGTAGTCCTGCATAGATAATGGGACCCCCAATACTACGGTATTCCATACCGTTTTGTCATATCCGTTGGCTAGGCCAACAGTATACTCATGATCACTCCGGGTCTCAGTCAATCCCAATTTCTTGACTAACGAGTAGTTCAAGAAGTTGTGACTAGCTCCATCATCAATAAAAACTGTGACTCTACGGCCACCTATGGTGCCATACATGCGCACCATGTCATGCGGACCTACAGTAGGCTGCCACATCGCTGGTGTCACTGAATAAGCGTGATGCTCATCACAATGACACACTGTCACCTCTCTGAACTCTGCGGAACTGAGAGGGAGTCTCTGCACTGTATGCAACTGCCTAGAAGATTTACCATCTTTTTTGGGCTCGTTGCCACTCGTGCTGGCTTTAGGCTTTGGACACTCAGCCTTCGTGTGTCCTACTTCATTGCAATTAAAGCAGCGATTTTCCTTTCGCGCTTTAATATATTGCTCTTTCTTTTGGTTTTCGGTGTCTCTTTTCTTCCTGGATGGTCGCGGTTTTTTAGACCAATGACCACCCTGTCCTTCCTGGTCCGTCCTATCCCCTTGTTTGTCACTGCGGAACCCTTTTCTTTTGAGGCCTGACCTCCTCTTTTCACTACCCTCGGCCCTGCTAGAACCACCACGCGTACTACGGCGCTTGATGTCATCAAATATCTGTGCATATTGAATTGCCTCTGCTAAGTCTTTAGGCTGTAGGGGTTTTACGTACTCAAGGTAATCATCTTTGAGGCCTCTCTTAAAGCCTCGCAATGTCTGGAATGCATCGATTCCCTTTAGCTTGAGTACTATCTCCCTGTAGTTTGAGATGTACTGAGTTAGGGATTTGTTCTCCATCGAGCACTTGTCCCATAACTCCCAGCTTCTCTCTGCCTCATTAACAGGAAAAAATTCTTTTTGAAACATTGTTTCAAATTCCGTCCAAGTGGCAGGGCGAGTTGTCAAACTCATCCACCACTTGTACGCTTTGCCGGTTAATGAGAGGCTAGCCTCTACGGGCTGTATACGGCTAGGCTGCTGTCGTCGCAGCGCATGCAAATCTGACCACTTTGCTAGAAACATATTGACTGAGTCCTTGTTTCTCTCCTTTTCCTCGCCACCAAAACTAGGCGGCTTTAAGTCTTTTAACAACGACGAAGCTGTCGCTACGAACGGCCCCGCAGGTGCATCGGCCTGTACTCCTGCAACCACTGGCGAGGCTACGCTCACCCGTGCCGCAGGAGCTCGGCTACCACGAGGAGTCGGAGTATTAGCCGAGGCGGCTGTCAATGCATCTAACCGTGTGGAGATGCTCTGTAGCATCGTGACTAAATCAGCCTGGACTTTACCCATAGTGTTCAATTTGGCATTAAGATATTTAAACAGTCCACTAGAGAGCTCCGTCTCTGTCAGGACATCAGCAGGGTCCAATAGGTCATAGTCATCGTCGTCATAATCCAAGAGGTCCTCCTCGGTCCCCTCGGCGACGTCAGTGTTCATGTCCTCTGGCTCATCGGCCAGAAAGGGGTCATCAGCCAATGCGGCCGCTGCGGGCTCGCTGGGTCCTAAGACGGGGTCAATAGATGAGGAGGGCGCTGGCGGATCACGCGTGATCGACGAGCGCACTCCAGACCGAACAACGGTCGGGCGTGTACGGCCTGACAATTCAGTCGAGGTCAAACCCGCGACCGAGGACAAGAGACTGGAAAAACCTAGAGAAGTAGAAGGCGGTGGGGACACACTACGCCTAGCAGACATTTTTAATTCTTGCAAAAAAATAATGCGAGAACTCGGAAATTACTAAAAAAAAATGCTAATAAAAATGAGCAATGGTGGAGAGAGAATAATAGTCACCCCCCTTTACGGTCGCCTGTCGAATTGTTGTGCGTTGCGGGCCTCTACCAGGATGCTTCCGGGATGCTCCGATCCACGAGAAAAATGCCTACAACTCATAACAAGAATTTAAATGATCGAGAGGTGCCTTGTCGGGATTATTTCTTGCGGGGATGATTCTCCTCCCCAGCCGAGAGAGAGTGTTTCCTTGAATTTTTTGATTTTTAATTTTCAATAAATGAATAATGAAAATTAATTTTAAAAAATAATTTTTTTTAAATATTTAATTTTCAATAAATGAATAATGAAAATTATTTTTAAAAAAATAATTTTTTGGGTCTCTGGCCGCTGGTGGGTTAGCTGTTGGTGCTGGCCGTTGTGGCCCTTGGCTGCCGCCGCCGTTGGCTGGCTGGCGCCACCGCCGCCCGCTGGCCGCCCATGGCTGGCCTGGCTGGCTGGCCGCCGCCGCCCATGGCTGGCTGGCCGCCGCCGGTCGCCCGCCGGCCTGGCTGGCTTGGCCTTAGTCATGTTAGAAGACGATGACGATGATGACGACGCTCCCTCTCATCCAGTTCAATGCATCTAACGTGGACAAAACCACCACCAGTCGACGCTGCCGCTCTCGTAGTGCCCATTCCTTTGCTGTGCTGCAAGTGGTTTGCACTTCAGAGCTGGTTGAGAGAACGTGTGTGTTGCGGTTCAATTGACTGTCCAAAAGCTCCTTGGAGTCAGCCACCATCATCTTGGTGCGCTGCTTGAGCTCCTTTTGTTCGAACACTTCCTCGTCTGCCCACAATATAGTCAAAGCTACAGCCTTGAATTACAGATAGGAGAGGAGAGCGGCTATGGCATATCGCTTGGCCTGTGAGGCTGCGCAACTTCTTCAGTGCCTCCAGCTTTGCCCTATAGGCGTAAGCATAGGAGAGTTGCTGGTCTGCTGCTTGGGGCAAACCACCCCACACCTTGCACAGGACCCACTGCCAAGCACTCCGGCGAATATGAGGTTTTCGCCGCCCCACCCCCACACACAGCATGTGTTTCCAATGTTTTCGTGGGGCTGGTCTGTGCCCCCCACTTCAACACACGTTCAAATCCTTTCACAGTTTTGCACAGCATTTCCATTCAACGCAGAAAACAAAAAGAAAACAAACAAATCTTGCTTACCTGCGATGCTATGTGTGACAGGGAGAGAGAGTGTGAGAGAGAGAGAAAGAGTTCTTCCCTTCAAAAGTCTTGGCCCTTCTTCCTCCACACACTCCCTTGTGGAGATGAGGGTGAGAAGATTGTGGATGAAAACCATTGAGTGGGCTCCGGTCCCCCATTCGCGTGCGGACTCTCACGATCCCCTCGAACCACGCTCTGATACCAGTGTTACATTCCCATAACGTCGCTCTACGGGCGTTACCACAAGAGGGGACGGCCTCTGGCTCACCACCCAGCCATAGAGGAAGAAATGAGGATTGCCCCTCATCCCCCACAGGCTATATAGTGTGTGGCCTGCCGTCCACACTAGCCTGGCCGCCCATGACTCCGCATGGGCGTCCTCTCCCACTGAACCCCGGATATGGCCATCCGGTCTGCCGTCGGTCAGGCATTACAGCCTACGTGACACCGGGTTTGATAACATTGAGAATGAACTTAATATGAGAACATTGAACAATAGTTACAAGCTTGTGGTCAAGATCCTTATATCTTTCTCCTTGTGTTAGTGATACATGGTGAGTGGCATATCAAGTAGGCATGACATTAAAAAAATGTTTTAATGTGCCCACCACACGGGCACGTAGGTGAGTTGGTAGAACTGTCGGGTCCCATTAACAAGACCCGGGTTCGATAACATTGAGTTGCGCGACAAGGGTGCTTTGTGAGCTGATGGAAATACTCCATCCTCCCATAAAATAATATTTATTGTTCATCATTCTAATGATGATCACCATTAAAGAGTTGTAAAAAATAAAAAAATGAATAGAGAAGAACTGGACCGTTGCATGAGCGCCACGACAGGTCCTGCTCTAGCGACCAGGTGTCGCTCATGCGCTCCCCCCGCTGCATTCAGAGCTACCGTCTTCCCTACATCGTCCTCTCTGGAGCTTCTACGACCCGTCATGCCATACGTGATGGTGCTGGTCCTTCGTCATCAAGCGCCAATGAGGCCTCTCGGTGGTTCGCACTCCACATCCAAGTCGTCTGCTCATCTCCTCCGTCATCAAAACGGCTCTAGAGGCCTGCGTGAAACTGAAGGAGCTCAGGGGTCTCCTCTTGATGGCCCCCCTCAGGCGCATCTCGGACCTGCCTCCACTGGTCACCCGGTTTCGTTCGCTGATGCAGTCCGTCATCCGACAGGCGCCCGGGCGTTCTCAGGTCATGTTCACTCATCTCTCCCCCCCAGGTCTGTTGAGAACCCTCTGATTAATCTGTCTTGCAGAACCCGACTTTTGAAGAAAGAACTGGTGATTTTGATGTGGATGTTGATGGTGCTGTCATATGTGATGACGACGAGTTGGCTGCATGGCAAGACCACCTGTCATCCCACTCATTGATAGGGCTCTGTCATGGGGCGAGGCCCCCAGTTGATACTCTAAAATTCTGGATTAAGTCCAACTGGGAATAGAAGGGGATTAAAGTTGCTTCTGTTCAACATCTTCCAAATGCTTACTATATGTTCCACTTTGAAGACCCGGTAAGTGCTACCTCTGTAATCAACAGCGGCCAGTGGATAATTAGAAACACCCCCCTTTCTTTCTTCAGATGGTATGATTCTTTCGATCCCAAAGGCCCCAAACCCACCAAAATCCCTGTCTGGGTGGAGTTTACAGATATGCCTGCTAAGTATTCCATATGGGCCAAAAGGATTGGTGGTTCTATAGGAAAGGTTCTAGGGCAAAAGCCCTTTCAAGTTGTCAATCCTCAATGGGCTCATCAAATGCTCATTGAAGTTGACACCGCTAAATCCCTAAAAGAGAAAGTTCCCTTGAAAAACAGAGAGGGCTAGATTATTTATGAACAAGTTCTAACCTATAAGAACCTTCCGAATGCCTGTTTTAATTGTAATAAGCAAGGGCATATGATCAGGGACTACCCTGATCTCCATCAACCAGTTGTAAGTGATAAAACCCCAGCCAAAGAGGAGGCCTTTGTGCTGCCCCAGAAAAAACATGTTTCAAAGTTCAAAAACACTAAAGCTAATTGGCATATCCCTGCCAACAGATTTTCCCCTCTCTTAGCAGAGGTTCAAGATGGTCTAGGCATGCAGTTTCATGTCAAAGAGGCTCTTAATTCAGCCCTTATAGGTGTTGAACAACCCTCCCTGGGAAGGGTCCCTCACAAGGACCGAGTGCTATTCAGTCAAGATCTTGATTCCCCTATGGACTCAGATGAGGAATTCATTGACAAAACTCAACGAATGGATGAAGTATTCAAAGCTCAACTAGAAGAAGAGGATGTTGCTATGATGAAGAGGATGTCTCTCTCACCTATGAAACAGCACGAGGAGGGTGACTTCTCTCCCCTTCTTTTGGGTTCAAAAATGAAGAGGAAAAAGGAAAAAAGTCAGGAAGCCCTAAGAACCTCCATGTCCGCGGGAAAACCATCCAAAACCAGTAAAAAATGAATTCTATTAACTTGCTCTCCTTTAATTGTAAGGGGCTAATGAACCCGGAAAGGGCAGTGGCCATCAATAGGTGGATTAGGGACTTAGCTTTTGATTTTGACCTTCTCAGTCTGCAAGAACTCAAAATTGGGGGTCCTCAGCTGCATATGAACCTTCAAAGAATTTCTGGAAATGCTCTATGGTTTTTTACCAAACATCACTTAGGGAAAGGTGGGGCAGCAATTGGCATTCACATGAAGTGGGAGCATTCAATTTTAGATGCCTGGTCTGATGATAACCACTGTTGGACAGCGGTTAGGCTGGGCAACCCTTTCAACTTCACCTTGGTTTCTGTTTATGCCCCCTGTTTGGCCAGCTTGAGAACTGCAACCTGGCATTCTATCATGCAGGTGGTGGGACCCATCTTGCTTGTTGGTGACTTTAACATGGTTGAGGCTCAGGGAGACAGAAGTAGATTTCTGGGTAGAACCATTAGTGGTCATGAAAAGGTTAAATGGGACTTGCTGAAGGTGCGTAAGGATCTTTCAGACCTTTCAATGAAAACAAGATTCTCCTAGTCTAATAATCAAAAAGGTTTCTATCACAGAGCAGCTAGATTGGACAGACTTTATGCCTCAGGCAGCCTGATTGATATGTTCTTAAAAGTCAAGTGTAGTGCTGAATCCTCCCTAACCATCTCTGATCACCTCCCTTTGATTTGTAAGCTTTCTTTAGGTCAGGCCAAAGGAAGGGCTGGATGGCCCCATCTCGACCCCTCCCTCTTTCGTCTCCCGTGTATCCAACAGATGATTAAAGTTTTCATCACTGAAGCATTCAGTCAATTCTCCTCCCCCTCCAAGGGATGGGAGTGTCTACTGAAAGTTTCTGCGATCCATCTGTTTCGTAGAGTTCAGATCAGGAACTAGATCCAAGACATCTATCTATCTAAAAATGGGATATTAGATCACTCTTTGATCGAGCTAGAGAATCAACTCAGACTTGAGGAGTTGTTGGCAGCCAAGGCTACAAGGCTGTGGTACACAGAGAGGTTTGGGCTAGGAAAATTGACACGCCTGACCCTAAGATGTTTGCTCTCCTTAAAAGGAAAAAAGTTAGGGAGCTCATTCCTATGGTCAAAAAACCCAATGGGCATTTAGAAACTTGCAGGTAATCAAGGATCACTTTTTTGACTTGTTCTCCACAGCCCTACCTCCCTCCGGAAGTTACTGCTGCAAGGGCCAAGATTGCTCTCATAAGGAAAAAGGTTGTCAACCCCTCTTTAGCTTTCAAGCTAGACTCCCCCTTCTTTGAAAAGGAGGTCAAGGAGGCTATCTCTCATCTCAAAAAGGGAAAATCCCCGGGTGAAGATGGGATTCCAAATGAATTCTTTCTTGCATTTAATGACGAGCTTACCCCTCACATACTAAACATCTGGAAAGAAGCCATGAAGAAGGGGGGTCTGGCTGAGAGGACTAATATGGGGGTTATTAAACTGATTCACAAAAAAGATGAGAAAGAAGACCTTGGAAACTAGAGACCCATAACATGTCTCTCTTCTCTCTACAAAGTTTTTGCGCATATCCTGACTAATAGAATCAACCCCTATATGGATGAGTGGATCCTCAAGGAGCAAAAGGGTTTCATTAGGGGAAGGTATATTCTAGATGCTATCATTAGCCTATGGGAGGGTATTGTGAGCATGCTGAAAACTCTGGCTAGAATTACATCTTTCTCAAAATAGATTTTGATAAAGCCTATGATAGAATTGATTGGTCCTTCCTTTTCCAATCCCTTCAAGATATTGGCCTCAACAGGAAATTCATAAAGTATGTTCAAACCTTACTGGGGAATGCTTCATCTAAGGTGGCAGTTAATGGGTCTCTCACTGATGCCTTTCCTCTTAGGAAATCTATAAGGCAAGGTTGTCCCCTCTCCCCCCTTCTCTTTGCTATTGCTGCGGATGCCCTGGGGTGGCTTGTTAACAAGGAATTAGCCAACAATAACATCAAGGGTATTTCGGTTCCAAACACGGCTGATCCCTTATGTCTTCAACTCTTTGCTAATGACACTAATGTTCTTCTTCGCAATGAAGTGCAGACTGCAACAGCCCACTTCATGGCCTGCCTTGATACCTTCTGTCTAGCCAGTGGTTCTCAAATAAACCACTCCAAGACCAGCTTCAGAGTGTTTGAAGGAGTGCCCCCTCCAACTATTATGTCCGCGCAGGTTGTAAGACTATCCCTGAAGGTGTAGTGTTCAGGCTGCTTGGCATCCCCATGGGTTTTAACATCTCAGCTAAACAGATATGGGACTATATGCTTAATAAACTTAAGAATCAGGTCAAGAAATGGAGTCACATTAACACCGGGGTGGCTTCCCGAGCCTTTGTCCTCAACCACTTCATCATCCCCTCAGTTGTTTACTTCCTGGCCTGTTTTGGAGGCCCTCCGAGACCCAACTCCAATCCCTGAACTCTATCATGGGTAATTATCTTTGGGGGGGGTCACTTGATAGAAAGAGGATCAGCAAAGTTGCTTTTCAGGTTTGTTGCTTGGATAAAGAGCAGGGGGGTCTTGGCATAATCAATATTAGTTTGCTGGCTGAGAAGCTTGCAGCTAAATGGGTGCAAAGGGCTATCTTGTCAAATGATGTATGGGCAGACCTGCTCAAAAGGGATGTTGGAAAATTTTGGCTCAAAGGAAAAAGGGCTTGGAAGGGGTTCTCTCTCAATGAAGCTCTGTTCTCAAAGGCCTATCTCTCCCCAATAGGCAGCAAGCTATGCTACAGGATGTGGGAGTCATGGATGAACTATAAGAAGCTCTTTTGCTTTCAAACATATACCAAGAGAGGGCGGTATGCTTATGCTGCGGATTCAGTCTGGTTTGGGCATCTTGTGAGTCCGATTTCCAATGAACAGGTTCAGATCAGCCTCTCTTGTTTCAAAGCTGGTATAAAGGTGTGGGGTGACCTATGTGACTCATCTGGCATGTTAAACAGTGAGCAAATCAATAATAAGTTCATCTTGCCACACGGGGTGGAGTTGAGCTTGTAATTCAAAGATGTAATGCTCTGAAGGTTTCCATTCCCCTGCCGGGGCTTATATGTGACTGCAAGACCTTTTCTAAAGCCCTTCTGTGGGGGTATTCTAGTAATCTTGTCAAGCTGCCTAACGTGTTTCATGCAGGGAACCTGGTTCTAAAGCTCAACAATAGATGGTCTTTGTCCTGGAACAAGCATCAATGGGCCTTCCGCTTCAAGTTAATCTGGGCCTTCGCTCAAGAAAGAACACACGCCATTTTGGCCTGGCTGGTCATCCACAAAGCAACCTGGACCCTTGAGAAGGCTATGAAGATTGGTCATGGGAATGGTCTTTGTCCCCGTTGCAAAACCAAGCTAGAAACTGTCCCACACCTATTCTTCTCTTGCCTAGACACTAGGCAATTCTTGAGGGTTCTGAACAAGGCTTTCATGAAGATTAGGAACTCCCCTCTCAGTTGGAAAGAAGTCCTCCTAGGAGAATGTCACACCCTGGACCCCTTAACGTGGCAGTCCGTCAGAATGCTGCTTCTATGGCATGTATGGAATCAACGGAATGAAGCTCTTTTTGAAATTAAAACTAATCACCATTTTTATCTCTTTCTTGACAGTGTCCGCAAGCTAATCCATCAGCTTCAACCAACTGGTGTACCTATGGAGGTGGATCGTTGGGGCAAGACCTGCCATGGAGGAAATGGAAGAAGTTTCACAGCTCCTCGTTTTGCAAAAAGAAGGAAACCATGCTACAAGGATTGGATTGCGAATGTCAAAGAAGGCTTCAACACTCTGCTTATTACATCCAGGCATCGGAAGGTTTCCGAAGGGTCCTTTAAACCCTCCCGGACTCAGTATACTGTTCACGTGGTCCGACCATGTCCTTACAAGATGATTGCACAGCTCCTCTCCCAGAAAATAAGAAAGTCAAGCTACATTTGGGTCTTGTTTGCCTCAGCCGAATTCATCAGGCTGTTCACCAGTTTTGATTCATGAAGCTGCTCATCAAGCTTTGATTATGTCTACTGTTTCAGTTTTGCTACATATGATTTTGAAGGTTCAGTGTTAATCCCATTATCTGCAGGGTTTAACAGTTCTCAGTGTCTCCCCATGGACCTTCCTCATGGGGACTTGTAACCTCACCTTTTTTTAATATATTCCTCTGTTTTAACCCCCCAAAAAAAAATGAATAGAGATTGTGTATGTACAAAAGAATTTAAGCCTTTTTTATCACAGCACTCTTGGTTGGCTCTAAATATGTGTTACCCTCGAATTTTAAGGGTGGACTCAAATTTTTCAAGGACTCATGTGCCATGTAATAAGTTCACTTTCCCAAAGAAGGCATACTATTAACTTTGGACCTTTTTAATTTGGATTTCTTAGTTGGCATTTTGGGAGGCTGGAGCTTGATGTATGATGCACCTTTTTTGTGAAACGAGTTAGATGATCTGGATTGGGCACTTCGGCCAAGTGGTGACCTTTGTTGTGGACGGAGTTGTTGTCTCTCTCACAGCTTGATCTTCTTGGAGGGGCATGTCCTGAAAACTATGTCTTTTGATGTTTCCTTGAGAGAGACGAGTTTCGCCTCGACTCTGCAAAGCCTTCGAAACCCACATGAGTCTGAATTCTCTCTTGCAAGCAAGCAAACGTACTCGCCTTCGTGATCATAGTAGCCATATTTCGAAAAGGGTGTAGTTCATTCCATAACTGTTTTTGCGCTTCTCTAAAAAGTGTGCCAGCGATGCCTTTCTCGCGAATGGAAGTTTTGTACAGAATTGATTCTCGGTTAGAAGGCCAAAATTTTGGAGAATAGAGTGTTAGACTATAATGCCAACTGCCCGCACAAGTGTGACGCCGAACACCTGGCTGATATGAAGAGGCACCCACAACTACTATATGTAACCCTTTTCCATGCAACAATAATATAACCGTTTAAGTCTTTCTGTGTGCACCTCCCTGCGTATCTCTAGTTCTATGTGTGTCTGCAGCATGCACAATTTTGCACATGGTATCAGACTTGGCTTTCCTCCCTCTGGGGGCCCACTGTCCTGGGCTCTTACTGCTGCTAGGAGATGGAAGCGATAAAGATGGCGAAGGCGACCTCCTGCCGAGTCAAGGAGAAGCAGACAACGATCCGCATCCCTAAATTGAAGGGCATAAAAAAGGCGAGCGACCTCCTACCGAGTCAAGGAGAGGCAGACAAAGATCTGCAGCCCCCAAATCGAAGGGCAAATTCAACACGTCGATGGTCACCTCCAAGCCAAACAAGGCACAAAAGACAAGGACCTGCAGCTGCATCATGAATGAGTATTCTATGGTGTACTTATTGATACTAATGCAATCGCTGATACTAGCGAATAAGAAAAAGAAGATTGACCTACATGTGAAGAAGCAATGGCACAAGATGCAGACAACCCTGAAGACAACGAAGATAAGCATTACGCTCAAGATGCGGTTGGTGCAGAGCATGATGACTACCAAGATGAGGATGATGAGTCAGATGCAGAAAGCAACGATGAAGAAGAAGAGGGCGTTGAAATTGCAGCCCATCAAGAAGAAGAGGGCAAAGACCCTGTAAACAAAGAGGCAATGTACTTGGCAGCCCATCAACAAAATGAGGGCACTAAAATTGCAGCTGTTGAAGATGGTAATGAAGAAATCGACATGCTACCTATACAGGCAGATGAATATGATGCCTCTGAGGGCATACACCCTGGTATTGTAAATCAAGTTAGAAAAGAGGGCAAAGACTCTGCTGCATGTCGACCAATCCTTCAGTTTGGTAACATCCTTCCATTTCTCATATCTTGTGATCCTTTCCATGATGATTATGTTGGGTCGTGAACTGTTCTTGAAGTACTTAAGCAAGTCTATATAGATGCACCTCTTCTTGCTTATTCATCCTTGGAGTGATACCCACAAGTCAAGATGAAAATGGCTCTATTCCTCTACCTAAGTATCAAAACTATTATAGCTTTGATCCGGACTATCATGACAAAGTTTTCAAGCCTCTTGTCATACATGCTCGGGAGGAAGCCTCACAACAAGATCTCGTTCCTCCTTGTATGCTGATGTTGGTGATCTTGTTTCACATCAATGATTCTACCAATGATACTCCATTAATCTCTCTCTCTCTCACTTGATGGAGAGATATGAACACTACTAGCCATTGGGGACTGTAGCGAGGGTGTTAAAAATATACACCGTCGCTTACACGATGACGAATACGTCGCTTAAGCGATTTTATGTCGCTTAAGCGATGTAAAAAAATTATTAAAAAAAATATATCGCTTATGCGATGCTTTTTTTTTAATCGCTTATGCGATGCTGTTGAACGACATTTTTTGCGACGCTTGCAGACTGAGTAGCGTCGCATAAGTGACGTTAAAATAAAATAAAAAAAACCCTCGCTTATGCGACGTTTTTTTGCTATCGCTTAAGCGACGCTAGGCATTTTTATACTCCCGCGCTCACTGAGAACCTCATTTCTTTTTCGACGGGAGAGCACGAACAGGTGTCTCTCTCTCTCTCTCTATCTCTCTCTCTCTCTATATATATATATAGAGAGAGAGAGAGAGACGCACTCTCTCTCTCTCTCTCTCTCTCTCTATATATATATATATATATATATATATATATATATATATATGTAAAAGTGTTATTTTTATCATAATTGAATTTCATGCATAGAGGTATGCATAAAAGATTATTATTTTAATGTAAAAGTGTTACTTTTATCATATTTGGATTTTATGCATAGAGATATGCATAAAAGATTATTATTTTAATGTAAAAGTGTTATTTTTATCATAATTGAATTTCATGCATAGAGGTATGCATAAAAGATTATTATTTTAATATAAAAGTGTTACTTTTATCATATTTGGATTTCATGCATAGAGATATGCATAAAAGATTATTATTTTAATGTAAAAGTGTTACTTTTATCATATTTGGATTTCATGCATAGAGATATGCATAAAAGATTATTATTTTAATGTAAAAGTGTTATTTTTATCATATTTGGATTTCATGCATAGAGATATGCATAAAAGATTATTATTTTAATGTAAAAGTGTTACTTTTATCATATTTGGATTTTATGCATAGAGATATGCATAAAAGATTATTATTTTAATGTAAAAGTGTTATTTTTATCATAATTGAATTTCATGCATAGAGGTATGCATAAAAGATTATTATTTTAATATAAAAGTGTTACTTGAGAGAGAGAGAGAGAGAGAGAGAGAGAGAGAGAGAGAGAGAGTGCGTCTCTCTCTCTCTCTATATATATATATATAGAGAGAGAGAGAGACAGTATATAAATAGTCAAGTGCATCCTCAGCAAGCCCATGTGCGACTGTATCTGCACTAAATAGGCAATCCCTTTTCTCACTCACCCCACAACAGCCAAGCCTTTACTAAGCAATGGCCAATAGTGTTTTCTTTGAGAGAATTGTACTGCTAGCTAAGACAAAAGAAAAATCCACTATTTAAATATCTTCCTTGGATGTGGATAAAGAGAGCTTCTATCTTGGTTTTGCGTCTCCTTGGGCAAAAGACCCTTAGCCATGGAGACTGTGGAGCATGCCAAATGGACCATATATATATATATATATATAGAGAGAGAGAGAGAGAGAGAGAGAGAGAGAGAGAGGCTGGGATAGGGCAGACATAGCTCAAGAGCTTCGAGAAGACTACATATTAGATACAAATGTACTTACAGCACAACTGAGTCTTAGGAGACCCTATCTCTATTATTATAAAGGGTACACAGGCAAAAGTCTCCTATATAGACAAGAAATATAGCTATTTTTATTTTGAACCTCAATTTCGAACTAGATGCAATAGAACCCATTGTAATTTAAACTCTTAAGAGTCTTAAGAGTTCATTTTGAGTTATTTTTTTTCAGTTTTATGCCTCTTTGGCATCGATACCCAGAGTGGAATGTAAATAGTATAGACATGGGCAGTACTTGCAGGATTCACAGGGTGAGGTTCAGATTGAGCCTAATAAGGTGAGGGGTATTGCTTCAGAATTTTATGAGTCTTTGTTGACTGCAGAGGTGCCCTCCCCTCAGAAATGAAATGATATATTAACGTCTCTAAGAGGCCATAGTGGCCTATGAGACCAAAACTGAGAGTACATCTGAAGTTGGTGTCTCATCAAAGAGAACAACTAAATGAGACTAAAAGGTACAATAAATTGATTGTCCTACAGTTATAAGAATAGATCTGTAAGACTCCGAGATGATACTGAGTAGAAAATACTAAAAAATGTATATCAGGTAGATCCATGTATGCTGATCAGTTGAAGTGTTGCCCTCTCCTTAGATCAAGTATCTCCGCCATGGGGCTGTCTAGAATGGAGAGGTCGTAGAAGTGAGGTAGGCGTCTCCGATGCCGAGCAATAATGGCTCTGATCTGGCGATGGTGAGGATACTATGGTCGGGATCCTGGTGGGCGTGGCGACGAGCACAACATAAGATAACTGCTCTATCAGTGGTGACCTGGGAGTGTGGTCGGTGTCCTGATGGCCCAATGGAGGAGGTATCAGGAGGTGTGTGGGCTGGGTTGTTGGTGTTGGTGCCAAAGAAATCTATCAGGGTCCTTTGTCTAGGTACATCATGGCTCGACCTCCTGTTTGCCAAGAGGGTCTCTCTGTGTCTATGTCTCCTAAGCTCAAGTAGAAACAATCCCAGGCATCTCTGATCCTCAAAATCCATGACAAACCCGTAGTGATATCTCCCTCGGATCTCATAATAGACTGTACATCGGCAAATGTAGTGTTCCTCTGTCTCTACCTCCTGGTAGCATAGCTGACAAATGCGATCATCCACGATCTGATGCACATATCGCCCTGTCTCAATCTGCAACTGGTGTGATGAGGTCCGGATCTGCCCAATGGCACAACGTATCCCATGTTATAGGTGTACATCCATGTACACCGGGCGGGTGATAAAATCATCCGGTGAGAGGTGTAGAAAATGGCTCTTGTAATGAGCCATTTTTGTGCCCAAGGGCTCAAGGGGGCTAGTCCATGTCCTCTCTGTGTCCACTCTAATGATATCCATCCTGATCACGCGGTTTTGCTCTGAGCAGGTGAGATCCAAAAATGGACAATCCAGACTGTACTGAAAGGGTGGTAGTGCCTCTATCCGCAAACCATGTAGGTCAAACCATGATCTCATCTGAGCGTACCAACAATGAGTATCTCCATCCTCTGCCAACTGTATGGATGAGGTCAATGCCAATTGAGAGTACCTCTGCTGAGGGAGCTCCCATAGCCGCTGTAAAAAGGTAACTGCTTGGAATAGGGCCTCGGTTACTACTGGTGGGGCACCCAGCTCAGCCCGAACAATCTCGTGTGGTACTGACGATTTGCTCCAGCCTCCAAATCATGCGGGCAATCATCATAATCAATGGTCTCTCCATTTGCCTCCATCCCTCATCTATCCCTCTCTAAGATCTATGATGTATACTAGGTCCCCAAATTGGAGCTCCATACAGGAGGGTCGGTGTGACAAGTGTATCAAATAGCCACAATTTGGTGTGTGGCTCCTGAAACTGTATGTGTGCACACTGCCTCTCAAGTGCCCCCAAGGCTACATGCCCTCGAGCTAATCTAGCTACTGTTGCCTCCTTCAGGGAGAAACGCGGTCCTGGTGAAAGTAACTCCCAAGTAGACATATGACCTGACGTACTCTACACCGGCTCCCCTCGGAAAGTGAACTGAGGCTCTGATCTCGTCACCCATGCCTGTGTGGTGTTAAACACCATAACCTTGGTTTTTCCAAGGTTCACTGTCAGATCTTTATCCGCACAGAAAGCCTGTAATGCATCCAGGTGTCTCTGTAATCCCTCCGGAGAGTCTGAGATTAGAACAATATCATCAGCCAACACCCCTGCCAGGCATGCCCCTGGGCCTCCCAATCTGTCTACATAATCAGAGACCGCATCAATGTACAGTCCAAAGAGGGTGGGCGATAGCGGACATCCCTGCTTCACCCCTATCGTGCTGGTCACCCTATTAGATAGTCCACCTGGAGCTCGGACTCTGCCTGTCACAAACTCATAGAAAGCATATATCCCCCTCACATGCTCTTTTCTCTCTCTCTCGCTTGGTACACAGGAGGGCTGGACTGCACAGGCGCTCAGGGTTGCATGCTCTTCTCCTAGGTGGCCAGAGGGCTGGCTTCTCTGGACATAAAGGTGGACAGGGGCTAGTTTTTCATGAACATAGACATCATGTCGATGGCGTTCAATTGATGGAACTTTCAGCTTCTCTTTGCTTTGGTTCGGGACTGTTTTGAGATTAGTTCGAGGACAGTATATGGGCTGTTTTTTTTGGCTGCAAATTCAGCTATGTACATGGGTTATTGGCTGCAAGTATAAGGTCACTTGGTTATGTTTCTTGGCATGGGAGTGATGCAAGCTCGCATGGCTGCGTGCTCATGGAGCAGATTGTTTTTCTTCCTGCTAGAAAGGAACAGAGGGACCTACAGTTATGGGCATCTCTATGTTGCCAGATGTTTCATGAGGGAACAGGTGACTAGATGTATGCTGTTGTTGGCACTATTGTTGAATGGTGCCATGAATGGTTCTGTATGGAAACAGGACAGAAGTTTCAAAGGGAAACAGGCCTAAAGGTTTCATGTGGAAACAGGCCTTTCGCAACCAGACAGGGAGCTTTGGTCAAGAGACTGCAAAGCCTCGAGAGAGACTCAGCTACAGCCTGTCTCATGGTGGGAGAAGTATGGAAATTGTGCTCCCATGCTGGTAATTCACTACCCTTAACTACAGTTTACATAGTACACTGTACAATGTGCATCTTTCTTGTTTCCACTTAGTTCTAATTTCTAATTGTATGTGCATTTTGTGATATGCAGCGGAAGTCTTTGTATTGGTTGATCCTGTCACACAATATGCTCACACCGTCTTCTGTATCCTGAGTTTCGTGAGTTTAGCAATCCATTTCATTTACTTCAAACTTTAAAGAGATGAGAGAGAGATATGAACACTGTACACCAGATTGGGTCCCGAATTACCCACTGAAGGGCCCCCTATCCCGATAACGAGATAGTATTTGCTTTATTACTTTAGAGAGAATGACTTTGGACTGTAGATAAGCCAAACGCAAGATCTCGGAGGATCGGAGTATGGCTGATCTGTACACTGCTGTAGAAACACCTCGATGACTTGATCTCGAGCCTATGCACTCCTCCCAAGGGCATGAGGAAGGGCTGCACACCTGAGGCTCAAAGAAGAAGAAGGTGGACTGTTCTACACACTGTTAGAATGCTGAAAACACATATGAATGCTGAGTTACCTTCACCAGATGACTGCTGAATGTGTTGATGATGCATAGAATGCTGGACACTGATGCAAACAGCAGATTCAGGGCTGGAAACTGCTGTGGACTGAATCTTCAGGGCTGGAAACTGCTGTGGACAGAAACACTGAAGAGTAGGGGTGCTGAGGAGCTGAAACGCAGACCTGTAGGGCTGCTGGACTGCACAACACAGGTATCTGGAGCTGCTGGACAGAAACGCAGCACTGCTGCCCTGCTGAATCAGAAAACGCAGGAGAAAACAGGCTGAAATCTGGCGTAGAACTCTACTGTACTGTGGGCTGAACTATGGGCATGAACTGATGCTGAATCTGGGCTGATTAGAGGCTGAGGACAAACACCTAGGGCTGGACTGAAGCTATGGTTCTCAAGGGCTGGAGAAGAAAGCTTATGGGCACTAGGGCATGGATTAGTCTTATGCTGAGAGCAAGAGAGAGAGGAGAGCTCTTAGCACAATGAAGACTGAATGAGCAAAAGAGGCTCTAGGCAAGCCTATTTATACTAACTGGAGGTTGGTCATTAAATAAAATTAATATTTATAAATGCCCAATAATGCAAATAATGATAAATAAATACTAATAAATATGGGAAAAATACCAGATAAATCCCAGTAAATTCCCTAAGGCTTTGGGGATGTTCTAAATGGTGCACAGGCATATGTATGCATATTATGCAAGATGCAGAGTGCTTTCTGATGCAAACCCTAAGGCTTCTACTGACTCTACATGCATGAATGATTCTCTCCAAGTGGGTTAAGGGACTTGACTGACTGACTGACCCACTAAGGCTGAGGAATGACCTACGTAGCTCGTGCCTGACTTATCCTGGACTGAGGATGTACAATGGGGCCACGGCGTACGACAAATATCATCCTACTGGGTTCTAAAACTGTACAAATGTTGCACTTCTGATGATGAGCCATCTTGTCACCATGCACTTAGTGCAGAGTGCATGTGACATTCCCTCCTGATTAGCTTGGCGGCAGGTTCATGGCTTCCAAGTAGTCCGCCAATAACTGGGGGTACTCCTGGAAGAACTCCTCGTCGAGCCATACGGCTTCGTGGGTGCCTCGATCTCGGAACTTCGTATAGAACTGACGAATCCGTCGACCGGAACCATGCTTCCATCGATGAAGAAGGATCTGCTCAGGCTCGATAACTTCTGCCTCGTCTACCACGTCTGGCTGCTGTTCATCTGAAACATCAAACACTTCTGGACCAACATATGGTTTTAGCCAAGAAACATGGAAAACATCATGCATTGTCCAACTGGCAGGCAACTTTAACTTCATTGAGACATCACTTATCTTCTTAACTATTGGAAAAGGGCCAAAACTACGGAATGAAAGCTTGGGACAATGTTTGCCCACTTGTTTCAATCTCTGCTTCATGATACGCAAATAGACCCAATCCCCTTCCTTGAAGTGGACATCTCGTCTAGATTTATTTGCCTGTCTGCTATATGCTTCCTGAGCTTTGGTCAAGCGGTCTTTGACTGACTCAATAATCTCGGAAAATGCTTCCGTGGTTTTATTAGCCTCTAAAGATGGAGACACCATTCTCGTCAAAAGAGAAGAAAAACGGCGACCAAAGGCTGCTTCATATGGAGTCCGTCCGACACTGGATGAATGCGTGTCGTTTAAGATAGCTTGGACCAACGGAAGATAGTGCTCCCATTTGGACTGCTGGTCATGACAGTATGACTTGAGGACATCAAAGGCCAACTGATTATAAATTTCTGTCTGGCCATCTGTCTGGGGATGGAATGCACTAGACAACTGCAACTTAGTTCCAAAGTTTTCAAATAATGCCCTCCAGAAATGCGAGGTAAACTTGGAATCTCTGTCTGATGTTATGGTGCTAGGCAAACCACAAATTGGATACCAATGCTTGAGAAACAGACGGGCTACGTCCTCGGCTGTGGCCGTATGCTTGCATGGGATGAGCATGGAGAACTTACTAAAGCGATCCACAATGGTAAAACACTGAGTGTTACGGGATCCAGTGGATGCTGGTAGAGGCCCTACAAAGTCCATAGATATGTCGATGAAAGGTCCGTCGGGGATAGGCAAAGGTTGAAGTAAACCTGCCTTCTTTGTATGGGGAACCTTGACTTTTTGACAAATCTTACAGGCTTGTACATGTGCATAGACATCACGCCTCATCTTTGGCCAATAAAAGGACCGTTCTAATTTCTCGAGGGTACTGTTGATACCCCTATGGAGTCATGGGCATCGTGGAGAAGAGCGGAACGCTTTTCTCGAGTAACACAGAGACGGTTCTTGTAGAACAACCAACCGTTCTGTACTGAATAGTAGCCAGGCTCAGAAGTGAGAGCCAAACTATACTGAGTACCAAACTCAGGGGAGTCGACATATTGGTCTTTCATACTATCCAAGTCCTTCCCCGTGATTTCGAGAATGGTAGCTTCTTGGACTGCTTGGATGCTGGACTTTCGACTGAGAGCATCTGCTACTGGGTTATGCTTACCAGGGATGTATTCAATCATACCTCCAAACTGTTGGAAGATTTGACTCCACCTGGCCTGTCGATCACTCCACTGGGCACTTGGCATAGTCTGAAGCCACTTAAGTGCTTGGTGGTTTGTTTTCACTGTGAAAGCCTGTCCATAAAGAAAAGGCTTCCAATGTTTGAGCGCTGTGATCACACCCAAAAGCTCTTTGTCATATACCGAATAATTCTTTTCGGCGACATCCAACTTTCTGCTGTAATAAGCCACGGGTCTATTGTCCTGCTGGAGGACTGCACCTATGGCTACATTGCTGGCATCGGTGATGACCTCGAAAGGTTCGTCCCATGATGCTAACTTTAATACAGGTGCTTCTGAGGCAGCTTTCTGGAGTGCACGGAATGCATCAAGTGCCTTACCTGTAACTGAGACTTTCTGCTTGCGAGTCTTCACCCCCTTGAGCAAGTCGGTAAGAGGTGCTGCAAGGTTGGAAAACTGATGGACATGTGTGCTATAGGCCTGACAAAGACCTACGAATGAACGGATTTCTTGGGCGGTCTTAGGAATATCCCAATCTAAGATCTCTTGAACCTTTGATGGGTCCAGTCTAATCCCATCGGAACCAATGATGTAGCCCAAATACTGAACTTCCTTAACACCAAAGATAGACTTTTTGGCATTTATGTAGAGCTGATTATCTCGCAAAAGTTGCAAGACTTTCTCCACATCTTTCTCATGCTGCTCCGCAGTGGCTGAGAAGACTAGTATGTCATCAAGGAATATGAAAACACACTTCCCAATGTGGACTGCGAAAATCCTAGACATCATCTTATTGAACGTTGCGGGTGCATTTGTAAGCCCAAAAGGCATGACTACGAACTCGTAGTGACCACGCTCTGTCCTGAAAGCTGTTTTTGGAATGTCAGCTTCAAAAATGCGGACCTGATGGTAACCACTCTTGAGATCGATCTTAGTGAAAAACTTAGCACCGTCTAAACGCTCCAAAATGTACTCTATCCTGGGCATAGGAAACTTATTCTTGATAGTGAGTTTGTTTAATGCCCTGTAGTCTACACAAAGGCGTGCAGACTTGTCCTTCTTTTGGACAAATAGGATAGGTGCAGCAAATGGGGAGGAAGAAGGCCGAATGAATCCGGCTCGGAGAAGCTCAGATAACTGCTTTTCCAACTCGCCCTCTAAAGTCTTGGAAAGACGATAGGGAAACCTGCTAGGAGGGTCTGATCCAGGGACCAAATCAATGTGATGGTCCTCAAGGCGAGAGGGTGGGAGACTGGGTGGGAGATCGTCCCTAAGCATAATGTCCTGGTGTCTGGATAGGAGGTCTGCTAACTGAGGGACTGAAGATGTAATGGATGCTACTAATGAGGGAGGGTCTGCTTGAGCACGAATATAAAGGAGTGCTCCTTCTGCTCCCTTGCGGATAGCTCGTCGGGCCTGGAGATGCGAAATCAATGGGATGCCAAGAATGCTTCTATCCCCACGAATCATGACAGGCTCAGGAAAACCTTTACAAATAGTAAAAGTGTCCTGTCCCCAATCGGGAATAGGCTCATACTGACGGAACCACTGAATTCCTAAGATCATGTCACACCCTAACAGAGGGGAGACGATGAAATCTCGTTGAAATGAGGCCTTCTGAACTTCAAAGGCAAACTGCTGTGCCTTCTGGGAAATGTGGGTGCGAAGACCAGGTGTAAACCCGTCCACATCCAGATGATATGGGACTAAAGTGCAGTTCAATTTATTAGCCAACTAGGGAGAGATGGCGTCTTCAGAACTACCCATATCGAAAAGGACTACAAACTGTCGGCCCTGGGCAGAGCCATAAGCTCGGATAAGGCTCTTCTGAGCAGCATCGCTCTCACCCTCCTGCTTAGCATCAAATACCACGGATGGTATAGGATGCATGGAAGGTAAAAGTTGAACTGCATTTGAGGTAGTAGGCGGGGCTGGAGGAGCTGGGGAAGCTGTGGCAGCTGTGGCAGAAGGAGCTTTGGCAGCTTGTGCCGCTTGCCATTTGTGGCAATCCTTCTTACCATGCCCTATTATATGACAGAAAAAACATCTATTTTCTGACTGGTACTTCTTTTGCTCCTCTGGAGGAAGATAACCTCCAGTAATGTCTGCTTTAGCCTTTTCATCAGGGGTTTTCTTAGGTTCTTTATCCTTCTTACCCCTTGAACTGGAGCTATTACTGCTGTCCTTCTTAGCATCTTTAGAAGATGCGTTACCTTTCCCTGACTGTGCAGCTGATTGCTGCTGCTGGGATTTGGTACTGGACTGAGATGTCTGCTTGGGCTTGCCCCCGTTGAGCTTCATTTCTTCATTCTGAGCGAGAGTTAGAGCCCGGTCATATGTACTTGGTTCAAAGTTACGAACTGTGAACCAAATGTTGGAGTCCAATCCACGAATGAATTGCTCCATCTTGGCCTGCTCAGATAACCCTAACTGCTGTGCTAAAGTAATAACCTTACCGGAAAACTGAAGCACTGGGGAACCGTTCTGTCTGAGTCCATAGAACTCGTCTCTCAGACCGGTCATGTACTGGGGCGGGAGAAATCTGGTCTTCAGGTCATGGACAAAGATGTCCCAGTCAAAGGCTGTGACACCTGTGGCCTGGTCAGTATGAATACTAGACCAATGCTGCCACCAAGTGACTGCCTCACCAGTGAGATGGGGAGCCGCTAAGTGGACTTTGTCTTGTGGGTCTGTGATCCTAGCTAATGGAAAATGTGCATTAAACTGATGAACAAATTGATTAACTGAAGAATGATCACACTTACCATCATACTTGCTGAAATTCGGTTGACTGCGAATGATGGTGGTTGAAGCTGCTGCGGGATGCTGGCTGGTGACACCTATGACTGGGGAGACTGAGGAGAGCTGCTGATACCTCAAGTGTATGGCCTCC
This sequence comes from Cibotium barometz, assembly GCF_041138505.1. Taxonomy (NCBI): domain Eukaryota; kingdom Viridiplantae; phylum Streptophyta; class Polypodiopsida; order Cyatheales; family Cibotiaceae; genus Cibotium; species Cibotium barometz. The sequence goes on from NC_141069.1 coordinate 54,722,501, forward strand.
TTTTCCCGTTGGTGTTCGAGTAACATACGTTCTCGATCAAGCTCACGTTGGTGTTCCCGAGCGGCGAGTTCAGCCTGACGCCGGTCTTCGTCGATCCTGCGTTGGGCTTCCTCATAGTCCCGTCTTTCTTCTTTTTCTCTTCTCCTTCGGGCCTCGTCCTCTCTCCTTTGTTGTTCCATCTGAAAGAAGAGGGAGATGTAGTCGGGCGCTGCTGGAGGTGTAGAAGGACGTGCTGTTGCTGCCTCCAAGAGTTGGAGACGCTCCATGAGTAGCTGGTTCTGAGCTCTTAAAAGAGCTATGGTGTCTGCTGTGGGCGGAAGAGCAAGGTCTCCTTCGGGGGAGACGTCTTCCGGCTGATGAGTACTCTCTCCTGTAGACATGATGCTGAAGTCGGTGGTCGTGCCGGAACGCAATCTAACCATCCGAGGATGCCCCCACGCTAGGATACGGTGTGTGTGGACTATCTGAATCTGATACCAATGTGATATGCAGCGGAAGTCTTTGTATTGGTTGATCCTGTCACACAATATGCTCACACCGTCTTCTGTATCCTGAGTTTCGTGAGTTTAGCAATCCATTTCATTTACTTCAAACTTTAAAGAGATGAGAGAGAGATATGAACACTGTACACCAGATTGGGTCCCGAATTACCCACTGAAGGGCCCCCTATCTCGATAACGAGATAGTATTTGCTTTATTACTTTAGAGAGAATGACTTTGGACTGTAGATAAGCCAAACGCAAGATCTCGGAGGATCGGAGTATGGCTGATCTGTACACTGCTGTAGAAACACCTCGATGACTTGATCTCGAGCCTATGCACTCCTCCCAAGGGCATGAGGAAGGGCTGCACACCTGAGGCTCAAAGAAGAAGAAGGTGGACTGTTCTACACACTGTTAGAATGCTGAAAACACATATGAATGCTGAGTTACCTTCACCAGATGACTGCTGAATGTGTTGATGATGCATAGAATGCTGGACACTGATGCAAACAGCAGATTCAGGGCTGGAAACTGCTGTGGACTGAATCTTCAGGGCTGGAAACTGCTGTGGACAGAAACACTGAAGAGTAGGGGTGCTGAGGAGCTGAAACGCAGACCTGTAGGGCTGCTGGACTGCAAAACACAGGTATCTGGAGCTGCTGGACAGAAACGCAGCACTGCTGCCCTGCTGAATCAGAAAACGCAGGAGAAAACAGGCTGAAATCTGGCGTAGAACTCTACTGTACTGTGGGCTGAACTATGGGCATGAACTGATGCTGAATCTGGGCTGATTAGAGGCTGAGGACAAACACCTAGGGCTGGACTGAAGCTATGGTTCTCAAGGGCTGGAGAAGAAAGCTTATGGGCACTAGGGCATGGATTAGTCTTATGCTGAGAGCAAGAGAGAGAGGAGAGCTCTTAGCACAATGAAGACTGAATGAGCAAAAGAGGCTCTAGGCAAGCCTATTTATACTAACTGGAGGTTGGTCATTAAATAAAATTAATATTTATAAATGCCCAATAATGCAAATAATGATAAATAAATACTAATAAATATGGGAAAAATACCAGATAAATCCCAGTAAATTCCCTAAGGCTTTGGGGATGTTCTAAATGGTGCACAGGCATATGTATGCATATTATGCAAGATGCAGAGTGCTTTCTGATGCAAACCCTAAGGCTTCTACTGACTCTACATGCATGAATGATTCTCTCCAAGTGGGTTAAGGGACTTGACTGACTGACTGACCCACTAAGGCTGAGGAATGACCTACGTAGCTCATGCCTGACTTATCCTGGACTGAGGATGTACAATGGGGCCACGGCGTACGACAAATATCATCCTACTGGGTTCTAAAACTGTACAAATGTTGCACTTCTGATGATGAGCCATCTTGTCACCATGCACTTAGTGCAGAGTGCATGTGACACATTTCAATAACAGAAACGCATCGCCATTCGAGTGCTCTCACAGGATTGCAGTTCGGGTCCATGTGAGAGGAATTGGAGCAATTGGGCCCTCTTCCATACAAAGAAGAGGAATAGGCTGAGTACTGCTCAGCTAGAGCGGTTGGTGTTTTGTCATTGCAACCTCCAGCTCCTTGAGAGGAATGCCCGACATCCGGAGCCTTCGCAGGTGAATGTGGATAAGATCGACATTAGGAGGGAGAGGTTCATCCCAGAGATCCCACGGAATGAGCGTGATATGTACACCTTGCTTTATGAGGAGCTGACAGTGCCGAGCCACAACACCTGCTGACAGTTCCCTCTGTGTCCCCAGGTTGTTGTCAGAATACGCAGCGGAGATGATGACCAGATCTGGGAACACAAGAGCAAAAAATGCATGCAAAAAAATAGCACAAGAGAGAGAGAGATGTAGGCGTGTAACTCTGATCTGATATACACAAGAAGATCCTGATATGATACACTGAGTGGTATGGGGCTGGGGGCCTATTTATATGCCCCCAAATGGGTAGTCGGCCTGCTAAAAAGGCCCTCCACGACTGTAGCAACAGTCGGCTAGTAGCACATGAGGCCCACGACTACATACATCCAGTCGGCCAGTAGTGAGACACTCCACGACTGATGTCTGAGCAGTCGGACAGCTACTGGGTCCTCCAGCTGTCACTAGGTGGTGTACTTTGCTGCAGTTGTTTTCCCTGGGCGCTCGATTATCTTCCCCCTAGGCTCATTTTTGTGGTTTTTCAGGTGGATTATTGCAAGTTAAGAGCTATTGAAGCTTCCCCTTCCCTGTTCTCTATGCATTGAGGGTTGAGCTTGCTCCCCACAGCCTCTCTTAACCTATATGCAGCTATGGTAATGCCCCTCTAGTGGGCTACTCTCATGAATTATGTACAGCTGTGTGGGGAATATGCTTTTTGGCTGAGGCAAGAGCCTCCTTTGATAGGAACAGGAGCAACTAACTGCTGCTCCAAAGCAGGAACAGGTGAGGGTAGTTACCTCACCACGTAGGTGTCCAATTCAGCACTAAATCAGTGCTGTTTTTGGACTGTTCAGGGGCTGTTCCAAGGCCCAGTTGATGCCAGATTGCAGAGGGACCTTGCTAGGGTCTACCAGGACAGTGTGGTGGTTGTACAGAGCTGAAAACAGGTCTGTACAGAAAATACCGCAAGCTGAAATTCACTGTTTAGGACTCATATCCCAATTGCACTCCCGCTTTCTATTTTCAGTCTCTTAATGAAGAAATAAATATCGCAAGGGGCGCCGGACTTCGGGGCCAATCTGGTGTTGAGCGAGGGAGCGAGGATTCTGTTTGTGTGTGTCATAAAGTCCAGGTATTTAACAATGTATCTCTAGTCTAACATATAGTTGTTTTAGATGTCACGTGCATCCCGCACTTGGATGCCACGTAGACATTTCTGTACAGAAGGTGCAGGACCTGGGATGGTGAACTGGTCCCATGTGAGCCCAGTCCGGGACGAGTCAGCCCCAGGGATCCATCTCAGTCGTCCGAGGTCAGGTGTGCATTGTCCTGCACATGAGTCCAAGGTCAGGTGTGCACTGTCCTGCACATGAAACAGTGCCAGTCCGCGCTGTGAGTCTCCCTCTAGAATGATGTCAGTGGTTCTGTGTATCTAGTATGGTACCGGATGCCAGATCACTGAGTAGATTATGTTTAGGACAAGGGGCCAGCCCATAGGACTACCCCGGATCTGAGTGTGGGCATGGGAATGGTGTAGAACCACCCCCATCAGGGCCAGGAAGGCCCAGGCTGAACCCACCAGCCATGGAGGGGCTGTAGGATAGCCCTAGGGCACAGATAAGGCAATCTCTAGGAGATTACAGCCTTTATATGGCTGTAGGGCATGTATGGGGCAGCCCATACAGGCTGCCCAGCCTTGGGATTGTGGACAAAAGTGGTGTCTAGCCAATCAGAAGTAGGCGCATCACTTTCAGCCTGTTAGGGGTGAAGGATTCAGGTCAAGGGCAGGATTTTCCAGCCAAGAAAAGGTCAAGTTTTCTGTATTTGTTTTCAGATTTACATCATTCTAATAAAGCAAATACACCATCCGTGGTGGGGGCCCTACAGAGGGTAATTGGGACCCAATACGGTGTCCTCTCCATCTCCCCCTTCTCTCTCTATTTTTTGCACATCTCCTTTCAGTTTGTGCGTTAATTCTGTCGCGAAAAGAGTGCTGATTTCTGAGTTTTGAAGTACCGATCCTTCTCCGAAGCTTCCGCATATTACAGTGGTATCAGAGCCTACTTCAAGGACAAAGATTCAGCAAAGAAAACCAGAAAATTTTTTCGCTCGTGTGGTTGGTTTTTACTACCCCTTTCGGAGTGACTCCTGTCCCTCGAAGGACGGTTGGTTTTTAGCCTCCAGAAGCCTCCGAAAGTCTCCCACACAGATAGTGGATGGTCAGATTGCGTTCCGGAAAGGAATTGCATTTTCCCCCTATGGCGAGTTTCGGTGACGAGAGAGAACCAGAACCATGGGACCAGAGTGCACCAGGCAGCCCAGCTAGGGCACCCGGCTTGAGTGTCACAGACATGTTCCAGCAGATGATGCGAGCAATCGCAGACCAGACAGCCAAGTTGGATGAGCAGAAGGCGCGGATCTTGGCTCTGGAGGAGCGTTCACGCTCTCCGGCATCGCGTTTTCCATCTCCTCCTCCCTCTCCTTCCGTATCCGAGATACCGGATCCTCGTCACAGGGACCCTCTCACGGGGTCACAGCCGCAGCCAAGCTCCTTGCTTGAGTTGCAGATGCGTGCATTGGAGATTCGACAACGAAAAGACGATGCCATGCGACGCGTGGAACACGAGCGTTACCTCAGAGCTTTGGACGCCAGATTGACACCGGCGGCGCCCTCAAATCATTTTCCCGAGAAAATGAATTTCAGTAAGTATAATGGTAAACTCGATCCCACAACTCTTTATTCATGGTTACATCAATTTGAAGCTTACTTTGCCGCAGTTAGGAAAACAGATACTGACAAAGTGATCTTAGCTAGTTGGTACTTGGAAGGTGAGGCCATTCCTTGGTGGACTCAGTGGGCTCATGCCCACACTAGAGCAGGTATGGCAGCTTATGTGTGGGACGAGTTCGTCCGCGACCTCCTTAAGCAGCGGTTTCTACCGCCCCACTACCTTGAGCGACTTGAAGACGAGTTCAGGGGAGCGCGTCAGAATGCGCAACCAGTCCTTCAGTTTGCCAATAAAATTTCGACCTTGTGTCTACAATTAGGCTTATCTGACTCGGACAAGAAAGGGTAGTTTTTGTATGGCCTGGACACGCAAATCCAATGGGAGGTGCGTATGTTTAGGCCAGCCACCTTTGAGGACGCACTCTCGCTTGCGCAGAGTGTAGAAATGAAACACAATGGTGGCAAGCCCAAGACTTCCCAGCCGGCTTCTCCCAAGGCTAACGCCTCGGGGGGCAAAAGCCAGAACCAGACGGGGTCTTCCCCAGGACAGAGCTCGGGAGCCTCTGGCTCCAAGAACTCAAACAATGCGTCTAAGCTTACTCCAGACCAGAAAGCAGAGGCAGGCAAGACAAGTGGCAAGTTGAGTGCTGAGGAGCTTTCTCAATACAAGGAGGGTAGATGTTTCTTTTGTCACACAAAAGGACATACTTCTCGGGATTGTCCGAAGAAGCCTCCAAAGGCCGCCGCCGCCTCCACAGTTTCAGTGGTGGTGAGCACAGCTCCCACATAGACCCCAGCGGCTACCCCTAGTTCTTCAACCCCCGGTGCTTCAGTTGGAGCAATTATTAGCTGAGAGCTCGAAGATAAGCAGAAGGGCGCCCATGACCAGGAGTATGAGCGCAACGAATTGCTCAAGTCCTTTGGCTACATAGGTGGCCAAAGAGTCGTCTTCTTGTTTGACAGCGGCAGCACGGAGGATGTGGTCACAGAATAGGCTGCTAGGCATGCCCGTTTCGAGCTGACTCCGGTGGACAAACAGGTTGAGGGTTTTAGCACAGGTATGACAACGAGCGTCAAGTATGAAGCTCTAGGTGCTAAGTTAGTAATTCAGGGCATAGAGTTTGTGCGTGACTTTATGGTTGCCCCTCTTGTAGGAGCAGATATAATTTTGGGTATCCAGTGGTTTCACAAGTTTCTTCCTGATGTCAAGTGGGACAAGCACACGTTCCAGATCAATCGGAATGTGTCAAACACCCCGGTGACCATTAAGTGTGAGCTAGGTATTCCAAACTTTCCGCTCATAAGCCACTTGCAGGCTAAGCGAGCAGTCAGGAAAGGCGCACAGTGTGCGATGATTTACATCCAGACAGCCCAGACGGTGGCCAGTGCTTCCGAGAAGTACTCGGTTCTCCATGAAGAGTTCCAGAAGATTTTTCTTCGGGACAGTCTCCCTCCCCAGCTCCCCCCCGTCCAGACCGGAGGATCACAAGATTGACCTCCTCCCAGGCTCGGAACCCCCGAGCAAGTTTTCGTATCGCCTTTCTAAGGCAATGGAATCGGAGTTGGACCGCCAACTCCAAGAATTGTTGCAAGCTGGCTTCATCCGCCCCAGCGTGTCGCCATTTGCAGCACCGATCTTGTTTGTGAAGAAGAAAGATGGGTCTTCTCGGTTGTGTGTCGATTATCGTGCACTCAACAAGCTGACTATCAAGAGCAGATTCCCGATGCCTCGAATTGACTATATTCTCGAGAGGCTGAATGGAGCTAAGGTGTTCTCTAAATTAGATTTAAAGAGTGGGTACCACCAGGTACGGATTGTAGAGGGGGACATCCCCAAAACAGCCTTCCGTACAGAACGGGCCCACTATGAATTTGTGGTCATGTCATTTGGTTTGACGAACGCCCCAACTACATTTAACCGCATGATGATGCATATTTTCCGGGAGTTGATTGGAGAGTGTGTGTTCATATTTCTGGACGACATACTCATATTTTCAGCTACAGTTGAGCAACATGACATTGATGTGGAGAAAGTCCTTAAGTTGCTGGAAAGCAACGAGCTCTATGTCAATGAAAAGAAGTCAGAATTTTATCTGTTCCAGGTACATTACTTGGGATATATAATTAGTGCCGAAGGCATTCGACTTGGTCCGGCTAAAGTGGCCGAGATTGTTAACTGGGAAGTACCTCAGACCGCTTATGACATTAGATCATTTGTGGGTATATGCCAGGCATATTCCACCCACATTGACAAGTTTTCTGATCTCTCGGCAGACCTCACCGATCTGCTAAAGGGAGTGAAAACAAGAAGGCAAAAGATTCGAATGACTCCACGAGCGTTGGAGGCATTCCAAAAACCTCAAGGTGGCTTTGTCAGAAGCGCCTTGTTTAGCCCTTGTCTCGTGGGACGAACCATTTCAAGTGATCACCGATGCGAGTAACATCGCAATTGGAGGTGTCTTGCAACAGAATGGTCATCCAGTAGCTTACATGTCTCGTAAGTTACTGCCCGGCGAGAAGAACTAATCAGTCTATGATCGTAAACTCCTAGCAGTTATACAGGCCTTGAAACATTGGAAACATTTCCTGTATGGCCGTGACTTCGAGGTTCGCACTGACCATCAGGCATTGCGTTGGATTCAGACGATGCCAAGTGCACAGTGGAGTGATCGACAACACCGCTGGAGTCAGATATTCCAGCAGTTCGGTGGTATGATTGAGTACCTTCCAGGAAAGGCCAATCCAGTGGCCGATGCTTTGAGCAGGAAGGGACAAGTATCTGCGATTCAGACCACTAGACTTGACCTTGTTGATACAGGACTAGAAGACATGAAGCACACGTACGCGGATTCCGAGGAATTCGGTACGCAGTGGGAACAGGCATTGGATGCCACAGGAACATGCCATTTTCTGATACGCGATGGTTGGCTTTTCTACAAAGGCCGACTATGTGTCATGAAGTCATTCCGGGCAGCTCTTCTCCATGATGCCCATGACGCCATTACAGGTGGTCATAGGGGCATGAATTCGACTCTGGAGAAATTAGAACGGCAATACTATTGGCCAAAGATGAGGCGTGATGTGTTTACATATGTACAACGCTGTGACATTTGTCAAAAGGTGAAAGCTCCTCGTGGAAAGAAGATAGGGTTGTTACAGCCTTTGCCAATTCTTGAGGATCCTTTCCAGGACATTTCGATGGACTTTGTCACAAATCTGCCTCCCAGTCCGAGTAAGCGTAATACGCAGTGTTTAACTATTGTTAATAGGTTCAGCAAATTTGTTATGCTTATTCCTTGTAGGGCCAATGTGACCGCCGAGGATGTTGCCCAACTATTCATTCGGCATTGGTACCCGATTGGCGGGATTCCTAGAACCATAGTGTCACACTGAGATGCCAAGTTTACTAGTCATTTTTGGAGGGCATTGTTTGATAATTTTGGTACTAAGTTGAAGTTTTCCAGTGCATTCCACCCACAGACAGATGGCCAGATAGAGATATACAACCAGTTGGCCTTTGATGTGCTGAAGTGTTATGTCCACGATCAGCAAGGTAAGTGGGAATCGTTTTTGCCTTTAGTTCAAGCTGTTTTGAATGACTCTTTTTCTTCAGCTATTGGCAGGACTCCATATGAGGCAGCGTTTGGAAGGCCTTTCCAGTCGTTGTTAACCAGGACTTCGTCTTTAGTACTTGAGGCGAACAGAGTGACGGAGTCTTACCAGGAGATCCTAGAGTCTGTTAAAGATAGATTGGCTAAAGCGCAAGAGGCCTACACTCGACAGGCCAATAAAGACCGAAGGGACATGAAGTTTTCGGAAGGGGATTGGGTGTATCTTCGGATTATGAAGCAAAGATTGAAGCAGGTGGGCAAGCGATGCCCAAAGTTGTCTTTCAGGAGCTTCGGACCATTTCCCATCCGGAAAAAGATTAATGAGGTGTCTATGCAGTTAAAGCTACCTCCGAGTTGGACTATGCACGATGTATTTCATGTCAGTTGGTTAAAGCAATATGCAGGTCCATCCCCTTCAAAGGTCAAAGACGAAGCGGAACCAGACATTATTGATGAAGCAGAAGTAATGGTTCCAGAATAGATCCTTCTGCACCGTTTCAAGCATGGCTCAGGCCGAAGACTACGACAGTTCCTCACGAAGTTTCAGGACCGAGGAACTCATGAAGCGGTATGGCTCGACAAAGAATTTTTCGACGACTATCCGGCATTATGGACGGATTATTTGGAGGCTATGCAGCTTCCGTCAAGTTAAGCAGAAGGGGATGTCACGTGCATCCCGCACTTGGATGCCACGTAGACATTTCTGTACACAAGGTTCAGGACCTGGGATGGTGAACTGGTCCCATGTGAGCCCAGTCCGGGACGAGTCAGCCAGGGATCCATCTCAGTCGTCCGAGGTCAGGTGTGCATTGTCCTGCACATGAGTCCAAGGTCAAGTGTGCACTGTCCTGCACATGAAACAGTGCCAGTCCGCGCTGTGAGTCTCCCTCTAGAATGATGTCAGTGGTTCTGTGTATCTAGTATGGTACCGGATGCCAGATCACTGAGTAGATTATGTTTAGGACAAGGGGCCAGCCCATAGGACTACCCCGGATCTGAGTGTGGGCATGGGAATGGTGTAGAACCACCCCCATCAGGGCCAGGAAGGCCTAGGCTGAACCTACCAGCCATGGAGGGGCTGTAGGACAGCCCTAGGGCACAAATAAGGCAATCTCCAGGAGATTACAGCCTTTATATGGCTGTAGGGCATGTATGGGGCAGCCCAGCCTTGGGATTGTGGACAAAAGTGGTGTCCAGCCAATCAGAAGCAGGCGCATCACTTTCAGCCTGTTAGGAAAAAAAGGTAGTATTTTTTGGGATTTAATTCAGCATTTATTGCTGAATTTCACCAGTCGTGGGACATAGCTTGTTTTTTCAGCTGGCCGACTCCTCCTCAGGAGGAGTATAAATAGTGGAGGCCATAATCCCATCATTCATCTCATTTTTCACCAAGTGCTCAAGCAGACCAAGGGGCCAAGACAGCCAAGGGCTTGCTAACGCAAAGGGGTGAAGGATTCAGGTCAAGGGCAGGATTTTCCAGCCAAGAAAAGGTCAAGTTTTCTGTATTTGTTTTCAGATTTACATCATTCTAATAAAGCAAATACACCATCCGTGGTGGGGGCCCTACAGAGGGTAATTGGGACCCAATACTGTGTCCTCTCCATCTCCCCCTTCTCTCTCTATTTTCTGCACATCTCCTTTCAGTTTGTGCGTTAATTCCGTCGCGAAAAGAGTGCTGATTTCTGAGTTTTGAAGTACCGATCCTTCTCCGAAGCTTCCGCATATTACACATATAGTTGTTTTAAATATATAGATACGATGAGTGACCACGGCCATAAAGTGAAGTTGGCGATCATCAAGTCTTTGCTACAAGGCACTGGACTTTCTAGAGATACACTGTCAGAGGCCATGACAGATTATGTGGAGATGGATGATGCGGGTTTAGACGGCGCGATTGAGATTCTTGGGAGATTCAGTATGCCCGTACGACCTGGAGAGGATACATCCTCCCAGCCACATGCAGGAGTGGAGTCGTCTTGGCATGCACATACTACTGCGCATCGGTAAGCTTCTTGATTGATAAAATAGTAATGTCATCCATTTTTTACATATAGAATTCTTAATATATATATCCTTTTGATGTCTTTGTTTGCTTAGGACTCCATCCCAGTTACATCACATCATGAGAGTCAGCGGCTTACTCCTGATGTACCTCCTAGTATTCAGGTGACACCTGATTCACAGGGTAGTGGCCGTTCCTCCCGCACGTATATCTTTTATGGCGATTACGGATTAAATATCAAGTATTTTTTACGAACTTACATCTCAATATATCATATGTTTGTATTGCGCGTAGGCATCAGCCGGCGGGGCAGAGTACCACACCACCAGTGCCCCCACCACCAGTGTCCCCACCAGTGCCGATGCGCACGTGCACTGGGACTTTGGGTGTCACATGCAACATCACACCTGACGGGGGTATCCTTTAGGTCGGATCCGGCATCGCCTTCAGAGACGACGGATGAGAGATCTTTGCATGTCATATCTACAGCGAGTTCATATACCATGGCAGTAAGTATTATTTAACATAAAGAATATGAATTACAATTTTTTATTTGAATTACTAACTGACTTTATTTTGCAATACAGCGATCAACTCGAGGATGACAAGAAATATGTCATCAACACACTGGAGACGGAGTTTGGGGCAGGATGGAGTCGGAAGTGGTCGTAAGAGAGTACGGGATACCGGATGAGAGCAGATGCCGGATGAGATACATACATACATAATGTCTTACATACATACATACATATATGTATACATATACAATGCATGCATGCATGCATTATGTATGCATAACATATGTATGTACTACTATGTGTGTATGTACTATGTATGTACATACATTATGTATACATATACAATGCATGTATGCATGTATATATGTATGTACTACTATGTGTATGTACTATGTATGTACATGCACATTGTATATGTGTATGTATATGTATATTTATATGTATATGTATATGTATTATATAGATATATATATATAATATGACATATGTACTACATATGACATACATTCGTGCATATATATATATATACATATATTATGTATGCAGAACATATGTATGTACTATTATATATGTATGTACATACACATTGTATATGTGTATGTATATGTATATGTATATGTATATGTATTATATATGTATATGTATATGTATATGTATATGTATATGTATATATTTATGTACATGTATTATATAGATAAAGTAAAGCTTGAAAATAGTTGAAGTTAAATAAAGTTTTTTGAACTGTCGATCTTTGTCCCATCCCCGGGATGGCCTTATCCCCTTTCCCGCTCCCGTTCGTCTCAGAAATGCTTACATACATACATACATGCATGCATGCATGCATACATACAATGTACATACATACATAGATGCATGTATATACATACACACATGCATGGATTCATACAATGTAGATACATATATACATGTGATATACATACATATATACATAATGTCTTACATACATACATATATAATGCATGCATGCTTGCATTATGTATGCATAACATTAAACATATGTATATACTACTATGTGTGTATATACTATGTATGTGCATGCACATTGTATATGTGTATGTATATGTATATGTATTATAAAGATAAAGTAAGGCTTGAAAATAGTTAAAGTTAGAGTGTTTAAATTTCAAAAATTAATAATAAAAGAGAGCTAGATGGCGTTGTTTACCAGAATTCATGTTCGTTTTATGCATCGGTGTCTGACCAATCTCCGCAAAAACAACGACAGCACAGAGTGCAATCACAATTGCAAGATAGCAAGCGACAAAGAGAGCAACAGTAGGTAGATCATGAGAAAAATATAGACAACATTATGTTTAATGTAAATGAATCAACCGGTATATAAATTCTGTATCTGTCTGTTTTTTTTCGTTGCGCGTCATCGCTTAAGCGACATAATCGTCGTCAATCGTCGTCGCTTAAGCGATGACCATTGTCGCTTAAGCGATTAATCCTCGCTTAAGCGACGTTAAATAACTTTTTAAAAATTTCATTGCTTATGCGACGTAAATGCATCACCACAGGAGTCGCTACTATAGTCGCTTAAGCGACGTACCATAGCGACGCTTGTAGCGACGGCTCGAACACGTTGCTTAAGCGACACTTTTGCGTCGCTTCTGTCGTCGCTACGAGCCCATGGACTAGTAGTGGAAGTAGACATCCAATCCCGAGTGAAGATCAATGGTGATGGTCATCTCAAGCAAGGTCGAGATGAAAGTCAGTTGAAGCCACATTCAAGAATGAAGACTACATTGGAGCTAACTCTTTTCTTCTTGACAAAGTCTCATCTTGATCCGGGTGAATCTTATTTCAATGATGTTTCTATTTGATGTACCTTTCATGCATTTAGCTTAGGCTGCAACTAGGCTGTACACCTCAGCTCACAAAAAACAGTGATCATGATGTACATAATTATAGCATGCAATAAGACCATATCCATCTCTTCCTCCTTGTGCTCAACAGTTAGCATTAAGGGGGAGTGTTGGACTATAATGCCAACAGTCCACACAAGTGTGAAGCCGAACACCTAGCCGATATGAAGAGGCATGCAACTACTATATGTAACCCTTTTCCATGCAACAGTAATATAGCCTTTTAAGTCTTTCTGTGTGCGCCTCCCTGCGTATCTTTGGTTCTATGTGTGTTTGCAGCATGCACAGTTTTCCACATAGAGGTGCTGTGAACGTGCGCGTGTGCCCGATAGGGGGAGAGACAGAGGAGATCAGGGGGAGTGGGAGTGCAATATACCAGCTTGGGATCACTTGATTACAAGCTGAGGCTGCTGCTTCTTTTTTGCTTGTGTGATCGTGTGTGCAGATGGACGAGGAAGTTTAGAGGATCTAAACGCACCCCACCAACATTAAGAAGTATTTGTAATACCGAGCTTTGCGATTGCCTGCATGGGCTTAGGCGAGGGTCTTCCCTCACTACCTGCAGTACTGACATTCCCATTGGAGAGGGTATACGTTAAATTTCGGGGTGCCACGATACATGGCACCTTGCGGGCCCAGTCACCCTATCAATGGCCGAACGGGCCCATGTCTAACCATGTGTCCATAAGATGTTATGGATATGTGTGCATATCATGAGCGTGCACGCGGTGCAGTGGATAGATGCTTCGCTTCCCTTGGCAGCGACCTGGGTCCGAATCCCAGCAAATGCAAGGACATGTGTCTATTCCTCTTTTGCACCCCAAAATTTAACATAAGCCATTGGAGAGAAGCAGCATAATAGCATGGACCTGCAGTGGAGGCCAATTATGTTAGACACAGCTTCTGGGTACTAGAAGAAATTGAAACAATTAGGGTACAACAATCAGGTACTTATACATGATTACCTTGTCGGCCGAAACGTCGTCGTAGATGTTCACCCTGCCCAAGTAGAAGATTGTAAGCTGGGCAGCTCGACCGATATTGGGGGCTTGTTCAGGAGTGCACCCTGAGGAGGCCGAACATGAGATCCTGCCCATCAGACGTAGGGTTTCTGCAGGTCCTCCTGACAAAAAAACAACTGCCGGGATGAAGAAGCCTAGTCTCCGTGAATTTGCGGGTGTGATAGAAAGACTAAGCGTGGCAAGCTCAGCACCTTTAAATAGATAAATAAATAAATGTTCCAACACACATTTGTTTAATTTTGACCATCTTAGTACTAAGTGCTCGTGTGTGCCATGTGCTCTCATCTCCATGGCGCCTAAAGAAAAACGTGCCGACACTGACTTGTAATTCACCAAGTGATTCGATTGGTTGGTCGTGTGCAGTAAGAGCCAAATTTCGCTTTCTCGATGGTAGCACACGCAACAATGTTCGAAAAACAGTATTTTCCTAAAAAGTGGAAAACCTTTATCTAAAATTTATGAAATTATTTATTTAAAAAATCTTGAAATATGAAGGTTTTAAGGTTTTTGTTCTATAATTTCTCAAAATATGGAGATATTTGTACCTTCAAGTTTTAAATTCGAAGGTATTTTTCAAAATATGTAGGTGCAAATTACATTAAACTCGGTTTTTGTTTCCCCACAAACTAAAAAAAACTTGCCACGTTTTGAAATTTTTTTTAAAACTTTGAGGGGTTGGTTATGGCATGAAGGTCATAGTAACACTTCCGTGCTCATAAAAAAACAAGGAAATATGAGGTCTCTTGTCACTTATTTTCTTTTGAAAACAAATGGTCCTAAAGGCCACAATTGTTACCACCTTTGCCAGCAGTTTTGAACTACTAGTCCTACCAATTTAAGACCATGGGAAATAAAAATCTAGGAAGAAATGATAGGATAAATTTGATGTGAACCTCTACCATTTGATATGATATGATTAATTTTTTATGGCTCCCTTTCCATTGTAACTAGAAACCCTCTACTTTCCCTTCTAGAATCCACACGCACTTAAATTAGTTTTTTTATCAAGATTTTTGTGACTCTAAAGCAAAATAACTAAGCAATTGTCTTTTAAAAAGGATTCAAACTGAAGATCGAAGGATTTTCACCTAATTTCTTTTACATGCCTAAACTAGCACCTTTGTCCTAATGCCATTCCGAATTATCTATACTAGGAGAGTGAAGTCTCTTTTGACACGTGTCATCAAATAATGCAAAGTGGACAAAGGGGGGAGGGCCGAAAAGAGAGAGAGAGAGAGAGAGAGAGAGAGAGAGGTGTCAACCCCATCAGAGACAGGTGAGAGCCGACTAAGAAACAAAATTTTTAAAATACATTTTTGGTAAATTGAGGGGTTTTGTGTTCATGAAGTTTCTCTAGCTTATTCCTTTTATCTAGATGCATGTGTAAAGCCTCTCCCTTAATGGGACCCACCCTTTCTAATGGTTTTATAATGGCCCTTTTCAAGGGCCCCCCAGAAAGTCTAGACATCAGCTATGTCTTCTACTAGTTTGGATAGTGATGTGTCACCGTTAATTGGAGGTCCACAAGAATCCCTTGTTCATGTGCAAGATGCAAGAATGTTTGTGTATGTGAACATTAAGTGACATTGGAGAATATTAGAAAATGGAGATTATTTGAACCAATGCCTGCTAACATGATGATGCAAGATAATTCCTTGGTTACTATATAAACTTATAAGATGATATGTATACTCATGGTGTGCTATATGTAATGTTGAGTGTCATTTTTAAATATGGTTCATTAGGATGAGGAGGGCATGGACATTCGTGCACAAGTACTACTACACAATATTCCTCATTATTCTGTCATTGGGGGAAACTTGAGGAAGGAGTACAAGTGTTGTAAGGAGCACCTAGAAATTGGAGCATGTTTAGTACATTTGGAAGACCCAGGATTTTCTCCACATGAGATAGAGGAAGAGGATGTCATGGAGGAGATGATCACTCATGTTTTTCATAGTGAGGGTGAGAAACAGACACCCAACTTTGAAACACAGAGAGGATGTGCTACATAAGGAGGCTACCACACCATTGTATGAGGGTGCAAAGTACTCAACTTTGTGGGCATGCTTGGAAATCCTCAACTTGCAAATAACATATGGATGGAGCGATAATAGTGTGAATATCCTACTCCGATTATTAAAGAAGATGCTCCCAACAAACAATTTGATGTCCACAAGAATAAGTGATGCTCGAAAAATACTTTCTAAGCCTGTTATGGACTACACTCAAATTCATGCATGTCCTATAATGATTGTGTACTATTTAGGCATGCCTTTGCCAAAGTCATGCAATGTCAAATTTGTGGAGAGGATTGTTACA
Source organism: Cibotium barometz (assembly GCF_041138505.1). Taxonomy (NCBI): domain Eukaryota; kingdom Viridiplantae; phylum Streptophyta; class Polypodiopsida; order Cyatheales; family Cibotiaceae; genus Cibotium; species Cibotium barometz. Next base: position 54,738,738 of record NC_141069.1, read on the forward strand.
CGAAGGATTTACAGGGTGCAAAATTTCACAAAAGGTATTGAGGCATTTTCTTGTTATACCTCGTATTCAACCTATGTTTCGATGTCAATCCATTGAGTTAATGACATGGCATGTGAACCATCATTCAACTGAGGATGGATGGCCAAAGTTCAAAGATGAGCCCCGTAATTTAGGGTTTGGATTGGGTATGGATGGGGTGAACCCAATTGGATTGAGGTCTACATCATGGTCCACATGGCCCATTGTTGTTGTGAAGTATAATATTCCTCCATGGATATCCATCAAGAAGGGACATGTGATGCTACACTTCTTGTGCCCAAAAAGCACAAGGTAAAGAATATGGATGTATACCTTGATCCCTTTGTTAGTGATATTGAGAAATTATGGAGAGGCACAAGGGTGCATGATGTTTCTCGTCCAATTTCATGTCACAATGCAATGGTTAAGGGTATCTTGATGTAATTCAATCTTTTACTCATTAAACTAAATCCTTATATCCATCTCTGTTTTCTTAAGATATCCTTTCCATTTTCTTTCCTGTATCTATAGTGTCAGGGAATTATTAGTGTGTGTATGTGTTTTAGCAAGGTTGTTGCTTTTTCAATGAGAGAGTAGAGGGTGCTATAGAGGCTTGGTTCCCTTTGTAGCTTTTAATACACACACACACACATATATGTGTGTGTGTGTGTGTGTGTGTGTGTGAGAGAGAGAGAGAGAGAGAGAGAGAGAGAGAGGGATTTTTAAGGAAGATAAAGAGAGAGCCTAAAAAAGACAAGAATAGTGCTAGTGTCTAAACTTTCTAGGTATCCCTTAAAAAGAGTCATTATAAAACCATTAGAAAGAGTGGCTCTCATTAAGAGAGAGGCTTTACACATCCATCTAGATAAAATGAATAAGATAGAGAAATTTCATAAACACAAAATTCCTCAATTGACAATCATATCAAGAAGATATTTGAAATTTTTTTGTTTGTTAATTTCTTAATAGGAGAAATTTTGAATGCCATTAGGACAAAAGTAGTTTTGTTGATATATATAAGAAATTGGGTGAAAATCCTTCAATTTTAAGTGTGTAGAAGTGTTCAAGAGCATAGGGTTTGTAATAAATGATGGAAAGGGAGCCAAAAAATCAAGCACCTATTTTGTGCTCATATTTTATCAAATGGTAGAGGTCCATGTGGCATTTATCTTAGTATTTATTTTTAGATTGCTATTTCTCATGGTCATAAATTGGCAGATCTAGTAGTTCAAAACTAGCTAGTGAGGTGGTAGGAATTGTGGTCTTTTCCCTACTGAAAAGTAGCAAGGAATATCATATTTCATTATTTTTTTTGGTATTACAAAAATCTGTTTGTAAAAGGAAACAAGTGGCAAGGAATATCAAGGAAGTGCTATTATAACCTTCAAGTTATAACCAATCCTTTATCAAAGAGTTTAACCAATCCCTTAAGTGGCAAGGAATATCATATTTCATTGTTTTTAACCAATACATTTGTAAAAGGAAATAAGTAACAAAGAATATCAAGGAAGTGCTACTATAACCAATCCCTCAAAGAGTTTGACCAATCTCTCAAAGGGTTTTTCTTTGTTTGTTTGTTTTGATCGAAACCCTTGAGTAAAATTTAAACTCATTAATTCAACCCTTCAATGAAAATATAAACTCATCAATTAAATTTTATTTCTGGGGATGGGTTACATGCCACAACCAAAAATTCAAAGAATAGGAGATGAAAGAAAAATGATGCAATATACATGTGGGAAAGGGTGGTTGCAGGATTAGGGTACCTAGTTTTGTCCACACTCAGGCACCCTATAAACAGTAAAAAAGCAGGCATTTGTTTACCTTTAGTGGCTAATCTCTCCTAGCTAACGAAGAAATTTTCTTTCAAGTTCTTTTGTTGGAACACCACATGCAAAGTTGGGAATATAGTTGCATAATATGATTAAGCATTAGATAGTTGAAAATCCTCATTTTCTTAGGTACAAAGTCAATGTATACACCTTGTCCCAAATTTGGACTCATGCCATAAAATGCTAATATCTTTTACATATAAACTCATATGAGATTCCCACTTTGTAGCTTAGATCTTCACATAATATAGAGCTTAACTTGTGTTTTTGAGAAAATTTTAAGCTATTTGTCTATTTTTCTTAAATATTTCATGGTCTTTAAAGTGCGATAATATATACCACTTTTTGTACCCACAATAACTACCACTTAAAATGCTCAATCTTGTAGATCAGATAGAGAGCCATTAGTAGAATGAGATTGTTAGTCAAAATGTCAAATCCAATGGTTGAATTTTTAATGATCTCTTTTCCAAAATTATCCAGGCCATCAGAAGGCCTGCAAATATTAATAATCTAATTAGTAAAATTACATTTTTGATGTAAATCATCTAAAACCTATAGGGACTAGTGTACTTGTAAAGTTGAGTCTATGGAAAACAAAATAGATCACTCTATGTATGAAAGATCATTTTTTTAATTGGGTTAATTTGACTGCATGTGTATTTGTATAGTTGCTTGATCTCATTTGAAGTACCTTACCTCCCTAAGTTTTCTCTTCAAGCATTGTCCCAGTCCAGCATAAACTGGACAAAACTGGACACCCTGATCTTGCAACAACTTGGAAATTGGCTAGAAAATGACAAACCATACTTCACCAAGTTGCAGAACATGGGCTAAAAGCTATTGAGTCGATACGTCGGTCCAATGAATCAACTCATTAGTCGAGTCTCGATAAGTTTGTCTTTAGGCACCTTGGAGATGAAATCACATGGCACATGCTTTTTCTTGTCTGGCAAGTTGGTGGTGATGATGGTCCAAGCGTGTTGGTGCATTTATTTATTTAAAGGTGCTAAGCTAGCCATGCTTAATCTTCCTACTAGCCCACCCAAAAAATCATGGAGGTGTTTCTTTTCTAGTAGTTTTGTCCTTGGGATAGTATAATAAATGCCATTTTTTGTCCTTCGCTCTTCATGCATAGCTTCCTTGTCCTCCTCATTGCTCTCCTCATTACAAAGCGGTAATATATACATATACCCTATTTTCTTAAGTTCCCTCTTTAGTTAACATTAATCAAGGTAAGCTTTTACACATGAGTACCCCATCAATGTAACACTCTTTTTTCATTCAAAAACCTTATAAATCCTTGCTATAAATTCATGGTATGAAACTAAGATTTCAGACCCAATCACATCCTAACATAATGTCAAAATTGGTCCCATGTTAAGCACTAACAAATAAGCTTTGTAGGTATAATCTTTTGAGAGCTTTAAGTCCACATTATCACACATCATTGTGTAATCCAAAATAGCCCCATTAACCACTCGAACCTCATGCATAGTTAATAAATATATCAACTATAATTTCAGATTGCATAATGATTTGGCATTGACAAAGCTATGTGTGCTCTCACTATCAAGTAAGACACGAGCCACTCTACCACCATAGATGTTCTACCATTGATGTGTGCCTTGAGCCTCAAAGTGTTCGCTCCCTGAAAATTGGCATAAGAATCACGAGATAAAGTGCATAAAGTGGATCCACTGCATGGTGCATTCATAAAACACATAGAAGTAGGTAAACCATCCTCATAATCACATTTTTGCACCATTGGGTTCAAATGGAAACTCACCCTCAAGCTCAAGCTCAAGCTCATGCTCATGCTCATTTATATATATATATATATTGTGTGTGTGTGTGTGTGTGTGTGTGTGTGTGTGTGTGTGTGTGTATTTATACGATATATATGCACACATACATACATACCTCGGGGGGTTCACTATTTGTAAACCCTCTATATCACGTGCGTTCAAGGTCTAGTTTAAAAACCCCTAATTTGTGAATTTTTCATGAATAAAATCTCAATAAAACATACCCTTTTTCTATTTAATTTTTGAATACCCCCTTTTAATGGTACCCTTCTGTATGTAAAAATGTTGACCCCCCCGAGATACATACATACATTGTATTTATGTATGTGTGTGTGTGTGTGTGTGTAAGAGAGAGAGAGAGAGAGAGACTTATAAAAGCCAGGCACAAAAAGTATGGAGTTAAAAAACTGAATATGAATACATGATGCATTAAATCTAGTAGTGTCAATGGTATATGCATAGGTTTGCTCTTTATAATTTTCCCAACATTGCTATAAACGCCGCTATAAGAGATGCTATAAATGACTCGATAACAATGCTATAAGTGACGTTATAAGTGTTACCATTGCTAGGGTTTTTTTTTGCAGCGCTTACAACGACGTTGGAAAAATTAACTTTTTGAACCTACGGCATTGCCGATGCCTATCTTTCTCCCTTAAAAAATGCATTGTCCACCCTGCTTATCTAAGCAGTATTTTAGAAAGAATTAATAGATTTGTAATATAAGTCCTCCTTATTCTATAAACATGATTATAGCCTCATTTTTATAATGTAGAAATGTGGGGGGACGATCCAGACTCGAGAAGCCTAGTGGCCCATCGTTCAGTGTCCATCGCTGATGATCTCGACAACATAGAGTGACTCATAGAGTTAGCCTAGTGGGGGGGACGATCCAGACTCGAGAAGCCTAGTGGCCCATCGTTCAGTGTCCAACCATCGCTGATGATCTCAACGACATAGAGTTAGCTACTAGTCTCTTGCATTGATATGGGAGAGAGAATGTGTGGAACATTTTTGCTTCACTCTCACTTTCTTCCATAGTTAACACTACACCAATGGGTGGTACTATGATGGGTGGTTCTACTCCTGGGTTACACACTCCTATACCCTTGTCCACTCACATTGGAGTATGTAGTCCATTTTAGGGTGTTGGGCCTTCACGTAGAGGTTGTGACCAACTCACCCCACTCTCTTATGTGGCACCTAGTCCATGACCTTGTTAGATAGGAGGTCTGCCTCTTCTCCTTGTTCTAGTGGGGATGGTTATGGGCGGTTATTTTGGGGGTAGTAATAGATCTGCTTCCGATTCCCCATTAGAGGATGTGCAGGCAAAGTAGGTGGTGGATTTAAATGCCTACGACTCTATGACACTTCCTTACTGTGTGAGGAGGACGTGAGGAGGACATATGGGAGAGCATCATCGAGGATAGCAAGGGGAAGCATGTTCGAGCATGCATGCATTGTAAATCTTGAGTTTAGAAACATTTGAAACATTTGACTTTATAAATCAAGACAATAAAAAAGAAGCAATACATTCTAAGTGTATTGAAGACAGAGTTTCCTATGCCACACCCCGACCTACAATTTAATGACCTTAAGATTATGGATTATCTACGGAGACATGTGAGTCATAGGAAATCATTGATTTTTTCCAAGGCCATCAAGTGTGGTGGCATCAAGCCTGCAAGAGGATTAGAAAAAGATTGGAAGAAGGCCAAAAAGATATATTGGGAAAATCTTGATCTATTCAAGCAACAAAGAGAAATAGCCCACATATATAAAAGAAGGACTTCTCATCTTGGATCGGGTGGAAGGACATCTTTCCTTGCTCAGTTTTTGTAAGTATTTTAACTCTTAAATTTTTTTATTCAAAACTTTAGTTTCCAAAGAATCAAATCTTATGTAAAATTTTCTTTTTTAATGTGTGTTTAACATAGAAAAATGTGGTGGGCCGTTCTCCCTCTCGTGAGAGGAGTACGATTTTTCTTATCATAGTGGGATCTTGGCCACATTTGAATGGTTTCCAGCAACATGGTGTCGCTTTGAACTATGAAGCTATGAACAAGTTTTAAAGTTCAGATTCCTTTTGTTTATAAGATTTAAGAAATTTCTCTAATTTTTGTTTTAATATTACTTAATCTTGTATGATATAGGAAGATGACAAAGAGACAATAGGCGAGGAGGACCAAGATGATGATGATGATGAAGAGGAGGAGATGAATAGAGACTAGTCTATTGTGTTTTATGTTACTCGATGTAACTCATGTGTTATGGCATTTTGGATGTAACTTGCCTTTTATAGCATTTGGGATTTAATACAAATAAGATTTTTGGAGTTACTATATTTAAAATGTATTTTCATATGTTGATATGTTTGTTTGTATAAATTAGAATTGTCTTTATTATATTGAATTAATTTTTTTTGGGCAGATTGAGGCTAATGTCCCAATCTGTCCCAATTTTTTTTCTTTCAATGCTTGAGCATGTTAATCCCATTTTGGATTAACAAAGATGCTCCTCCAATATAAGACATTAATAAGTGTCATAAAAAGGCACTATAAATGTTTTATTGAGATTCTAGCCACCCAAGGCCTTAGTTAGTAAGTTTTGGCCACCCAAGTGTGAATGAGGGCTAGTTGTATAAAAGAAAATTCTCATAATGACATGAGACAATTCCCCTTTGTGCTATGAGAACTCTTGTGCTTTGCCTTGAGAGAGAGAGTGAGAGTGTGCTCTAGTACATGTGCCTCTTTCATGCATGCATGCGTGTGTGAGAGAGAGAGAGGCTGATTGCCTTACATTCATGATGCGAGTGACTTCACGGTGACAACATGGAGGTGGTGTTGGAAGGAGTGGAGCTTCCAAAGTGAGCTTGGAGAGCCTCAAGGGACGTGAGCTTAACGAATTGGTAAGTACCCAATGATTGTTGTATCTATTGCTTCTCCTGTTTGTCATTGTGTGAAATTCTTTATTGGGAGGTGCGGTAGCCCATAACATTTTTATCGTTGCTATCAGGGAAACACCTTTATTTCTTCTACCCTCTTAGAGCTTCAGCTCCCACTATGCAAGATTCATCATTGCCTTTGCATTTAGAAGCTGCAATAAGAAGAAATTGTGTAGATAAGCTTTGAATGGTAGAGAAACAATTACAAAAATCATGTGTTGAATGTGTGGATGAGTACTTGGAAGAGCCTATAGCAAATCTACATTGGTTTTTTCTTTCAATTTTGATTCTTTTGTCACCAATCATGCTACCGTGAACTAGCATGGGTGATACCTTGTTTTTCTATTTTTTATAAAAAGTCATGAGAATTACAAAAATAAAGAGCCATTGGTTGTGTTAATAACTTGCATTACATTTCCAACCCTTAACAAGACCATTTTTTATCAATTAGATAGGGAAATAGCACTTTAAAATATCATTCTGTCGATGCAATAGTTAAACACGTGAAAGTGCAGAAAACGGTTCACAGCATGAACCATTTTGTGCTACTTAACGGCATGAAGTACATTCCACAATCAATGTGGAGATTTTTGAGATTACCTTGCTAACAATAGGGTGCCTTATCTTGGCACATCTGACACTATGAAACTAAAGAATCTTATCACGTGAGATAGTAGTGAAACGTTTCACGACATAAACCATTTTATGTTTCACGACGTGAATCATTTCATGCTACCTCACGGTTTAAGCCTTCACGGCCTAACAGTTCAAGCGTTAGTAGTTCACGAATTAATCTCTCCATGAACTGCTAGTTCATGAATTAAGGGTTGTCAAACCAACTGTAAAAGAGGTACTCTAATTGCACTATTTGGGTCTATCTAACGCAAATTGAAGTAATGCTGAGTTAAAAAAATCAAAACATAAAATCTCAGTTGTTGCAGTGCGAGGAATAGTTCACGACGTGAACCATTGCCTGTTACTTCACACCGTGAACTACTCTCTGCTACTTCATGACGAACCATTCTATGCGATTTCACAGATTACAACTAGTTCACAGCCAGAAGGGATTGTTCCAGCAAAAAACCAGTTGAAAACGTTGGAGTGGTAATTTTGCCTGTCAAAATACACTCTCATGCACTTGAGGTTTGGTAAAATCATTGGAGAGATAAACCTACCTCCGGATGATAGTGGTAATTTTGCCTGTCGAAATACACTCTCATGCACTTGAGGTTTGGTAAAATCATTGGAGAGATGACCTTACTCCCGACGATGATAGTGCATCAAACCACCTAGTGTTGGTTCAAGCCGCTCGACAAGCACTCAATTGAGTGTTTTAGCTTGGAGAAATCTGACCACCGTTGATACAAGTAGTGAAGAATCTATGAAAGAAGGGCTATGATTCTCTAGCCTTGGAGAGAAATAAAAGCCATCTTCCCTTGTGCAAGATCCAATGGAATCTTTGATATGGCGAGGAATGTAGGAAGAGGAAGAGGTCTAGGCAGGGGGAGTAGCTCCTCTAAAATCAATTGTAGATCCAAATGCCCATCTGAACGTCGTCACAAGGGCAAATCTGCTAAATATAGTCGTGGAAATGGGTTGAGGTATGGTTAGGGAACTAGGCACCGTTGTGGAATATAGGCCATCCCAAATGAAGCCACATATTAATTCCATGCTTGTGCAAAAGTTCTCAGCGATGGGGACCCAATCCAGCATATAGAGGTCTTTGAGTCAACCTGTGGGCTAGTGAGTGATGTAACCATGATCCATGCTTTTTCACTGACCTTAGAAGGAAAGGCTCATCACCAATGGTATCAACCCCTAAAACCAGAGGATAAAGTAAATTTCACTAGGCTTTAGAATGTGTTCATACCAAGCTTTGCTCGAAGTGGTGATAGATGGAGTCATGTGGCTTAGCTTCACAATATCAAGCAAAAAGAAAACGAGTCCATGCTGCTAGATTATGTATCTCGACTCAAGCACTTGAATTCAAGATGCAAGTTAAGGGAGAGGCTAACTGACGATCATTTATTGCCTTGCTTTTGAAGAGGAGTTTGAGGCAAGAACTGATGATCAGTTATTGCCTTGCTTTCGCAGAGGATTCCAAGATCATAAAATGCATGATTATCTAGTGTTATTCTAACTGGCTACTTTAGATATGTGCTGTAAGCTAGCAAATAGAATATGAGGATAATATGATTGAATTACCATAACCCAAAGATGCCAAGGCAGCTTCAGTAGTGGCATCCACCGCGAGTTTCAAGTCACTCCAGGACACAGGAACCCGGAGCAATCAAGTTGGAAATATGACAGTGTTAGAGCTCAATAGTGCTATACTAGAGAAATTAAAGGTCGGGGATGGGAGAGAAGCATCAGGGAATGCTTATCTCTACCCCTGGAGAGATTTGATTTGGTGCTCTATTTGCTGACAAAATCACACAAGCACTGAATGCCCTCACTTAAGATTAAGGAAGTTACTTCATTGTGCTCATTGTGTGATATTAGGGAACCATGACACTACCATGTGTCGAGTATCCGAGGGTCCAACCTTTAGCACAACTGCCAGCACCTAGAGTGTTGCTAGTCTTACCATCACCACCAGTGCAAACCACTGCGCGGCCGCTCTGCAAGGCAGCCAAAAACCCACTTACCAAGAGGGATGTTCTGAATACGGGACACATTGGCTTTGCTGCCACCTGTTCTACCACCACAACCACCACCACCACCACCACCATAGGATAAAATAAACCAAGTGTTGATCGAGGAGACCTTGGATGAAGGTGGTGAAGTCATGCATGAGGTAGAAATCAATAATGATTACTATGAGGAGCCCACAGAGATCATGCTAGAGTTTTATGTCTTACAGAACAACACTCCAGTGCGCCAATGTTTCAAACCATGGTACAATGAAAAGGTAAAGACATAAACTAAACTATAAGAAGGGGGCCAATACAGTGTTTTGGTTGTAATGGACCTCATCTAATAGCGGATTTCCCTAATAAGAATGTGGCTAAGCCAAGCCCAGCCCTTGGTAGCACCGACCAACGTCATGCCAACACTTTCTTATGTTCAGTGTGGGGTTGATCATTTGATTAAAGACTGTCCATATCATGCCATTGAATATCTTCACACGAGCATAAGTAAAACAAGTGGGCAAAGGAAAAAACATAGTAAATGTCACAACCTCTAAAACTGGGAGAAGGAGAAGAGTGAAAAATGTGGGTGAAGGTGATACCATGTTCACAATTCAGGATGGATCTAAAGAAGATACCATCGACACCGGTTCCACCCAATTAAGGAAAGGAGATGACCAAGTGCCGAAATAGGATGGGCACACCCAAGAAACTACAAGGTAGAGATCATCAACTCCCTAAAGGGATCAGGGAATACCTAAATGCTGACGAGGAGATAAGGAAGCTTGAGGAAGATAAGGCCCTAGTTGAGGAGTGCCAACAACAAAATCAAAAAGCCAGATTAAGGGCTAACAGGGGTAGGGATACAATGTATCCAAGAAACGAGCTAATAAAGGAAATGAAATTGCATGTGCTTACTCCAATTCTAGAAGGATCCGATTTTTGGAATTACCCCCACCAACAAGGGTGTACATAGGTTTATGGGCCACATTGGGCATTGTCGTCGTTTCATCTTATTCTATGCTGAAATGGCCAGACCATTGTACAGATTACTCATTGTCTTTGAATGGACTAATGACTGCCAAGAAGTGTATGATAAGTTGAAGAAAGCATTGGCAAGTGCACATATTCTAAGGCCACCCAATTGGGATCTTGTATTCCACGTACACATTGATGCATCAAATTTTGTCATAGGATGTGTATTGGCACAACTTGGGGAAATCAAATTGGATTACCAAGTTTGCTTCACAAGTCGTCAACTAAACGATGCAGAGATAAACTACACCACTACAAAGTGCGAAGGGTTGACCATGGTTTATGCTATAATGAAATATCAGCATTACTTATTGGCCAACAAGTTTGTATTCTTTGTGGACCATCAAGCCCTATTATATTTGGTGAACAAGCCTTGCACCACGAGAATAATCACACGTTGGTTACTTCTACTCTTGGAATTTGACTTTACAGTTACAATAAGAAAGGGAACACATGTGTTGGCTGACCATATGTCTAGAATTCCAAACGAATAATCTGAAACTGGCATTGATGAAGATGACCTCCCCGATGCTTGTCTATTCAAACTTAACATGGTGCCTGAGTGGAGAAGCGAGGAAATTTTAGACTATCTAGCTCATGGTTTTCCTCAAGATAGACCTTTGAACAAGGATAAAATGCTTCGGCTCATTAAGTTGGCCACACCATATCAATTGATTGCTGGAGAATTTTATAAGCTAGGCAAAGATGATATCTTTAGAAGATGTGTGTGAGAAGATGAATTTGTCATGATATTAGAAGAAGCACACTTAGGAATAGCCGGAGGACATTTTGCAAGAGAATCTACATCTTGCAAAGTGCTTAAAGCAACACTATGGTGGCCTACGTTATTTGAGGATGCCATAGAGTTTGTGACAAGGTGTGAGGAATGTCGAAGATTTGCTATTCCATAAGACAGGATGCCACTCACCTCTATAATTGTAAGACAACCCTTTGAGAAATGGGGGATTGATTTTTTTGGATCCATTAGTCTAGCAACGCATCCGTCTCACAAGCCCGATGATATGTGATCGTGAACACATATTATTTTACAAAGTGGGCAGAGGCAAGGGCCTCTAAACGAGCCGATGCTCAAACCACAACCAAGTTCTTAAACGAACAAATCATTTCTAGATTTGGTTGCCCACTTGAATTAGTCGTGTGAATTGGGGTTCACACTTCATTAATGATGTGATTGAACACTTAATTACTTACAGGATTCCTTGTAGTACATCACAAATTATCACCTTAGTTACCCACAAGCAAATGGTCAAGCAAAGAGTGCCAACAAGATTCTATGTGCTATTTTGACAAAAACCTTATAAGCTAGTCGCACGGATTGGCTTATCGTACATCATATAACATAGTGACGGGGTATACTCCCTTCCACCTAGCTTATAAAGTTGATGATGTGATGCTAATGGACTTTTTAGTTCCAAGCTTGCAAATTGCAGTATAGGAACAGCTTACTGAAAATGCACTGGCCACCAAGAGATTGATTGATTTGGAAAAACTTGATGAAACCAAGATAATTTCATTACATAGGCTTATGGTCAAGAAATTATAAAGAAAATGGTGGTTTGACCATAAACTAAAATACAAGGAACTAAAAACGGGAGACCTCATCCTCTTGTATGGAATTAGAGGCACCAAGAAAAAGAAACTCAAGTACAGAGGGTTAGGACCTTTCAGAGTGTCCGACATCACCCCTCAAGGGTCAGTTCAAATTAAAACCATCGAGGGAGTAGAAATGGAAGGTTACATAAATGGGAGTAAACTCAAAAAGTATTATGGACCTCTGACCTAGGAAATGCTCGCACAAGAACATCTTCTGAAACAAAAGAAGGAGCTAGCTATAAAAAAAATCCAACAAGCTCTAGAAGAAGCCAAGGGAAAGGAAGCCAAGGCAAAGTAGAGACTCTAGGAAAAAATGCTACATGTAAACATGGCTTCACTAACCTTGCTTGACGGGAAAGACCTGGTCATTGAGCCTCCACATCTCAGTGTAAGAGTTTCTATGAAAAAGAGTCATACTTAAATCATTGCATTAATTGATATGGGATTAAGTCATAACTTGATCTCCTATGAAACATGGGTAGCTCTAGGCAAACCTCACCTCAAGGCCTCTAATGCACAAGTTTGCAGTGTGTGTGTGCATTTGTTAACCACAAAAATCGTGGGATTTTTGGATGTTAATATTTCCACCATCAAAGATAATCCCTTGGTTAGAAAGGTATTTGTCATACATGCAAGATCCATGGAGGAAGATATGATTCTTGGATGATCCTTAGATTTGCACCAGTAATTGTCTCACATCCAATGGGACGAACAGGTAGTGTAACTCAATGATGGCAAGGACATCATCACTGTGCCATTATGGAGTCCATTAAATAAAGGACATGGAGCTGCCAGTACCAAAAAAATTAGAGGCCATAACAAAGAAAGTGTCCAACATTGATCTGCTGGCAAAAGAAAGTTGTTCAATCACGTAAGCAGGGGAGTGCGACACCACCAAGGAGAAAGAGCTGACCCAAATTATGGACCAGGTAAAAGAAGACATGCACTCACATGCACAAGAAATAGAATAGGTTTACCAGGATTCAGTGGGGTGGTGGATGCACTCCTCAACTAGATGGAGGGAAAAATCCAAAGATCTCACTCTGAACTAAAACGGATTGCAACAACAAATACCCATAGGCTCCAAAGTACCCCATTGGTTTACGCGAAAATAAACGGAGAAGGATCATAAAGATACACATCCCCAAGCAAGTGGGTACAAGGTAAAAGAGTATGCTTTTCATGTTGTGAAACACGTTCATTCATTTCACATGTTCTATTCTCCTCCTGTGAATGTATTATGTGTGGACTTGAGTATTTGAGCATATAGGAAGCCATAGAATATCAAAATTTACATGCATAAAGGATCGAAAAAATTCATGCCATGAACTGGTGTGAGTTACTTCACGTCATGAAACACTCAGAACCGTTTCACGCCGTGAGACACTTCAAATGGTTTACAATGATGTGCACCGACTCTAGCACTTCATGCCATGAAATGGTCACAAGCCCTCCACCTATTGCAAGCTGACACATGGCATTTAAGATGGCCACCAGGATTGACAACTAAATCATAAATACTGCTTCTTTCCTATTTTGTGCATTCTTCTTCAACCTACTCTGTGTGATCTTGCTGCATTCGATCTTCATCACTTGCTAAATTGCGTCCGCGTTGGTGTGCGTTACTTCCTCCTTGCTTGCGATCATCACTCTCAGGTAGGAGTATGTTATCCACCTTCGTTTATTTCATTCACATGAATAAAATCATTCTGGGTACAGATTAAATCGATTCATATCGTATCAAATCAATTGCATAGGACACTTCCCCTTTTATTTTGTTGTTGTTTTTCACAATCCATTGCATATAAATATGTTCGTCACTTCCTGAATCGATTCACAAGAACATGATGAGCTTTTAAACCCATGAAATAGCATTCTTATATTTCATGAGGTTCACACCAACCCCTCGGGTGGAATAACACTACACCCAACCCTTGAAATTTGTTGTTCATACCACACCTATATCACTAACCCCGCTTCTCCATTGATAATCATGACCCACCAACCTTTCTATCTCATGAAGTAATAATCTACTATCTCACGTGATAAGCCCTTCATGGCTTTAGCATCTCACATCTTAACCATCTCACATTCTAAGCCCTTCATAGCTTTAGCATCTCACGTGCTAAGTCCTTCATAGCTTTAGCATCTTATGTCTTAAGCATCTCACGTGCTAAGCTTTTCACGAATTTAGCATCTCACGTGCTAAGTCCTTCATAGCTTTAGCATCTCATGTCTTAAGCATCTCACGTGCTAAGCCCTTCACTCACGTATTGAAGTTAATTGATGAATGGTAGTAGTAAGGAAATACAGAAATTCCCATTTATGCTTAATTTTAATGGTTTTTATGATTTTTGTCTTCTCTAAAATGAATATGATGTTATGCCTCATTGAAAAAAGGCATTCCCCTCTCTTCTTTAGTAAATCCAACCATTCTTTATCCTAGATGAATGATTAATGGATAAAATCAAGTTTTTCATAATGTTTCTCTTAAATAAGTAGAAAATGTTTACATTAGAATGATTTAAATACTCTTGGTGAAATTCTAATTAATTTTAGAGAGTTAAAATTTGAAAAATGGTCAGCCATACAAAGGAGGTTATGGCAAAATTTTCTAAAATTGTGTAAAATAAGTTGACTTTTTTAATTCAAAAAGAGTAATTCCCATCGTATATGTATTCTTAAAGTGTTATTTTTCATCCTAGGTATAGAAAAATGTATACTAAAAATATTTTATTAAAAAATGTTACTTTCTTTAGAATTAAATTCTATGCATAGAAGGAAGCATATTGAAATTGTTATTTTGATTATAAAAGTGTTATTTTCATCATATTATGATTTTTATGCATAAATGGATGCATAAAAGAAATTCTTTTATATTAAAAGAGTGATTTTCATCATAAATGATTTGTATGCATAAACATATGCATAAAAGAAATTATTTTATATTAAAAGTGTGATTTTCATCATAAATGAATTTTATGCACAAAAGAAATTCTTTTATATTAAAAGAGTGATTTTCATCATAAATGATTTATATGCATAAAAGATTTTTTTATAATAAAAGCGTGATTTTCATCATAAATGGATTTTATGCATAAATTAGATGCATAAAAGAAATTCTTCTATATTAAAAGAGTGATTTTCATCATAAATGATTTGTATGCATAAAAGATTTTTTTATATTAAAAGTGAGATTTTCATCATTAGATGCATAAGAGAAATTCTTTTATTCTAAAAGTGTAATTCCTACTAAATTGGATTTATGCATGGAAAGATGCCTAAAGAATTTATTTTAATCCAAAAGTGTTATTCTCATCAATTTTGATTTTATGCATAGAATGATGCATAAAGAAATCTATTTTTAGTTCAAAAGAGTTATTTTCATCAATTTTGATTTTATGCATAGAAAGATGCATAAAAGATTGATTTTTAATTCAAAAGTGTCATCCTCATTTAAAATGAATTTATGCATAGGAAGATGCATAAAAGATTGATTTTTATTTCAAAAGTGTTATTCTCCTTAAAATGGAATTTATGCACAAATAGATGCGTAAAGAAATCTTATATCAAAAATAAGAATTCTCTTGTATTCTATAAATATATATGAGGATGTGAAATGAATCAGATAGATGAAAATGAACAAAGAATGGATGGAGATGTATGTATGTGAAAGAATGGATGTAGATATATGTATGTGAAAGAATGGATGTAGATATATGTATGTGAAGGATGCATAGGAAAGATGTATATGTATGTGATAAGTATGGATGTGGATGTATGTGGAAGAATATATGTGGATGTGAATGTGATGGATACGAACGAGATTAGAGGCGATGAGATGTGATGTAAACTGGATAGATATGAATGATAAGGGATGTGAATGAATGATATAAGGTGTGAATGAATATGATAACACATGAATCGGGATGTGAATGAATAAGTGATGTGAATGGATGTGATGTGATGTGAATCGGGATGTGAATGAATGATAAGGAACATGAATGGTGTTAGCATGTGAATCGAGATGTGAATGAATGGTGAAGTGGATGTGATAAGATGCAATGTAAACTGAATATATGTTAATGTATGAGAAGTGATGAGATGTATGGTAGATGCAGTTGGATGAGATCTGATGAGGATAAATGAAGAAATAAGTGATGAAATAGAAAAAGATGTGATTAGATAAAAATGGGGAATGCTTATGAAATGAATGTGGATTGATGTAGATGAATGTATGAATAATGTGGATTGATGTAGATGAAGGTATGAATAATGTGGTTTGATGTAGATGAAGGTATGAATAATGTGGTTTGATGTAGATGAATGTATGAATAATGTGGATTGATGTAGATGAAGGTATGAATAATGTGGTTTGATATGGATGTATGGATGATGTGGTTTGATGTGGATGGATGTATGGATTGATGTGGATGGATATATGGATGATGTGGTTTGATGTGGATGGATGTATGGATGATGTGGTTTGATATGGATGGATGTATGGATGATGTGGGTTGATGTGGATGGATGTATATATGATGTGGTTTGATGTGGATGGATGTATGGATGATGTGATTTGATGTGGATGGATGTATGGATGATGTGGGTTGATGTGGATAGATGTATGGATGATGTGGTTTGATGTGGATGGATGTATGGATGATGTTGATGTGGATGGATGTATATGGATGATGTGGATTGATGTGAATGAATGTATGGATGATGTGGATTGATGTGGATGATGTGGACTGATGTGTGGATGATGTGGATTGACGTGTGGATGATGTGATTGGATGTGAATTGATGTGGGAATGATGTGATATGACAGGGATCGATGAAGTAAAAATTATGGTAAGATGAGAAAAGATGGGGACTAATATGTAAGGATGTGGAGTGATTGAGAAAAGATGGAAATACTGTTTGGACTATAATTGTATGTGAAATCTGTTTTTAAATCACTATTTTATGTCAAGAATGCTGGGGTAGCATTTTGACTGTCTTGTGAATGAGGTCATGGAGATCTATCTGTTAAAGTTGCAACTACTGAGACGGAGAGTCAATGGAGGACGTCTTGCGTAGCAAGGTCAGCCGAGGTCTTGACCAGCCTCGGTTTGATTAAAATGGTGAGCTTCCGGTACAGTGGATGAGGGACCAAGGAAGTGGCCTATGAGTGAAGCGCTAGGTGACCTGCGAAGGATCCTAGAGGGTGCTCGGGCTCTGGGTCGCCAAAGATACCCACAAGTACGTTGGGGAAGATATTAGAACAAGGAGTAAGAGTTATTTTCTGAATTCAGGTGTGGATCTAGTTGATTGACCTTGCTGGTCCTCAACAGATGAGTCCATGACTCTTTTATATGGATCTATTAGTTGATCTTACTGATCTTCCACGGAGATTCCATTTTGTTATGTGAATATATTGCCGGTTACTATGAGCTAGGAACTATCGAAAAGGCCCCTGAGTGAATAGGTGGTGAGCGTTCTAGTTGCCAATGATGCCATAAGTACACCGATGAAGGAATGATTGGAAATAAGGATTCAACCAGAGATTTTGACAATTGTGATCAGTGACACAACGGTTTCATTAAAGGATTGTTTTAAAGATAGCTGATGCTGTGAAAAAAGACAATTTCATATTGGGTGTGTAAGTGGTGTGACTAGTTTTATGTTTGCATGAACATCTGGCTAGGGGGCCTGGGAACTCTTTTCCTTGGTACCCGGGACAAAACCTAGCCAAATTCCTAATTGGATCCCATCACTATAGTGGTTGGGCGGTTGGCTAACCCATGGGAATGGATGGGGTTAGGCTGGACTGATGGATCCGTAAATCGAGACTCAATTTTTGTTTAGTTTGATAGATGAAATAAATTTCGGACAAAAGTTGTTCTATGGACTCCTCCCAAACCAGCACCACGACAAGACTATAAAACTGCCAAAATTCACCTAAAAGTTAGCAACTTTGGGAGAAATTCTGATCATCAATGAAGTAAAGGATTAAGAAATTAGTTACATGAGTGGAAAGAGCATATAAAGAGCTTCCAAGCCATATGATCAATTTTAGAAACCAATACCCGAGTGATGAGTAATTATCGATTGAAACTTGGGTATTAGACCACAAAAACTGCACCTCAATTTTCACATAGCCTCTTGCCTTTCATCTCCTTCATGATTCAAGCTAGTGGGTAAGGGTTAACATTGCTCAGCGGACAATCGTAAAGATTTACCTATGGTCCCCAAAGTCTTTCCACATGAATTAAATACTCCTCACATAGGTATGGCTTTCCAGACTGGTAAAACTGAGTCTAGGGCGGATAACTCTCGCTCTCTCTGGCTGACTTTTGCTCTAGGATCTAGAGAAGGAGTGGGCCCATGTTCTTGAGGTTGATCCATATCTCTCACCCTAGGTTGCGATTCCTCAGACTGTGTGTTTCCCACCATGATAAAATTGCAAAGCTTGATGCAAGGCTTTGCTGAGAATGAGTTGGAGAGATAGGTATGGACATACTATCTATCCAGGAACTAGCTCACTGTGGTTCGGGATCTCTTGCCTTAGGGCATGGAGTCCCTCGTCCACTACTGGAGAGGTCCTCGCTTTCATTGGTAATGTCAAAGACAAGTGGTACTGTTTGTCTCCACGATGCGGTATTCTCTCGCTGATGGGTCCTATGTGACTTGCAAAGGGGCATATAGAGAGCTTACTTCATCGAAGAGGAGGTTATTTTACACCAACCTACTCAAGCGTAGGTGCATGGAAATATGGGAATGTTGTGCTGAACCCCTATAAGAAAGGAAAGGATTAAAAAGAAAAGAAACATCTGTACATCTCGGAACGAATGGGCGTATGCTTTCAGGATTTAGTTTGAATAGGCATTCGCTTCTCAGGGGGGGGAGAAGGAACGGATGTTCACTACTGCTAGTTTGGCACGAACGTGCACTTCAGGGATGATGAGATGAAACAGACGTTCGCTTCAGTGTTGAAATTCATGGATAAAGCTCCCTAATGACAATCAACTATCTAATTAGATCCTAATCCTAATCTAATGACAACACTCATCTAAGGTGGAAAAAAAATGAACAATACTCACAGATGTTCACTACTGCTAGTTTGGCACGAACGTGCACTTCAGGGATGATGAGATGAAACAGACGTTCGCTTGAGGGTAACTAGTGTTGAAATTCATGGATAAAGCTCCCTAATGACAATCAACTATCTAATTAGATCCTAATCCTAATCTAATGACAACACTCATCTAAGGTGGAAAAAAAATGAACAATACTCATGGTGATGAGTGTGTGCTAATTAAGTTTAGACTCAAGTTCAGTTAGGTTACAAGATGGAAACTTGTACTCATAAAAAGACGAGATGTTGTGCTTATATTCCAATGCTTTAAATGTCCTCCTTTTATACGAGGAAAGTATAACAAAGCTATGATAGCTCATGTGGGATAACTTAGCTAGGTGACTTGGCACTCTAGCATCACTCATTTCAACAACTAGAATGGGCGTGGCAATGTGAAGCCAGTGGAATGCGCTTCAAAAAAAGGAATGGAATGGGTGTTCACTCCTCAGGGGAGAAAGAATAGACTTTTGCTCTCAAGATGTGGAATCAGGGAAGGATGTGGGCATGGTAGATGCAAATGTGCACTCGAACGGGCGTTCGCTTCAGAACGAGAAGCAAATGGGCGTTGCAAATTTTGGGAACGTATGTGAGCTTAGAAACGAATGGCCGTGGCACTTTCAGACTAGAAATTTCTCAAACTTCAGTGGGATTTATGCTGCAGGTCTGATAGCCACCCTGGATATCCTCTGATAGTACAATATTCCCCTAGATTGAATGCACTTCATGCCTGATTAAATGCATTTAATCTAATTTCAATGCCTCTGCCAAATTTAGGTAGCAAATCTTCCCAGCTTTGGTATGTAGATAGAGAGAATGGACGTGGCAGATTTGGGACATCCACGGCTTGAGAAGTGAACGGACGTGCGCTTCTTAAAGAAGCTGGGTGGAATGCTGTTTCGCTTGGGATTTTCCTCTTTCTCTTGCTAATTCAGGTATACTCCCATGATTTTTTTTGTGTTTTTGATTTAACAAGAATCTAGAGCTAATCCGTAGTTATTTACTGATGCCTATAATGCATAGTTTAAGCTAATCAATGGAAATTAATTAGATGATTAAGCAAAAATGTAAAAAAAAAAGATAAAAAACAGAAAATAGAAAATTGCTTGAATGTTAAGGGCAAGGTAAGGGCACTCACAAGTTTCTCCCCGCTCTCGGTGAAGACTCAAATGCTCCGATGCTTGAGCAACAATCCAAACTCCAGGTAATCATCACCAAAACACAAAACAAAACAAGGTTAATTAACCTACTAGTGGATTTGGGCTCCAACTGGGCTAAATAAAAAACTCTGGCTAATGAATCAAGTGAAGGACCCTAAGCTAAATTCCTTCCCCAACAGCGACATACAAAATCTTAATGGATAACATACTTCCTCAAACACACAAGAGAAAGAAAAAGAGAAAGGTGCATGCAAGGGTCGAATCCGATGAATGGCACTTCATGAGCTCATATTTACAATGTCCGACCGCCCAATTAGAAGTGGGGGCCCAAAACTAGTCTTCCTAGTTTTACTAGCTCTATGTACATCAAATCCTCATGACTGGCGTTACACATACCTTAAGCTCAGTTATCCCATGTTTCATTTACAATTAGCACATTACGCAGTTACAAACATATGAGTTACAAAAGGTGTAGTAGCCCTGTGAAGATCATGTTGATCAGGGTGGTTAACAGCCTACCCTGGTTACACCTTTCTTACCATGGCCTATAGGTTGCTTGGATCCCTCAGCACTAGAGTGCTTAGATTGATGTAGATTTGCTTCAGAAAATTACATCAAACAAATGGTTAACATGGAGCAAGGCATGCAATATATCATATGGAGCAAGGCATGGATAATACCTTTCCACAAGGCCTCATTGTCAAGGGGGTATGTGCCATTGGCATAATCTAAACACCATGGGCACAAACGCCAGACCTCTTTTCCGGCAAGTTCTTCTATCCAAATTTCTGGATATATGCCATTATTCCAACCTCACTCAACACCCACTCATCTGCGGGGGATGATGAAGCTCAAGGAAAGAAACTATGTCCCTCATCAAAACTTAGCACCTGGTAATAAATAGGATAATTCGTAAGTTGTCTTATTAGCATACCTATACTTGGTGTACAAGCTCATGGAATGAAATATTCTACTCTAAGCATACCTATATATGGCACGCCTTGCTGTATATATGAGGTGTGGCTGAGCTGATGTTATGACCAATGACCACATTGCTTTTTGCCACGATACAAATACAGTGTCGAAGTGGTTTGCTTTGCAATTGCTCAAATAATCTTTCAAGGACATTATTCTCTTTGATTCTCCTTCCGTGTGTGAACCTCCCGCAAGATTGGCTTCTCTTGTTCTATTATGCACTTCATATCAAGTGATGTGGTTTACTAAGTGATGCCAATACACGTATTTGTTGAAGAATGTGTAAAATGAAAGTTCTCCGCATGTGGTACCCGTGCATACTTGATGGCGTTCTCTCCTTTAGCAATGGTTTGAACCAACTTGCCCTTTCTACAAAAACAGAGCAGCCATGCATTACACTCTCAAACTTTACTTGAACCAACTTGTGCTTTTTACACAGCAAATGAAAGTTACTCATTTAGAGGCAAGCTGGAGTGGTCAATGAGTTGTAGCTTCTTGTTGAGATGTCAAACTCAACATGAACTGACACTCACACGAGGCGCCTGCATGACTGCTCGACATTTATATCACTGGCCGGTTTGGTAGTTGCTGGCACCGACATATCTTCACCGGAGATTTGACAGCTGGTGGACTGCACTGACTAGTCCACATGTACCCACTCCTCTTAGTGTGTTCACATTATGGATCACTTGTAGATACTGTGTTAGTCACTTTATCTTCTTTGTAGACCTCCTTTGGTGAAGAAGAAGAAGAATTTTCAGCCTCTCACCTCATGTGTTCTCTTCTAGGGTTTGTGTGAGTGTGTGTGTGCTTGCAAGAGCTCAAGCTCTCTTCTCCCCTACATCTTTTCATGGTATCAGAGCTTGGTTCATGCTAAGGGCTAATCAGCAAAAGAGAAGAACAGGAAGCGGTACGAGGGTAAGAACTTCACCTACTCTTCTCCCTTTGTGTTGGCCACTACAACCTTGTCGGGCTCTTCAGGAGGCACCGGCAAACAAACTCCAATTTAGGAGCTTTCTTCGTGAGAGAGGAGAGTTACAGGGAAAATATACTATTTGTTGGATGTTTTTCAAATCGAAAATGCATTTTGGGTGTGTTTGGACCTCCATTTTTCAGTTTGCAGGCATTCTCAAAGCACTATGGGTAAGTTTCGATTCTCTATAGAACTCTGTTTTTAGAACTGTAGTAGGAAGGGCGGTTGGTTGTGCAGACATTGTGTGTGCTGCAAAGAGGTCTCAAAGTTGCCATTGGGTGTATGTATACAAAGTAAGGTCATTGGTTGTGACAGTTTGGGTGCAGTATAGTACCGGTGCTGTGCAGAGAATACAACAGTTTATACAGGTCAAGTAGGAGTGCTGTTGGTAAATTTGTGCTGCAAAAAAGATGTCGAATGATGGAATATACTAGTGCAGAGAATCTTGACAAGAACAACTTCCATGCTTAGAGGTTTAGATTGACAAATTTCTTGATGGGAAAAGGTTACTTGGACTACATTGAGGGTGAACATGAGGAGGCACTAGAGATACCGGGGATTAATCCAACTGCTGCAGCCTGCAGATATAAAAGAGTTCAAGGATTGGAATCAAGGAGCAAGGAAAGTCATGTATTGGCTTTCTATCAGCATACATGACATTATTATTGGACATATATAGGATGCCAAGTCACCTAAGGAGGCATGGGACACCTTGGAAGTGTGTCTACGTGGTCGCAGGCACACGTGGCCTGCGTGGTCGCAGGCCATAATACAAGGCATTCAAGAAGTCTATCTAGACTCGGGAGAACATTCCCAACTTCACAGATTTGGTGTCAAATGCTGATCATTGAAGAGAAGAACTTCAGTGAAGATCAAGAGTCTTCATAAAACAAAAATAGTTCAGAGCAGTAGGCACAAGTTAAGGTAGAGGAAGAGGTAGAGGTCATGGACGTGTCCAAAGCGGTGGTGGCTGAACAAGTAATCAGAATTATGGTCTGCAGAGTAGCAATAGTCCCAGGATTCATAACAACAACATACAGGTGGAAGAGGCTAGTTTAGAGGTAGGGGGAGCCAAAGAGGTCGCGGTAATTGGCAAAGGTAACATAATGATACACTATGCTATTTTTACTGTGTGGTAAGCTTGGGCATGTGTAGGCAGATTGCTATAAGAAGCAGAGTGACATGCGAAATGGAAAACTGCAACAAAACAACTATGCATCCTCTAGCATAAATAATGAGGATAATGAGAGGTTGTTTGTTATGCAACATGTGGTTAATGATGTCTGTAAATGATGTAGCAGCATGTAAGGATGACATATGGTATGTTGATTCAGGTGCTTCAAACCACATGACAAATCATGTGGTTAATGATGTCTATAAATGATGTAGCAGCATGTAAGGATGACATATGGTATGTTGATTCATGTGCTTCAAACCACATGACAAATCATGGTGGTGAGTGGCTTAAGACAATGCTCATCCGATTTTCCATGTTGGAGATGTGGCATTGTCTATGCAGGATGGTAAAGTGAAGTACCTTGTAGATGTACTTCATGTTGTGAACATTACAAAGAATCTAGTTTCTGTTGGCAAGATGATTGAGCAGGGTTTGCAGGTTCGGTTTAGCCCTGATGGCTATTATGTAGAAGACTTTAAAGATAAGTGCAGGTTGGTTTTGGCAAAAGGCAACAGAGTGGGCATAATGTTTACATTGAATGTAAATATGCCCGAAGTGAGTGCTGCAATGTTTGCAAATGGTTTAGGATTTGTTACAAATACATACATTTGGCATAAGAGAATTGGGGGGCATGTAAATGTGCAAAGAATGAAGTCTATGCAGACTAAAGAAATTGTAATAGGGCTACCTAAGTTTAAAGTTGAAGGTATGCAGAAAGTTTATGAAGCATGTCAATTTAGAAAGCAAACAAAACATGTGCTAGATGTTGTGCATTCAGATGTATCGGGTCCTGCGAAGACGATGTCTATGGGTGGCTACAGGTACTACGTAACATTCATTGATGACCACACAAGGAAAGTGTGGGTATATTTCATAAAGGAGAAGAGTGAAGTGTTTACTCATTTTCAGAATTTCAGAGTTATGGCTGAAAAATAGACATGAAAGCATGTGAAGTGCCTAAGGTCAGATGATGGAAGGGGAGAATACTTCTCCAATGAGTTCTTTGAATTCTTGCAAAAGAATGGCATTCAGAGACAATTTACATGTAGATACACTCCGTAGAAAAATGGGGTTGTTGAGCAAAAAAATAGGCACATTACAGAGATAGCACGAGCATTGATGGCAAAGAAGAATATGCTGCATAGCTATTGGATTGAGGATGTGTCTACAACAGTTTATATCATGAACATGACTCCTATTGCAGCCATACATGATGTAACGCCAGAGGAGAGGTTTACTGGCAGGAAACCTGATTTGTCTCACTTTGGATGTATTGCATATGTGCTTGTGCCGCCAGATGAGTTACGTACCAAGATAGATCCAAAGGCAAAAAAATGTGTGTTTATTGGGTAGATGAGTAGCTGGTATGCTGCTAAAAAAAATGCTGTTGGGGTTGATGATGTAAGTGGAAATGTGGTTGCACAGAATGCCAATCATCACAGTCATTGAGTGGACCAAGAGAGTCCTCATCTAGGGGCTCTGTTGATAGACCATGGAGTGGCAAGATGCGTCACAATACCAGTCCTGAAAATGTAGTTGGTATATCACATAAAGGTAAAGAGAAAGTGGTTGAGCCCCTTGGTATGCCTGATATTTCTGCAAGGCATTCTCTTGTTGATGGAAATTCTAGTGGCTCAGAGATGAGCCTTGATGAGGAGCTTGGGATTCCAATGAGGACGCATGGTGTGAAGAAGGCTATGGAAGCCATGAATGCAAAGTTATGAAAATCTGGAAGAGTAAAAAATCCCATGCAAAGGTTGACTTATGATGGTTATGTGGCACATCACTATGCGTATATCATAAAAGTTGTGTAGGTTGTAGAACCCACATGTTTTGATGAGGCTATTGGAGATGTGTGTTGGGAGAAAGCTATGGATGAGGAGATGGATGCATTGTATGGAAATGAGACTTATGTGCCATTGCCTGAAGGCAAGAAAGCTATTGGCTGTAAGTGGGTGTATAAGGTGAAACATAACAGTGATGGTAGCATAAGCAGGTACAAGGCTAGATTGGTAGCCAAAGGATATACGCAGACACATGGGATTGATTATGAGGAGAAATTTGTCCTAGTTGCAAAGATGGCAACTGTGAGAGTTGTGATTGTGGTGGCTGCAGAGCAAAAGGCTGATTTTTACACCAGATGGATGTAAGAAATGTGTTGTTGCATGGTGACTTGCAACAAGAGGTGTATATGGATCAGCCACCAGGTTTTGAGGATACAGGTCACCCAGAGTTGTGATTGTGGTGGCTGTAGCAAAAGGCTGATTTTTACACCAGATGGATGTAAGAAATGTGTTGTTGCATGGTGACTTGCAACAAGAGGTGTATATGGATCAGCCACTAGGTTTTGAGGATACAGGTCACCCAGAGTATGTATGTAAGCTTTGTAAGGCCTTGTATGGGCTGAAGCAAGCTCCACGAGCATGGCATGACAAGATTGTTGAGTATCTTCTCACTATTGGTTCTCATATGGCAAATGCAGATCATTCTTTGTATGTGCGCAAGAGTGATAAGGGTATTGTGATCATCACCATATATGTAGATGATCTTATTGTTAGGGTGACAACTTGGAAGAGATTGAGTATGTGAAAAGTCTTTTCAAAAGGAAGTTTGAGATAAAGGATTTGGGAGGTCTACGCTATTTTTTGGGAATTGAGGTCATTAGCACACCTGAGGGTATTTGGCTATCACACAGAGACAGTGTGCATTGGACATGTTGTCCAAGTATGGGATGGCTAATTGTAAGCCAATATCGGTGCCATTAGATCAAAATGGCAAGCTTAGTGCAGATGCAGGTTATGTGTTGGAGGATCCCACTATGTACAGGAAGATTGTGGGGAGTTTGATCTATGTCACGATATCAGCAGGCCAAATTTGGGCTACACTATTAGCTTAGAGAGCCAGTTTATGTAGGTTCAGCGCAAACCACATCTTGACAGTGTGGGACACACTTCAATACTTAAGGGCCACTGTTGATTATGCAGTAGGTGTACCATTGTAGCTATATGGTTACACAAATGCAGATTGGGCAGGTAGCATCTCAGACAGGATATCTACCAGTGGATTTATGTTTTCATTGGGGAGTGCTACTGTGACATGGAGGAGCAAGAAGCAGCCCACAGTTGCCTTGTCGAGTATAGATGCAGAGTACAGAGGATCTACGGTGGCAGCATGTGAGGTAGCTTGGTTACATAAGCTACTATTGATTTGGGGTTGCATGTGGAGAGAAAGATTGTCATATATTGTAACAATCTTAGAAGTATACAGTTGGCCACCAGGAACCTATTTTTTCATGCGCAGACGGAACACATTGAGGTGTATTACCACGTCATCAAAGAGAGAGTCTTGGCAGGCGACATAGACTTGGCATATGTCAGCACACAGGATTAGGTTGTTGTTGACATCTTCACGAAGGCCTTGGGAGCTGAGAAGCTCTGCAGATTTCAAGATATGCTTGGAGTTCATGAGCTGGAGTTGAGCTTGAGGGGGAGTGTTGAGATGTCAAACTCAACATGAGTTGACACTCACGAGGCGCTTGCATGACTGTTCGACATTCATATCACTGGCAAATTTGGTAGTTGGCAGCACAGACATATCTTTGCTAGAGATTCGACAGCTGGACTACACTAACTAGTCCACATCTCCCTACTCCTCTTAGCGTGTTCACATTATGGACCGCCTGTATATACTCTATTATGTGTGTTAGTCACTTTATCTTCTTTTTACACCTCTTTTGTTGTGAATAAGAAGAAGAATTTTCAGCCTCTCACCTTGTGTGTTCTCTTCTAGGGTTTGTGTGTGCTTGCAAGAGCTCAAGCTCTCTTTCCCCTGCATCTTTTCACTTCTCAATTGTGAGTTATTGCTACTTCTCATGCTAATCCTGGTACTTAAATACCACATAAAAGAAATCCTTTCCATTTTTCAAGATTTGAAAGAGTTGTGAATGTGTACCCCTTTTTCGTGAAAATCATCTATGTTTCCTTCAAGAAATTTCGGTACACCTCCTCCTCATCTTCTGTGCATTTCCCTTCCTTGGGAAATCCTCTCGTTTTCATTTGAATCATATTCTTGAAGTCATCCTGATCTTACAAATCAAGATGTAAAACTTTAAAAAAAATTGAGCTAAAAAAGTAACGTCTTTGAATTAAATGTTAGAGGTATGCACAAAGATTACCTAGGAAACAAATTGGGACAACAGTACCATTGGGACACTGTACCAACTTGGTTTGCCCACTTTTTTATTATTACGAGCAATTATTGTGGTTGCCCACTTTCGTTTATCATATGTTAGCTTCTTGTGAGATCCCTGCCCTCTCTGCACATGGAACTCTGGAGTGCTGGCAGCGGAAGTAGCAACCTTGTGCATAGGGTAGAGTTTCCCACTTGGGGCCTCGCCCCACGAATGTCTGGATAAGAGACTAATCCGGCGGCTCTTCCAAAACCGAACCCGAAAAAAACTTCCCTCGTCCAGAAAGCATAGGCAATTCCTCCAGGAAAAATCTTCTAACGTAGTCAACAGCCTTAACTATCCTTTGTCGACCCCACAGGTCACATGGCCGAATCAAAGGAGGAACTTGCACTTAATTCATAGAGACCAATGCTTTTTTCCCTAACAAAAGAGGCACAGCCGTTGATTCTTTTTGCATATAACAAGGATATCCTCAGACTTACTTCAACTATTGTAACTTGAACAAAATTGAATTTTATTATAGGAATCCATCAGTCCAGCCTAACCCCATCTAGTCCCATGGGTTAGCTAACCACCCAACCAATGTATATTGATAGGATCCATTATGAAAATTTGGTTATGTTCTGTCCCGGGTACCAGGGAAAAGAGTTCCCAGCCCCCCTAGCCGGCTCTCATGCAAAAATTAAATAGACAGACCACTTACACACCCAATATGAAATTGCCCTTTTCTCTGATTCAATTATTTCCAAAACAAATTTGCAATAAAATCACAATGTTTCTTTCCTAATCCTCTCCATTTCCAGATCCAATTTCCAACTTTTCCACTTTCCAACCCTAAGATCCAATTTCAGTCATTCCTTCCTCAGCGTACCTATGGCATCATCAACAAAACCAGAACACTCACCACCTTCTCATGCAGGGGCCTTTTCAAAAGTTCCACTTTCCAAACCTAAGATCCAATTTCAGTAATTCCTTCCTCAACCTACCTATGGCATCATCAACAAAACCAGAACACTCACCACCTTCTCATGCACAGGAGCCTTTTCAATAGTTCCTAGCCCATAGTACCTAGGAGTTTAATCACATAAAAACCATATGGACTCTCAGTTGGGGATTAGCAAGATCAACCAGCATGATCCATGTAAAAGAGCCATGAACTCATCCATTGAAGACCAGTAAGGCCAATCAACCAAATCCATGCCCGTGTTCAGAAAATGACTCCAACTCATTTTCTTCCCCGACGCATGCGTGTGTATCCTGGGCAACCCTGAGCACCGTATGGTCAGCACCCTCTAGGCTACCAGAAGCTCACCATTTTAATCAAACCAAGGCTAGTCAAGACCTCGGCTGACATTGCCACGTGTGAGACATCCTTCATTAACTCTCCGCCGTCAGCTGTTGCAAGTTTTTCACTTGGGTCCATGACCTTATTCGCGATAAGATAGTCAAAATGCTTCCCCAGCATTCTTGACATAAAACAATCTTTAAAAATAGGTCTCAATTATAGTTTCCAACAAACTCCCATCTTTCCACATCATTTCTCATCATTCCACATTCTTTTACATCAATTCACATCGCATCATTCCACATCCATTTACATCGTCCTACATCCATTCACATTCATTTACATCATTCCACATCCATTCACAACCATTCTCATCATCCTACATCCATTCACATCATATCACATCCATTCACATCATTCCTACATCCATTCGCATCCATTCACATCATTCCTACATCCATTCACATCTATTCACATCATTCCTACATCCATTCACATTCATTCGCATCATTCCTACATCTATTCACATTTATTCACATCCATTCATATCATTCCTACATCCATTCACATCATTCCTACATCCATTCACATTCATTCGCATAATTTCTACATCCATTCACATTCATTCACATCCATTCACATCCATTTACATCCATTCACATCCATTTACATTCATTCTCAAATTTCTCAAAATAAAATATACTCAATATTCTTCTTTTTGAATAAAAGATTCATGGGATTTACAAAGTCAATTATACTCATATTTACTCTTTTAGTATAAACACTAATCCTTTTATCTAAATGAATTATTTCCATAATTCTCATAAATTGAATGATTCTATAAAATTTGTGCATAACCTTCTTTATTTTTTTGACAATTGAATAATTCTCAAAACTTTACTTTTAGCATAAAATTTATTATGCATAAATTCATTCTCTAATGATATAAATTTTTCCATAGCTTCCCCATATTTTCTAAGAAATGATAATACTCAAAATTCCACTTTTAAATAAATAAAAATACCCATATTTTGAAATATGCCAAAAATTACTCTTTTAATATTCAAAATGTTTGTACCTAGAATATCGTGAAAATTTCTCTTTTTGCATCTAAATTTTTATGCATGTAAAAATAAATACAACAAAAATTTCTCTTTTCTCTATTTAAATAATTATGCATAAATACTGTAAAAGTATTTTCCATAAATATGACAAAAATCATTCTTTTAGCATAAAAATATCTATGCCTAGAATATGATAGGAATTCCTCTTTTTGCTTTATTAAATTTATGCATAAAAATAAGATTTATCTTTTTTCTAGAAAATTTTACCACAGCATCGTTGCAACTGAAGGTTCAATTTTCTAACCTTAAATGAATATTCATAATGAAATATGATAAGAATTCCTCTTTTACCGCGCCCTCCCCACCGACTTACTAGATTTATCTATCCCTAATGGCATATGCCCTTACCCATACCACCCTGACATCTCCCAAAGAAGGGCATTGACATACTTTCAAACCGCCAGGTGGCATGTGGTCAACGACGCGTACCTCTCTCTCTTACATGATCCTCTTCCCCCTTACTCTGCCATAGGATTGCTCCTTCTGTACCACAAGTGCTTCCTTCAGATCAAAGTTATGACAGCCACCACTGGCATCTTCCAGTTTAATGATTCGCATGTTGCTTTCCCCTAGGAGTTCAATGAAGCTGAGGCTACCGTTCAATTCTTCTATGCTAGCTGGCCCTACCCCAAATGAAAACGACGATGCTAATAATGGCAGGGCAGCTTACCACCTCCACCCCAGAGGCCTCCAACTGAAACCAGATTCTTTGTTATGTTCGGAACATGAAGTACATCTGCAAGGTACTTCACTTTGCCATCCTGCTATACTGCATAGACAATGGCACATCTCCAAACATGGGCAGTTGGATAAGCAGTGTCATCCCCTATTTCCATAAAATCTGGTCTTTCAAGGTTTTTCATCTCCTTGAACCACTCCCTATGACTTGTCAAGTGGTTTGAAGCACCTGAATCAACGTACCATACATCATCTTTATGTGCTACTTCAACATTTTCAAACATGGCATTAATGACATGCTGCATAACAAACAACCTTTCATTATCCTCATTGTTTCATGTATACATATACATGTATGTATGTATATGTATGTATATATATATGTATGCATCCTCTTGAGTGAAGGAAGAAGCCCCTATTATGTGTAGTTAACTTTGTTAACTAATATTTTATGTATTTCAGTGTGATTCGGGCCCTCATTATTTGGCTTCATGTGAAATTTTATGTTTATATATATATACATATACATATACATATATACATATGTATATGTATGCATCCTCTTGAGTGAAGGAAGAAGCCCCTATTATGTGTAGTTAACTCTGCTAACTAATATTTTATGTATTTCAGTGTGATTCGGGCCCTCATTATTTGGCTTCATGTGAAATTTTATGTTTATATGTATACATATACATATGTATATGTATATGTATATGTATATGTATATGTATACATATACATATGTATATGTATATGTATATATATATATATACATATACATATGTATATGTATATGTATATATATATATATACATATACATATACATATGTATATGTATACATATACATATGTATATGTATACATATAAACATAAAATTTCACATGAAGCCAAATAATGAGGGCCCCGAATCACACTGAAATACATAAAATATTAGTTAACAAAGTTAACTACACATAATAGGGGCTTCTTCCTTCACTCAAGAGGATGCTTGAATCTGAGATAGTGACTTTCTTGTCTGCATGGAGCTCTCACAGCTACCAAAGGTGTTTCTCCAAAATCAAATAGGAAAAGAGATAGAAATATCCTTACCCATGTACCGCTTCTTCCTTGCTTGCCTTGTTCTTTCCTCTTTCTTACCTCCTCAACTCTCACATAAACTAGAGCTTTCATACCATAAAGACAATGTGGAGAGAGAGAGAGAGAGAGAGAGAGAGAGAGAGAGAGAGAGAGAGAGAGAGAGAGAGAGCTTAAAGTCCTTGCCAAACATAAACACACACACAAGAGAAAGAGATGAATGTCTCAATTTTCTTATATCTTCTCCTCTTCTCTATAACCATAAACTGAAGAGATAAGAGTGCATACTATTTGGGAAAGTACTCTCCTACTATAACATACAATGGTCAATCCATGTACGAGCCTGACTATATGCTGGCACTATAACTATGCCATGGTCTAGTATTCCAAATGTGGTTTATCACATAGCTTGTCATCCATTGGCAGCATATTAACCATAATCTCACCAAATTTGCCATTGGTAGTATGAGTGTAGAAGTAATCACCCAAGTGAGTCATCAATGTTGTCTACAACACTAGTTAAGCTCGATATCTCAGCAAAGATGTGACAATGCACCTTACTATTGTGCTTGTATGTTTCTCTTACCTTACCTAGCAGCTATTTGTAGATATTTCTTCTAAATAAAAGGAAAAGAGATGGAGTTACCTTTAACCATGTAGTACCACTTTCTTTGCTTGTCTCTTGAGATCTTCATGTGAAATTGGCATTCTAACACCATGAGAAGAATGCAAGGGAGAGAGTGAGCTTAGGTCCTTGCAAGAACACACACATATGAGTAGACAAGCACACGAGAGATAGATGGCATGAATTTTAATCTATTAAGGGAAAGTACTCTTCTACTATATAAAATATAAAGTTGTTGGTCCATAATTGTGAACTCGACTACATGAGCTGGCACTATAACTCTAGTAAGCCAAAATAGTTATCTTGTAAACCACTAGTGACATATCACCCGTAACCTAAAGGTAAGAGTACATACTAGAAGGGAAAGTCATCTCCTACTATAACATATAAAGGTCGATCCATAGTGTGAACCCAACTACATGAGTTGGGCACTCTATAACTATACTATAACTCTAGCAAACCAAAATGGTTGTCTTGTACACCATTGGTGGCATATCACCCATAATCTCACCAAACATGCTAGTGGTGTAAAGTGTGGACCTATCATCCTGGGTGTGTCACCCATATCCAGACTAGTGGAGTTTAATATCCCAATAGTACAATGAGCGATCTCCCACTCAAACTAGCTCTTCCCAAAGAGAAGAAACCCACAAACCTTCCAAAGAAACTCAAAGAGTACCCCAACCCCATGTTAGAGAAGTAGTAAATGAAAAACAAGCCCAAGTGCTTATGAGGAAGGTGAAAGCTAGACTAGAACTAGTACTTGAGCAAGTGGTCAAGTGCAAACAACTGGAAAGAGGTTGAACTCAAGCTAGTACTTGAGCAAGATGTGGAGTGTGTACCACTGACCCCACCTTCGAGTGTCCATGACCCCATTAAAGAGTAAATCATAGCACCAGAGTAAGGGAATCTTAGAGCATGCCAAAGGTTGTAGATAAATGCATAACCAAGAAGCCACAAAAATAGCCACTTCCAAAGCCTCTACCTTTGAAACCAATCTAACAAGATTTCGTATTGCTAGATGTAGGGGACGAGGACTCAGTGATGGCAGGTAAAAGTTGGCCTTCCACAATCATTTTTGTGATGTAATAGGTGATGAATTCATTTCAACCCCATCAGAGGCATTGCCTCTCCTAGGGAGGGATTAATGCACATCCCCTACACATTGGCAGGTCCAAGCCTCCCTCTAAGTGAGAACGAGCTAAGTGAGCGCAAGAGGCACATAGCAAGCCTCACCACCTTCTTATCCTCAGAGACATTCTCAAATTTAAAGAGATTATTCAACAACTATATGACTGGGAATGTAAGAGCCCTGAACATGAAGAGGGAGGAGGATGAGACTTATTTAACTAGATGACTGGGAAATATAAGAGCTCTAAACTTGAAGAGGGAGGAGGATGAGTCGTACCACATTGAGAGCTCTTCTTCCATACCTTAGACAAAAGAACAACCCAAAAAGTTCCCACGAACAAGATGGGACGCTACTTCGAAGAAAGAGATGAAATGAACATCGTGTTACCTATTATTTATAAAGGCATGATGGTCTCTACAATCTTGGATGGTGATGGTGTCAGCATAATCACCAAGGATTCCTAAGAGATGTGGGGAAGCCCACCATTTATGGTCAATCCTCCTTTATGATGCAAAGCTTAAGACCTCCTTCAAGCTAAGTTCCACCACACATTCGTGGTAATGGATTTTTAGAGAAGAGGTCCATACACCATGATTTTCAGAAGACCTTCAAGATGCATCATCCTTAGGAGGGGATGGATTGAAGCCACCATTGATTTGTAGTCAATTGGGTGAAAAAGGAACCACAACACTCTAGCTTGTCCATGGAATACTTACCATACCCATAGTGGATGAGGTCACCCTGCACCTATCAATATCCTCCACTTATTCAATTGGGTGAAAAAGGAACCACAACACTCAAGCTTTTCCATGGAATACTTACCATACCCATAGTGGATGAGGTCACCCTGCACCTATCAATATCCTCCACTTATAAGAAAAGCATGCACAATTTCAAATAGTTCTTTTTCATAAGTTGAATAATTACTTCGAGCTTTGTTCAACTTTTACTTTTAAAAAATTTAATTTTTTTTTGGCAAATAATTTGATTTTCCTCTTTAATTTAAAATACTTTTCTAAGGTGCTGAATATGTTCTTGTTCATTTTGTGTAAAGACTAATATATCATCAATAAAAACCACCACATATTTTCCTAAATATAGAAGTATTAGCTAGACCAAAAGGCGTAACTAAAAACTCAAAGTGCCTAAAAGATATCCTAAATGCTGTTTTTGACACATATTCAATTCTAACTTTTACTTGATGACATCCAAACTTTAAAGCTATCTTACTAATATATTTAGCACCTTTGAATTGATCAAAAAACTCATCTATTCTAGAAATATGATTTTAAAAAAAATTGTGATTGAATTTAATCCACAATAATATATGCACAAGCATGTATAAGCCTTGTTCTGAATATTCAGCCAACTTCTTTTCAGCTTCTTGTGTTCTTGTCAAACTTATCCATAAGATAACTTACTAATTGGCTTTTAATCCTTTAAAACTTCTATGGGATGATCTATCACTCTATCTGGAAATAAACCTTTTGGCAATGTTTTCGAAAAAACATCATTAAATTCTTCTAATAAATTGTTCAAAGAAGAATTAACTACTTCACAAATACTTGAATCAAACTTTTCACAAAGGTCTTTAAACTGAGGCATTGCATAATAGAAAAAATTTTATTCTATTTCACTCTCTTGATGAAGCTTTTGGAGCTCAATATTACATATCAAAGGAGAAGATGGTACATTGTGCTCTCCTTGCAATGTAATAAATTTTTCTTTATGCTCAAATGTTAGTGTATTATGCAAATAGCATCTTAAAAGTGTTTTTCCCAATGAAAATAATTCGAGTGTGTATTCCTTTAGGCTTATTATCACCATTCCCAGCAAGTTCTTGTCCTTGGAACTTAGGACAATTCCTTTTATCATGTCCCGGCTCAAGACAAGAGAAACAAAGTTTTTCTTTAACCACTCTCTCAAAATCTTGGCTTTTTTAGAAACTTACTAGGATTGGATTTTTGCTTTTTAAGAGGTTCTTTCTTTTTAAAGAAAAAACCCTATCTTTTTAAAGAAAAAACCCTATCTTTTTTGAGAGCCAAAATTTCTTCATGAGGCTTATATGAAATTTTTTTTTATTTTCTTTAAACGATTATCATTACCCATGGTATCGTCAAATGTTTTTGTAAATTTTATAGCCTTATCTAAGTTTTTTAGCTCTTTAAAGCAAACTTTCTTCTTGTAATCCCTTTTTAGGCCTCTAATGAAGCCTCTTACTTTTTGAAAATTGTCTATTCCCTTAAGCTTTAAGACAATTTCTCTATAGCAAGCTATATATTGAGTGAGATTTAAATTCTTTAGTTCCATAGAATAATTATCCCACTCCTCCCAATTTCAGTCTTCTTCATTTTCAGGAAGATATTCCTTTAAGAATAATTCCTTAAATGAATCCCAAGAATCAAGTACTTGCCTAGCTTCTACTAAGCTCATCCACCACTTATAAGCTTTATCTTGTAAGGATAGGTGAGCTTTAATGGGGCGTTTATGATCAGGCACATTTCTTAAATTATTGAAATCTTGTCACTTTTGTAGACAAATATGGACCACAGCTTTATTTCTCTCCTTGTTCTCTACTAAAAGTGGGTGCCTTTAAATCTTTGAATACCACACCCTGGTCTCTAGTTTTGGAACCCTCTTCAACTATGGTTTCATTCAATCCTTTTTCTAGAGTTTTTTTCCTTCCCTCATCAATGTTATTTTTAGATATTTCTTTTACTCCCAATCCTTTCCCTCTCATTAAGGAGCTAAGAATACTCATCATTCTCTCAAGTTTATTCTCTATATTAGAGATTTTTTGTTTCATTTCCTCCATTTCTATATCCTCATACTCATTAAGATCTAAATCTTGCGTATCTATTTCATTTGTTCTTGTAATATCCTCTTCCATGTGGAAAGAGGACATTGTATTTTTTCTCTTCTCCCCATTTTCATCCTTCCCATCTTAAGAAGCCATTAAGCAAAATGAAAAGTTTCTTACAAGGCAAAAAAAAGATGCAACACAACGATCTTACTTGGTTGGGTAATTATGAATTGTCTCTAATGATGTGAAGAACAATTCCGTTGATTCCTCCTTGTTAATATTTGCTTTAATGATTCTTCAAGGTTATCATGTACTCCACTTGCTTCATGTAGAATCTCCAAAGTATACCCAATTTATTAGGAAAGAAGTATGCTCAATCAATTAGGCAAGAGGTATGCCCAATCTATTAAGAAATAAGTATTTGTATGGAGAAGATTTGAGAAATATGAGGATTATGAAAATGAATAGAGAAGAGATTAAGGATTAGATAATGGAAATGAATAGACAAGAGATTAAGGAGTAGAGGTTAGAGTTACCAATGAGTAGCTCAACCGAAACATGGAAAAGAAAGAACTTAGCTCTGATATACCAATGTAATGCTCCTTGCATTAATAGCTTGAGGACTTGTAAGACTAGAACTTTGATTCTCCACCCAACCATATCCCAAATGGACCCTAAACACATGGTTATATAGGCCTAGGTGATGCATGACCTTCCAACTTCAGCCCCTTGACCTTTCAATGGGCTAGCTAGACATGGCCCTTTCACTATCCAATGCCTCCTCAACTTCCCCTAGAAGGGGGTGCCTACTTCTGTGGCCTTTGGGCTTCCCTTATGCACCATCTACATCCCTTTTACATTGGCCTTAATGCCTCTATTAACCATTACTTTAGGTATTTCCAATTTGAAATCCCTTGAACCTTATTTATATGCAAACCTTTTACATATAAATAATCTTTTCTAGTCTTACCTTATAGTGTTTCGTGTCAGTCTCATAACAGTCTCTATTACTAGTCTTAAGTAAGTATATACACGAAGTCCTTAGAATTTTTCCATTTGACATTAACTACAAGGTAAGGTCACTTTATATGTTCCAAAGCTGTCTTATAAAAGATAAGTGCCCGATTGAGTGGGTAAGATGACAAAGCACCTTATAGTTAACCATGTTAACCTACGGAGTAGTTAACATATCTCTCTGTCTAATAATGACTACGTCACCCAAGTCAGTGTGGTGGTGAATTTTCTAATGGGATGGAAAGGCTTAGATGGTCCAGGATATGCCATGAGAGAAACGTACAAACCAATCTAGCAAGCATGCATCCATCAAGCAAGCACACGAAAGCCTTGACATTCATTTTCGTTAGCTTTGCTAGTGCACTTGATTGAGATTTGTCTTTCCAATTCTAGATAGCGAGTTGGTATTACAACATGGTACACAGGTGTTGTGGGGTTGTGGGTGGTAATCTTTTTGAGCCTTGTGGTTGCTCGATGCTGCCATGAAAGTGTATGTATAACACTCTTTGGGGTTTAGCACCATGGGTGCCTCTTCTTTGATGGGAACATGGATGGGTAAGGCCATTGCACATGGGCAAGGTACTGCCTCTTGCTACTTGGTGTCATCCATGGTATCCTCCTCCTTCTCAAAAGAAGGTGTTGTGTCATGAGTCGAGTTGGAACCCACTGATCTCCATTCCTGCTTAAGCTTTGGGGTTGGTGTCAGAGGCATGGCTTTTAGTCTCCACTCCATCCTTTAGTCTAGCATTTGATGGGGTGGTTACAGAGGCTTATGGTATAGGTTTTCTTACCTTATGTGAACCCAAAAATACCTATTTCCTTCATAGAAGCCATGCACTTGCACTTTGATTGGGACCCAAAAACGGAGTGTTTGGTGGGCTTGAACTAGCGTTTGAGGATGTTGCCTGACTCTCTTTGGCTTTGGAAATTGGGTGGGTTTTGGGACCCAAAGGAAAGGGTTTCCATTCATAGAAGCCTTGAGCTTCTAACATCTTGTGTGACGGGGATCCAACCAGGGCTTGGGGATTGTTGCATGGGACTCTTGCTTTGGCAGATCTCTGCTCATCGGGTAGGCTTCTAGTAAATCATACTTTCATTGGCTACCTAGGGTGCTGAGGTTGAGGTTTGGGGGTAGTTTTTGTCTTTGTCGACCGACGAGGTTTTGGATCTCCATAATGGTTTAATGAGTGGGAGGTCAACAAGGTAAAGCAAGAGGAGTGTTGAGTGTTACCTAAGGCAATGGCTCTTGTAAGTGGAGGATGAGGCTAGGCATATTGATAGGTGTGAAGCATTCCATGGAAAAGCTCGAGTGATGTGATTGTAAAAGAAAGTAATGACATGTACTCATTTGTGAAAAGAAAAGTTGACCATATTAAAGAGAAGCATTATAATGAGTGGTTATGGATTCCATAATGGTAGTAAACATGGCACAAGGAACCTTATAATTGTTTCTATATATGCATAAAAAGTTATCAAGCAAATAAGTTGCTTGAAAAAGGTCTACCACCAATAAAAAGAAATGTCTATGTGGACATTGTTTCACTTATTGAAGTGTAACGAAAAAGAAGTTATTACCTAGATCCAAATTCAAGGACATCCAAACTTTTAAAAAGGTAGGGTCTAGTGTTAATGACTGGTAATGGGATGCCTAGTGATGTATGCTATGCCGATATACGAGTAATCGAAAGGATTTGACCAAGCAAGGTTGAGGTTGTCTCATCCAAAAGAATTTCTCGATTAAGTAGACGGTCAAGAAGTAAAAGGAATCGGCCAAGGGAGTAAATGGTTACTTTACTCTTCATTGCTTATGGTATGCAAGGTCGGTCAACTAGTACGTAAGGTATTAGAACGATCTTATTTAGGAATTGTGTCTCATGGAAAGGAGGCTATCTATAAGATTGGTTCTAATTAATATATCGCTTCTGAGTGATCATGATACTAGAGAAATAAAAAATAGCAAAATGAAAAATCATTAACTGCATACAAACCTCTGATCAAGGACATATGCAAAGTTGATTGACATGATCATATCGGTTTGTCCTTATGTTTAGCATTAGCCAAAACAAAATATTCATCCTAGAAGCAGATATTAAAGCCAACCTCTATGTTCTAAGGGTAACATAAAGTTCAACACCGTGTCAGATCTGTATGGTGTAATGACACTTACATGGATAGTAGGTGTTTTTAAAAGAAAAAGATACTCTCTCGTGGAAAGGGAGTTTAAGAACACATGAACGAGGAAGTAATATTCCTCTACTAAAGGAAGAAATTATTCCAAGTTGAGTGGCTACACTGAAGAAAAGATTTCCTGAGTTTGTTTGTTTTTGAGGATGAAAACTTTTCTTTCCAAGGGGGAGGAAATGTTA
This sequence comes from Cibotium barometz, assembly GCF_041138505.1. Taxonomy (NCBI): domain Eukaryota; kingdom Viridiplantae; phylum Streptophyta; class Polypodiopsida; order Cyatheales; family Cibotiaceae; genus Cibotium; species Cibotium barometz. Next base: position 54,778,313 of record NC_141069.1, read on the forward strand.
TGAGACTGACAGGAAACACTAAAGTAAGACTAGAAAAGATTATTTATATGTAAAATGTTTGCAAATAAATAAGGTTCTGGGGATTTCAAATTGGAAATATCTAAAGAAATGGTTAATAAGCATCAAGGTCACTGTAAAAGGGATGTAGATGGTGCATAAGGGAAGTCCAAAGGCCACAGAAGTAGGCGCCCCCTTCTAGGGGGAGTTGAGGAGGCATCGGATAGTGAAAGGGCCATGCCTATCCATTGAAAGGTCAAGGGGCTGAAGTTAGAAGGTCATGCATCACCTAGGCCTATATAACCATGTGTTTATGGATATGGTTGGGTGGAGAATCAAAGTTCTAGTCTTACAAGTCCTCAAGCTATTGATGCAAGGAGAATTATAGAGACTATACCATTTTTAAGTTTAGCCGACCTAGTATAAAAACTAGTCACTTGTATATAAGTCATTTTTTACAACAAGCAATACACAATCATTCCCTTGCAATAGAATACTTATGAGCTCTTCTCTTCCCTCTTCTTACTTGCATGTATGCTATTGGATCTTGCTTAGTTGATGGATGCATGCTTGATAGCTTTATTTTTGGAGGTTTCCCTCCTACATTAGCTTCCTCTTCTTTTCCCATGTTTTGTGAGAGAACCATCATGAAGGCTATCTCTTTTTGCCTCCATCTAGGCATAGAGAGCTCTTGCTTTACCCCGTTGACAAAGAATTATGATATAACAAATGAGTGAGGATGCGAGCGAGCATAACGACATCAAGAAGTTACAATTGTGGCCCCAAGACAAGGCCCAACAACATGCTTCAACAAGGCTAAGGCAAGCTCGTGATGTGTCATGTGAACAAGGATGTATATAAATTATAAAATTCCTTCGGGTAGGGATTTTTAATTACCTCTTCTTCATTACACTTAAATTTAAGGAATTTCTATATAGTAAACCTCATAAGTCGATGAGGGTTTGAATTTGTTTTGTCTTTCAAGCCGAGGTCAGAAACGAGCAAGCTCGTTTTGAGACTCGAATAGAGAAACGTTTTTGTCATTAGCTTCATCATCTCCAGCCTCAGATACGGTTTTGCTACTTCGTCGGGGCATTACCCTGATGAGCTGGGCACGACAACGAGCAAGTACTCCCAAAGGAGCCCAAGTACTGTGGGAATAAGGTTTGAATCTACCTTCTCTTACATTTGAAGTATTGGCATTCATAGTCAACACTAGTGTACTAATGTGCCATCCCACAACCAAGAAACTTAAAAGTTATGAGGATTATAAACCCATGTGAACTAGTTGTGTCATCATCAAGTCCCGCATAAAGTCAAGCGAGCATGTAAAGATGTGGATTATCAATATCGGCATTAGAAGTTGGGACATCTAAACCCTAGAGCAAAACCTGATTTGTCGTAGCAAACACTACACCACAAGTTGGCCTATGCACACACTAAGTTTGACAAAGTTAAGAACGACATCAATAAAATAGGCAATCCTACCGTATGAACAACCTGAACTACGGAAGGTTTTCAAGTGAGCATTCAATGTCCATTATTAAGAATGGAAATTTTGAAATGAAAAATTCAAGGGTCATTGTCAATCTTTTATCATGGAATAAACGGAGGGTGCTAAGATTCTAGACTGCGTGTCACATAAGGCAAAAGAAAAAATGGATCAACCTTTAGTAGCTCACACTCCTTTGTTGATGGAGATAGTAGCTGAGCATAAAGCCTTGGTAAGGAGTTTGGGATCCCAACCATTATGACACCTGGTGTTACACCAATGTAGCTGCATACATAGAGGAGGGAAGCCCTCGCAGCCTGAGAGGTAATGGGGAATCCACCCCACCGTCGGGCATCTATAGGGGCATGCTTGCTCACACATGCCCGGCCTCCCACAGAACTCCGTCCTAGGCATCCTCACCCTTGAACCTTGGCTCGCTCATTGTCCACGCTCTAGTGGGGATAGTCTCAAAGCTGGCAGGGCCTCCCGTACATAACCGCTATGGGCTATGTAACATTACCGCCCCCCCTTAAGAAGAGTTTTTTTCCACGAAATGAACTCCAAAAAGTTCTTGGTTAATGTACTCAAGCGCTCCCACAAAGAAGCCTCATCTTTGCAATCTTTCCACTTAACAAGTGCTTCACGGTACACAGTATGCCTCGTGTTCCGATCTCTAAAACCAAGAATCCTCTTGGGTTTATGAGGTATAAATGGTGGTTTCATCAACTCCACCAAAATGCTTACAGAAACTACATTCCTCATGATGATCAATAATTTTTTACAGTCTATTGACACACATTTTCAATTAATTCCAAATGCACATTGGAAAGTTTTTTTTAAATTTTTGTTTCAATGGAATCCATTTTAGACACTAGGAGAATTTTTTTATCCAAAGATATCTCAATTTAGGATTGTCTCTCTCTAGGCCAAAACAGGGTAAAACAAGATCTTTCTTCTGTTTCAGAGAGAGGAATAATTTCAAGAACAGAAGGAGAGGTTCTTACACCTTTACACCTCAAAGGCTGGAGGGAGGAATCTTACATCCTACCCCACTTAAAAAATGTGAGATATCTTCATCTCGTTAGCTGGAGAACAACTCTTTCCCTTAAGATCCAACTAAACACACCCTTTTTCTCTTCAATCTGTAAAGACAACCTTTAAATGGTACTCTTCTATATGTAAAAAATGTGTAAAAAAGGGATTTTAAAAACCCCTTCTGTTGAACCCATGTGCTACGCTTACATATTTATGAGTGACCGCCCCCCTCCCCCCCTTGAGGATTGGAGTAACATGGTAACACACTACTCTAAGCTAAACCTTGTTCATAACTATATTATCAAATTTACATAATCTTAACACATTTATGACATCACGATCGGTTAAGTGTAATGAAAAATAGAATGAACTCGAGAGCTCTCGACAACTCAAGCTTGTATGCTAATCCACCAACCTTCTTAAGTATTTTAAAGGGACTGCAATATTTAGGTGAAATCTTTTCACACTTTCCCATTTTTAAAGTATGCGACTTCGCAAGGACTTTCAAATATACAAAGTCAATTTCTTCAAAGGCCACTTTGTTAGTATACACTCAATGCCCGCCTCTCAACATATATCTCATTTTGATGTATAATGCACATTTCTTAGGCCCCCATTATGAGGAGTAGCCATGGTGCATATGTCTTTAGTGGGAACCCTAACTTAGATGTCAATGAGGTCATTATTGTGACCCTGTCTTTATGTGAGGAATAGCCATGGTGCATATGTCTTTAGTGGAAACCCTGACTTAGATGCCGATGAGGTCATTATTGTCACCATTGATGGTGGTTAGGAGATGATCAGGGGTACGAGCGTTAGTTGGGGTCCGAGGCATCGCCCCGGCTAGGGGGTCCTAGAGGGCTAGTAGCCCCCTTGGCGGGGGTTCGGGGATGGGAGCCCCCGAGGCGACGGTATGAGAAATAGAATATTCCCTCGAATACCATGTCCATCATCTAGGGGGTCCTCTACGGTATGAGAAATAGAATACTCCCTCGAATACCATGTCCATCATTAGTGGGCGATGGTCGGTGGGCCACATTCTTGATAAGTCGGCAGTGACCGTGTATATGTAGTATAACCGCCCTCGTTTGTATACGCGTCTACCACACCTCCTATAGTACTATATATGGACATGGTTGCCATGAGCTAAGGTATCCAATGCTTGTGAGTATCCACCCCCTTCTACACTTTGTACATACTCCATCTAGAGTCTGTCTAGATCGCCATCTAAGCTCTACTTGAGAGCGCACTGGTGGGGACAGCACCATCACTTGTAACTCTTTGGATAATCAGAATTTTAAATTCTCTCCATTGTGTATCTATTGCATTGTCTATTGTGCTTTGTCTTGCTACCTCTTTCCATTATGCCATATTCTTATATGGTATCAGAGCTTAGGTGCTCTTAGCAGGAGTAGTGCATAAAGTTTAGTCTTTCTTTGCATAGAATCCTAGGAGTGATGGGTTCTACCTCTGTCGCTTCTACACCAGTCTTGCACATTTATCCACCTGCCTTCACGGAAGGCAAGCTTGATGGGACAAGCTATACTCTTTGGAAATTCAAAATCAATGCCATTCTACACTCTTATGAGCTCCTAGAAACTGTTCTGGGAATGGATGCAGAACCAGTGGTGGGAAGTCCCGACCCCAATAACGCTGCAAACATGCTTCCGCTAGATGCTACACTTCTTTGGGCATGGAGAAGGTGCAATGCTGACACACTTTGTGCCATTGTCACCAGCTTAAGTGATTGTGTTCTCACTCTGATTTAACATACTACCAAGGCTACAGAAGCTTGGATCATACAGAGAGAAATCAGTATGAGAATCGCAATCAGACTAAGAATTTGAACCTAGAGAATCAGCTTGCTGCTGAAAAGTTTGCTGAAGGAGAAGCTGCTGAAGCATTTATCTCGTGGATCAAAAATCTGCGAGATCAAATGGCTGTTGTAGGGATTACACACACTAGTGAGACGAGTTGGCCCGGGGGTGCATTTGAATTCTTCCACAGAAGTATAATGGCTTGGCTACATCACTAAACACTCAGGTTAGAGCACCATCTTTATCATTTGAAGAATTTAGTGTTATACTACTTGAGGAGGAGATGCGGCTTATAGTAATGATGCTCCATTTTCGGCCAATGCTAAAGGCAAAGGCACCACATCTTCTAATGAGAAGAAGAAGAAGCCAAAGAAGAAGAAGTTTCAAGGGAGCTGCTATTACTGTGTGACAAGAAGGGTCACACCATCAAAAACTGTAGAAAGAAGCAGGTTGACGAGAAGAACGGCACCTTGAAGTCTTCATGGAAGGGAGAGGAGTCAGTCAACAATGTCGAGACCGAGCTTGAACTTTGGGTCACCATTGAAGAGGTATGTTCATCTGCTTAGGCTCAAGTTGATGATTCATGGATTTTGGATAGTGGAGCATCCCGACACATGACTAGTAAGAAGGGCTGGTATAGTTCATGGAAGACTCTATAGGAACCCATCAGTGTGTTATTGTTGGGCATAATACTAAATGTCCAGCCGAAGGGTCTGGAACCATATCTTTTGTGGCAACTACAAGTGAAGAGAAGAAGCTCTCAAATGTGCTCTATATGTAACCCAGATAAAGAGAAATCTACTATCAGTTGTTGCTGCGATGACAAATCGTGGGCTTGAAGGACTTCCTATCTCTATTAGTGACTATATCTGTGCGGGGGCAGACCATATAGTTTGTAGAGATGTTCGATGAACAACCTAGCTAACTTAAGTGTTTTCACCATCTTTTTAATAGGTATAAACTTGACCATCTTCGTTATTTTGTCAACCACTACCTAAACAAAATCATTCCCTTGATTCGTTCTAGGTAGACTAGGGATGAAATCTATGGAAATAGTTTCCCATTTTCCTTCGGGAATATCTAGTGGATGAAGCAAAACTCCAACTGTAAGATTCCTCCCTCCGGCTTTTGAGGTGTGCAGGTGTAAGAACCTCCCCTTCTTCTGATCTTATAATTATTCCCCTCTCTGAAATAAAAGAAATATCATGTTTTACCCTATTTTGGCCTAGAGAGAGAAAATATTCTAGAGAGAGATTATTCAATTTTTAGATATTTTTTATGGAAAAATATCTCTTCTTATTAAAATAAATTCCCCCAAAATGGAAGTTCAAAAAGATTTTCAGAAGGTGCATTAGAAATCAATTATAATCTGTTCAAAAGGCCTTATCCTAAGGTTCCAGATTTTTGAAAAATTTTAAATTAAGGTTCTGAGGGGCCAATTAGATTCATCCAAATGTAGGGAGGAGATAAATTGAAGAAATAAAGAAAATCCCTCCCAAAAATGAGTAATTACTCACATAAGATGAAGAGTTGACTAAGGACAAGGATATTAGTTAAAAAAGAAGAGATATTTAGAGAAATGATGCATTTTTGACACCTCAGTGTGGGGGAATTCCCCTCATGAAGGAGGCACCTATTTCACATGTGTGGTTGAGTTTTAAACTCACAATAATGAGATATTTTCATCTCTCCTCTCTCCTGCTTCAACTAGATCCAAAAAGTAAGCTAAACTGACCTAAAAATGGTCAAAATTTGACCAAACTGATCTGGAAAATTCTAGAATCAGTTTGCTTGGTTAGAGGCTCACTTTTTCTATAAATGAAGCCTCCCCCTTTGCAAATGGTTAATAGTGTTTTATGCACTGTTACTCTACTCCTCCCTAGAGCCAAAAACTGTGAATTTATTAATAATTCATTAGTTTTTGACCATTCCTTCTTCTAAAGAATTGGTGGCCACTCTTGTTGCAAACAAGAGTAGATCCCTCAAACCATCAAGCCAAAGGAAAGCTCCCAGAAATTCATGTAAGCTAGAAATCCTACTTTTTCTTATTCCTTTTAATGGTTTTCTAATTTTTGTTTTGTTTAAAATGTAAAAAGGCTTTCCCTCTCTCTTCTTTCTTAAATTCAGCCTTTCTTTATCCTAGATAAGTAATCTAATTGTTGAAGTTAAACTTTTCATATTATTTCTCTTTTAAAAGTGGAATTTGATTAGTTTAGAATGCTTTAAACCATTTGGGGATAATTTTTAAGTAACTAAGAATAGGAAAAATTAAAAAATGGTCAGCCATACAAAGGAGGTTATGGCAAAATTTTCTTAAATTTTGTGAAATAAGTTTTATCTTCTTTTATTATTCAAAAAGAGTAATCCCCACCGTTTGTGTATTCTAAAAGTGTTATTTTTATTTTAGGCATAGAAAAATGCATAGTAGAAATATTTTTATTATAAAAGTGTTATTTTCATAAAAATTAATTTCTATGCATAGAAAGATGCATATTGGGAATATTTCGATTATAAAAGTGTTACTGTCATCAAAATTAATTTTTATGCATAAAAGATTTTTATTATTATAAAAGTGTTACTTTCATTAAAATTGAATTTATGCATAAATAGATGCATAAAAGATTTTTTTATTATAAAAGTGTTACTTTCATTAAAATTGAATTTATGCATAAATAGATGCATAAAAGATTTTTTATTATAAAAGTGTTACTTTCATTAAAATTAAATTTATGCATAAATAGATGCATAAAAGAATTTTTTTATTGTAAAAGCGTTACTTTCATCAAATTTTGATTTTATGCATAGAAAGATGCATAAAGAAATTTTTTTTATTTCAAAAGAGTTATTCTCATCAATTTTGACTTTATGCATAGAAAGATGCATAAAGAAATTTATTTTTATTTCAAAAGAGTTATTCTCATCAATTTTGATTTTATGCATAGAAAGATGCATTAAAAAAATTATTTTTATTTCAAAAGAGTTATTCTCATTAAAATTGAATTTATGCATAGAAAGATGCATAAAATATTTATTTTTATTTCAAAAGTGTTATTCTCCTTAAAATTAAATTTATGCATAATTAGATGCATAAACGGATTTTTATAAAAGTGTTATTTCCCACTGAAGTTGTTCTTAAGCATAAGTAGATGTGTAAAGAATCTTCCCACTGAAGTTGTTCTTATGCATAAATAGATGTGTAAAGAATCTTTATATCAAAAATAAGAATTCTCTTACATTCTAGAGAATGGATGTGATGAGAATAGATGTGATGAGGATGAGAGGTAAATAGATGTGATGAGATGAGATGTGAGTCAGATAGATGAGAATGAATAGAGAATGGATGTGATGAGAATAGAAGTAATGAGAATGAGAGGTAAATAGATGTGATGATATGTGATATGAATCAGATAGATAAGAATGAATAGAGAATGGATGTGATGAGAATAGAAGGAATGAGAATGAGAGGTAAATAGATGTGATGATATGTGATATGAATCAGATAGATGAGAATGAATAGAGAATGGATGAGATGAGAATAGAAGTAATGAGAATGAGGGGTAGATAGATGTGATGATATGTGATATGAATCAGATAGATGAGAATGAATAGAGAATGTATGTGATGGGAATAGAAGTGATGAGAATGAGAGGTAAATAGGTGTGATGAGATGGGATGTGAATCAGATAGATGGGAATGAATAGAGAATGGATGTGATGAGAATAGATGTGATGAGGATGAGAGGTAAATATATGTAATGAGATGTGATGTGAATCAGATAAATGTGAATGAATGATATAGGATGTGAATGAATGATATAGGATGTGAATGAATGTGTTAGCATGTGAATCAGATAAATGTGAATGAATGATATAGGATGTAAATGAATGTGTTAGCATGTAAATCGAGATGTGAATGAATGATATAAGATGTGAATGAATGTGATAGCATGTGAATCGGGATGTGAATGAATGATAAGGGATGTGAATAGATGTGATGTGATGTGAATCAGGATGTGAATGAATGATAAGGGACATAAATGAATGTGCTAGCTTGTGAATCGGGATGTGAATGAATGAGATGTGATGTGAAATGAATGTGATAAGATGCGATGTAAACTGGATAGATGTTAATGTATGTGAAGCACTACAAGGGATCGGGCTCATACCCGCGCTCCTAGCCGCTAAAAATGACTTGTGAAAAAAAGTAGCGGGCCCGTGTATCAACGCGTGTATCATCACGGCCAGAGACATGCGTGTAAAAGCGCGTGTATAGGACCTCCTAGACGCGCTCATACACGGGTGTATACACGCATTCTGTTCAGTTCAGATGTACTCAGACGCGTTGATACATGCGTCTATACACGCATTTTTTTTAATTTAGATGCGCTTATACACGCGTATTTTACAGAGTATCCGCGTATATACACACGATTTTTAGCAGTTCTGACGCATTTATACACGCGAACAGAGAGCAAAAAAAAAAATCCAGAGAGTGCTATTTGGTGCCTGAATACTGTTCCAGCATTCCAACACCCAATAACACTCTCTGGATTTTTTTTTTTTGTGCATTAGACCATCCCACGAAGAACATATGCACGAGGGAAATTAAGACAAGAACGACATGAATGCATACATTGTCAATACACGATTCAAGACAGACATGAATGTAATACTATCGATTCACGATTCAATATTACTATCAAAATTTCACACATATATACAAGGGAGTCCATATCTCGAAGTAGCCCATGGCTTCAGTTTACAAAAAAATATATACAACCACATCCTCAATATGGAATGTGATACTATAAGTCTGAGTACTACTCAGTGACTCGGTGCTCCCTCCATGCTCAGATGAGCTCACATCGGTCGGAATGTCCGATGAGTAGTGCTCACGTCCACCCTCTACAGTGGCGGCGGGTGGATCATCATCAGCAGCTTGTGCCTGTTCAAGTAATATATAGTATATAAGTGTATATATATGTAATTCAATAAACCAAAATCATTCGTTTAGAATTTTCAAGTACCTATCGGCCGTATGGTCTCATGGCCATCTCAAACTGCGCGTCCGTAATACGTCCCTCGGCTCTGAAGATGGCCCACGTGTCACGTCTGCTATGCCGGCGAGCATACGCAGTATTGTGGGTTGTGGGCTTCCTCCCCGTAACCCGTCGCTGTATCATAATCAACATAATTTGTAAGATTAAAACAATCATAGAATCAATGAATTAAGTAAACAATCAAATAAAGTGGCAAGATACTTACGAACTCTGCCTCCCATGACTCGACGCCGCCAGATCCGAAATGCGAAGATCCAATGGTCTCCATCTGGATCCGTCGTGCCTCCACATGCTGCCTGCTCTTCACGCCACCCTCTGCTTGTTTCTTTGCCTCCTTCCACTCGTGTTTGTGCGCAGTGGTGGCAGGTTTCTCGGCAGGATAGCCACCCGCAGCTACATTTAGCCGGTCATCGTACGCGAGTTTTTTAAGGTGAGATCTTTTATTACTTAAGATCTCCCTTATTCGCGTCCTTCCCCATACATCCGAGAATGTAGCATGTGGGGGATTGGGGTACCGACTATGTACAGCCTCTATCACCTCCCCAACTAATCGGCTATTTTGATCTTTAAATTTAATAAAACAATTTCTATATGAGTTTGATACTACCCCACGCATGTACTCCATTACCTCCCTCCCCCTCGCATCCATCACTATCCCGCCCCTATCCGTCACATCATAGCAGACCACTCTCTCCACCTCTCTCATCTCCTCCTCTTCCGAACTGTCTCCTCTAACTCTTCTCCCTCTATCTCCTCTCTCACCGCATGCCCTACTACCTCCCCCACCTCCCCCACCAAAGCACCCACCGCCCGCATCCTCCACTCCCACTCTTCCTACTGCTGCGGGTGGAGTCACGACTGGGGGATTGTCTACGTGATGGCGGTGGCTGTGAGCCCTGACGTGTGACGGTGGCTCTGAGGGAGCACGTGATGGTGGCTGTGAGGGTGTGCGTGAGTGTGTCTGGGACGAGGTATGTCTCCTCGGTGGACGTGGAAGAGGAGAAGCTGCATGCCGTCTTGTCGGACTCGTAGGCATAGACGGCACTGGAGTGCCCTGGATACTCGCGGTAGGGGTATAGACACCAGGCAGGGAAGGAGGGGGATGGGCATACATATACTCTGTAAGCTCAACTGGACCAGGATGGCGCCCAAAATGATTCAGCATCTCCATCAGCCAATTGCTGTACGCAAATGGATCGGATGAAGAACCTGGAATATCCATAAAGAACCTGCAAAAATAATCCTCATGTACATCATGGGCTATCTCTTGACTCACACAAATATCATCATTCAAGTCATATGTGTTGCCTGCAAACCATAGAAACAGGAAACGCAGTCTCGTGTATACACCCGTCCAGAAACGCGTGTATACACCCGTCAAAAAACGCGTGTATATACCTGTCCAGAAACGCGTGTATATCCGCGTGAAAATACTCTGCAGAGACAGGATACACGCGTTTCTACACGCGACCTGCGCAAAAAAAAATTTTTCAAAGGGACCGACCTCCGACAAAGTGTCCTTATAAAAGGTCCACTGTCGCCCCTGTCAGAATCATTCACCCAATCGTGTGCACAGAAGCAAAAGGACGGAGACAAACCCAAAAAGCAAAGAGAAAATAGCATAAACAAATCTAAGGAAGGAGATAAGGCAAAGGACAAACTGACTCACCTCTGAAAAAGTGAGTCTTCTTTCTTGCTCGGTTTCCTCCCGTGTGTGCTCCTTCTCTGCTCCCTCCTTGCACTTAGGTTTCGTTTCTGTTGGAAGAGGCGAAAACGAAAGCAGTGTTGATATGTTAGTTCAAAATCTTTATTTGGGAAAGGCGGGCTATTTTTAGTTTAAACAGACCGTCACGTTTATAAACGCGTGTATCTTCGCGTGTATGACAATTTAGCTGCGTTTATACACGCGTTTTGCAGGAATTACCCGCATTAATACACGCGTTTTTTAGGAAATAGCCGCGTTAATACACGCAATTTTTAGGAAATAGCCGCGTCAATACACGCGATTTTTATACTTTCATTAAAAACATATTATGATTTTGTGTTTTCTGGATTGTACATAGGATGTCATCAACCTCTTCAAGCAGTTCTGGGGAAGATGAGACAATGCGTCATCGTAATCACGATGTGTGGTTGGGACAACGAATCAAATGTATGTGTAATCGATGTCAAGGATGCATTGTACGAGCACGTCGAATTACCTTGAATCATATCTCCATGTATGGAGATATGAAATCATATCTCCATACATGGAGAATGGAATCAAACAGGTTTAGAGGTGAGTAGATGTAAATTGATGGTATTCAAATGACTCATGGTATCCAAATTAAATTAATAGAGTTGTAATATATAAACTCTAATTGAAGCAGGATGCAGTACCACACCCTAACATGGTGCCCTACGCGCAACGAGAGCACGCAAAGCGTCGACGAGATGATGCTGGAGCTTCGGGATCTATTGTCAGAGATGAGTGGGAAAGGGATAACAATAGCCCTGCACCCCATGAAGTTGTGGAAGAGGAGGTGCTTGATGATATGGTGCGGAATCTTTTTAAGGATGATCCCAAAGGTATGGGCGACGATGATATGGAACAAGAGCATCTTTACAAGGCTTCATCGACACCGGTGTGCACATTCTCTGTTTTACGTGCTTCACTTGAACTACTCAATATACAAACAGTTTATGGATGGAGCAATGCAAGTCTTGACGCATTATTGAAGTAAGCATTCTAACTTACAAATTTGAATTAGTGGTTTAAGGTTTAAGATTTAAAACTAATTATAATTGATGATATTGAATGCAGGCTATTATCAAACATGCTTGGACCAAAGGAAAATAGACTACCCACCTCAAGAGAGATAGCGAGGCACTATGTGACATCTCTTGGAGGATTGGATTATGATCGCATACATGCATGCGTCAATGATTGCATTCTCTTTCGTGGGACGCATAAGGAGGCTCGACATTGTCCCGCTTGTGGTGAAGCAAGGTATAGAACAGATATGAAGAGTTTTGATGTACCTCGTAAAGTCTTGCGACACTTTCCTATAATTCCTCGCATCAAACACATGTTCAAGTGCAAATCCATAGCAGAGCTCATGTCATGGCATTCCTCACATCGATCGGATGATGGCATGTGGAGAATTCCCGCAGACACTCCTACTTGGAAGCATATTGAAGATGAGTGGCCCAGCTTTAAAACAGAGCCCAGAAACTTGAGACTTGGCCTGGGTATGGATGGAGTGAATCCATTTGGTTTCAAAAGCACCGCATACAGCGTGTGGCCAGTTGTGTTGGTGAATTACAACCTTCCACCATCAATGGCGATCAAGAAGGGACATCTTATGTTATCTCTTCTAATTCCAAGGAAACATAAAGTCAAGCATATGGATGTTTATCTTGAACCGTGATTGATGAGTTGGAGGAACTATGGAGAGGTGTTGCAGTGGTGGACATTAGTAGGCCTCCCTCCTCTCGACACTATGGAGGAACTATGGAGAGGTGTTGCGGTGGTGGACATTAGTAGGCCTCCCTCCTCTCGACACTTCGACTTAAAAGCAGTGTTGCGGTGGTGGACATTAGTAGGCCTCCCTCCTCTCGACACTTCGACTTAAAAGCAGTGTTGATGTGGACAATGCATGACTTTCCAGGATACAGCGATTGTTCTGGTAAGAATTCTAATTACCTCCCTACTCTAATACTATTGGCTATATATATTAATTATACATATTGACCTTATTATTCTAACTTTTATTTATATTTTAACAGGTTTGAAAACATCGGGTAAACATGCATGTCCTATTTGTGGCCCTTCGTTAGTACATGAGTATGCTGACGGTTTGTGTAAGACCATATTCGATAATCATCATCGATTTCTCCCCTCAGATCATCCTAAATATGTTGCTAGTAAGAGTAACATTCCTCCACAAACACTTCGTGCAAAAGATTGGAAGCGTATTTGGGAGTCTACAACTATTCTTCCTCCAGATGGCATGAACAGGTATAGTTATGTTTTTTCAATCTTGTTTTGTGTAGTCTCTAATTGGATTAAAGGTCACATAGAGCAATCCCTTGTGTAGGTACTCCATTTTTTTTCGGCTGCCATATTGGACCCATCTTAAGATCAACCATCTTCTTGATCCCATGCACATCTTCAAGAATGTGGGATCTGGTATTTGGGAACATATTATTGGTAAACGAGACAATGTTAGCATACGTGAGGACTTGCGGGTCGCAGGACGTATGCGTCAAGCTTGGCCACGAGAGGTGGGTGGGCACGTTCGTCTTCCGCCTGCACCATGGATTATATCAAAGAAAGAGGAGAAGCAGGTAAAGCAGGCCATCACCACTTTGTGTACTCCCACTGGATGCATGAGATCATTGAAGGGAGCCTTTACAACCACTAAGAAAAGAGGCGTTGAGCAACTATATGGGTTGAAGTCCCACGATTGGCACAAGATGCTTCAAGTAAGTGTTTTCCAAGTCTTGTACGTTGAAATTAAATTTTGTAATGCCATAAACCATACATACATGTGCTCTTATGTGCGCAGTTCATACTACCTACATACATGTGCTCTTATGTGCGCAGTTCATACTACCTACTAGCATCGACCATTGTGCAAATAAGAGTTTGAAAAAATGTATTTATAAGATGGGCGAGCTTGTGAGGTATGTAAAACCCATGTCAGATCACCCTTCATTATACCTTGCAAAATGAACGTGCATGAGGTATAACGTACTATTTATTTATTTTTCAGATATGTTAGTTCCAAAGCAATTGATCCAGCCACGTTGGATGATGCGCGTGTTATGGCAGTGGAGGTGGTTTGTTTGGTAGAGGAGACTTTTCCGCGAACCATTCTCACAAGTCAACTACATCTCATTGTGCATTTAGTGGACGAAATTGCTTTATGTGGTACTGTGCATGCACGTTGGATGTTCTTCCTAGAGTGCTTCATGAAGACCTTAAAAGACTTTGTGAGGCAAAGTGCAAGGCCTGAAGGAAGCATGGCCGAGGGTTGGTTGATACAAGAGTCTCTTGTATATATTTCAGAATTTCTTGGTCAGGTGGATAGCTCTTTGCCACGACTATGGAGCAATGAAGAGGACTTGAGGATGACCTCTATTGTGCCTCAAGGAAAAGGACAGAGTAAAGTAATTGACAGAACATTGATTGATGATCTCAATTTCACTTGTATCCTTAATAGTGATGTGATGAGCAGATGGGTTACAAGATATGAGGATGCAAAGACAAAAAGGCAAGCAGAAAGAGCTCTCTTTCGGAGGCAACATGGCTCTCGGAAGGCGTACCCTAAGCATCTAGCAACACTTCCGAATGATATCCATGTTGATTGGTTGCATGAGGAAATGGAGAGAGCAGAGAGCGACGAGGGGCTGCATATCACGGCGGAAGAATGGGAGTATGCATGAGGATGCATGTTAAAGGTACATAGAACTAATGTTTTGCATTAGTTGTAAGTGATTTGCTTTTAATATTTATTCACATTGCTTACACAAATATTGCTTCTATTTTGGTCCAGTGCACTATGTTCAATGCTATATGGTGTGAAGGCAAGCATTTTCGAACACAAAGAATTGATGAAAAGAGAAATACACAAGATTGCGGTGTCATTAGTAGCTTTGAGGGAGCTAATGGAAAAATGGATGATTATTGTGGCATAATCCAAGACATATTTAGGCTTGACTTTCGTCGCTTCTTTGTGTATGTTTTGGATGTCAAATGGCAAATGAACGTGGTGGAAAAAGGGCCTGATGCAACGATAAAATGCCATGCAAGTGGCTATGTAACTATTGACTCTACAAAGTTTTGGCAAACAAAGAAAGATAGGCTCGTATTGCCCCACAACAATGTGAGCAGGTATGCTTTTTTTTACTAATGTGTTTCATGTACATATATATCTAAGCTCGCGTACCCCTTGACTTTTAATATGCTAATTAATTACTGTACTATGTGTATTTGAGTAGGTTATCTATCTACCAATGGTGCATGACATTAAATGGTGGTACGTCATCCCTATTGCACCACGTTCCAAAGTGATGTATAATACATTCACTGATATGGAGCATATGGAGGATGTAACAAGCCGCAATGAAGATGATGTCGAACATGCCAATGAAGATGTTGTGATCGATGATCAAGAAATAAGAGATGATCATGATAATGAGGATGAGCGTGCCATTTCTCATGATCATGAGAATGACCCTACCATTGAGGATGATGGTGATGTTGATGAGGATGATCAGGACATCGATACCATTATCAATGGAGTACAGAATATCGATAGTGGAATAAATTTAATCGTAGCCTTACAAATTGATCAAATGGATATTGATGTTGATCGTTTGGCAAGGATGGATCTTATTGAAGATGAGATCGAACCCTAACCAATCCGTCACTATACGTTCTAAATTGATGACATTTCTATCATCTCATATGCATGATTTATTTTTGAATATATTTTATTGTTGTAAATGCATGTAGTGGGATTGTGTAATAATGTATACTGTAATGTACTATGAGATGGTTTAAAGAAAATAGTTCTTAATTTTGTAAAGGAATTCAGTTTTTTTTCAATTTTTCTTTACCATGCGTGTATTAATCCGTGTATGGTGGCGTGTATTAATCCGTGTATAGTAGCGTGTATTAATCCGTGTATGATAGCGTGTATAGATACGTGTATTACTGCGTGTATATAAACGCGTTTATACACGCGTTGATAAATGCAAATATACACGCGATCTTAAATGATAAAATACACGCGCCCGATTCTATTGAAATACAAGCGCGACCATACACGCGCTCGTAATTTATCGCGTGTATGAAATGCGTGTATGGCAGCATTGTCTTGTAGTGAAGTGATGAGATATATGGGTAGATGCAAGTGGATGAGATCTGATGAGGATAAATGAGGAAATAAGTGATGAGATAAAAAAAGATGTGATTAGAAGAGAATGGGAATACTTATGAAATAAATGTGGATTGATGTGTGGATAATGTGGATTGATGTAGCTGGATGTATGGATGATGTGGATTGATGAGTGGATAATGTGGATTGATGTAGATGGATGATGTGGATGATGTGGATTGATGTGTGGATAATGTGGATTGATGTAGATGGATGTATGGATGATGTGGATCGATGTGTGGATAATGTGGATTGATGTAGATGGATGTATAGATAATGTGGATTGATGTGTAGATAATGTGGATTAATGTAGATGGATGTATGGATGATGTGGATTGATGAGTGGATAATGTAGATTGATGTAGATGGATGTATGGATGATGTGGATTAATGTGTGGATAATGTGGATTGATGTGGATGGATGTATGGATGATGTGGATTGATGTGTGGATAATGTGGATTGATGTAGATGGATGTATGGATGATGTGGATTGATGTGGATGGATGTATGGATGATGTGGATGGATGTATGGATGATGTGGATTGATGTGGATGGATGTATGGATGATGTGGATTGATGCATGGATGATGCGATTGGATGTGATTTGATGTGGAAATGATGTGATGTGATAGGGATCGATGAAGAAAATAAAATTGCAGGAAGATGAGAAAAGATGGGGACTCGTGTGAAAGAATGTGGAGTAATGAGAAAAGATGGAATATTGTTGGAACTATATTTGTATGTGAAATCTGTTTTTAAATGACTAATTGATGTCAAGGATGCTGGGGAAGCATTTTGACCGTCTTGTGAGACTGAGGTCGTAGAGACCTATCTGTTAAAGTTGCAACAACTGCTGAACGAAGAGTCACCGGAGGACGTCTCGTGTAGCGAGGTAAAGTGTGACTTTATGGTCTTTTTCTTAATCTCTAAATGTTTTTCACTTCTCAACCCCTCTCAAGCTTGAGAAGTATTCAATTGAATGATTTTTTAATGCAAATAAAGCTCTCTAATGAATTTTAGTGATAAATCACATAAAGTTTCCATTTATGCTTAAATTAAAATGTTTTTTAAGCATATCTCTCTCCCTCTCCCAAAGAATGGTCATTCCTATGACCAATTCTAAATTCAAATGATGCTTCTCATGGAGCAATTCTTAATTTTGAATGTAAACTCTATGCTTGTCAAATTAGAGGCCAAAGAAGTGGATTTTTAATGCTTTTATATTACTTAAATTATGATAAACTTAGGAATCAAGTCCATAATTGGATATTGATCCAAATGATAGTTATTATATCATATTGTATTACTAAACCTTATGCTTTTCAAAACTATTGAGAATTATTAGTAATAGTATCGGAGCTATGGCAAAATTTCTGGAAAATTAACACATAAATCATTTTCATACATAATATGAAAAGAGGACTTCCTACCATATTCTAGGATTAGTCATCATAGGTTAATTGAATAATTCTCATCATAACCATGGAAAAATTAATTTTTAATGTTTATGCATAAATAGTTAATTAGGAAAAAGAGAAATTTCTAGTAATTTATTTTTTATGATAAAAGTGAAATTCCCATGACAATGGAAGTCCATGTATTCCAATGGAGAAAGAGAAAAATTGGAATACCAAAATAATGGATATTTTACTAAAGAAGAATTTTAGTTAAATTTATTTTTATGCATAAATGAATTTAAATGATGAAAGAGGAATTCCCACCATATTTGGAATTAAATCATTTAAATGAGAAAAGTGGAATTTCTAGTATAATGGAATTAATGGATATTTTTAATTTTTAAGAGAAAATTTAGTTAATTTTTTTTTATGCATAGATAAATTTAAATGATGAAAGAGGAATTCCCACCATATTTGGAATTCAATCATTTAAATGAGAAAAGTGGAATTTCTAGCATAATGGAATTAATGGATATTTTTATGTAAATTTTAAGAGAAATTTTAGTTAAAATTATTTTATGCATGTATAAATTTAAATGATGAAAGAGGAATTCCCATCATTTTTGGAATTCAATCATTTAAATGGAAGAAGAAGACTTCTTGGTATATTTGGAATATTGAATATTTTTATTAAAGAAAAGAAGAATTTTAGATAGATTTATTTTATGATAAAAGAGGAATTCCCATGACACTAGAATGCAAATAATTAAATGCAAAAAGAGGAATTCCCATGATATTTGAGGTCCAAGAAATTAAATGGGAAAAAGAGAAATTTTTTAGTATAATTAAATTTATGATCAAAAGTGGAAATATGGGTAGAATTAATTTTTGTAAATCCCATGAATTCTTTTATGCAAAAGAGGAATATTGAATATAATTCATTTGAGAAATTGAGAAAGAATATGGAAATAGTCATCGAGAAAAAGAACCTTTATCTAGACCAGGCAATGGGCAAAAATTTAGAAAAAGTTCCATTATCAGTATCAAAGTAGAAAAAGCTACTAAATGGGATATGATAGGATGTAAATGGATGTTATAAGATGTAAATGGATGCGATAAGATGTAAATGGGATGTGATAGGATGTAAATGGATGTGATAAGATGTAAGTGGGATGCGATAGGATGTGAATGGATATGATAAGATGTAAATGGGATGTGATAGGATGTGGTGTAATGAAAATGAATTTGGATGAGATGTGAAGTAAACGGATGTGGATGTGTATGTGAAAGAATGGATGTGTATGTGTATGTGAAAGAATGGATGTGGATATGGATGTGAAAGAATGGATGTGGATGTGTATGTGAAAGAATGGATGTAAATATGTATGTGAATGAATGTGATGTGATGTAAAGGGATGTGGATGTGAATGTAGATGTAAATGTGGATGAGATGTGGTGTAATGTAAAGAGATATGGATCTGAATGTGAAGTAGACGTGGATGAGATGTGGTGTAATGTAAAGAGATATGGATCTGAACATAAAGAGATATGGATCTGAATGTGAAGTAAACGTGGATGAGATGTGGTGTAATGTAAAGGGATGTGGATGTGAATGTGATGTAGATGTGGATGAGATGCGAGGTCATGTGAATTGGGATGTGAATGAATGATATGGGATGTGAATGGCTGAGATGTGATGTGATGTAAAGAGATGGAATGTGACATAAAGAGATGTGATGTGATATGAATATTTGTGGATGTGAAGTGAGAGATGTGAATGGATGATATGTGATGTGAATAAATGTGATGTGATGTGATGTGAATCGGGATAGATGTGGATGAATGAGATGTGATGTGAATGGATAAGATGTGATGGAATGTGAATCAGAATAGATAAGAACGAATGAGATGTGAGGTGAAATGGATGTGCTGTGATGTGGATCGGGGTAGATATGAATGGATGAGATGTGAATGAATGTGATGTGATGAGATGTGGATATGGGTAGATGCGAGTGGATGAGATGTGATGAGTATAAATGTGGAAAGATGTGATGAGATGGAAAATGATGTGATTGCTTTAAAGTCAGCTGAATCTATGAAACAGGCAATTTCATATTGGGTGTGTAAGTGGTGTGACTAGCTTGAAGTTTGCATGAAGCGCCGGCTAGGGGGCCTGGGAACTCTTTTGCCTGGTACTCACGGGACAAAACCTAACCAAATTCCTAATTGGATCCCATCACTACAGTGGTTGGGCTGGATGGGGTTAGGGGATCCCTAAAATGAGACTCAATTCTGTTATGGTACGATAGATGAAGTAAAGCCCGGATAGTAATTGTTCTATGGAAAAGAATCAATGGCTGTGCCTCTGGATGAGGAAAAAAGCGTTGGTCTCTATGATCCAAGTACAAGTTTCTTCCTTGATCTAACTAAGTGACTTACAGGTTCGGTCGGATCAGTTTGGTCAGTGATGACCAAACTACGTTAGAATAAAAATTTCCTGCAAGTTTCTTCTTTGATCTAACTAAGTGACTTACAGGTTCGGTCAGATCAGTTTGGTCAGTGATGACCTCGACTACGTTAGAATAAAAATTTCCTGGAGGAATTGCCCATGTTTTCCGGGTGAGGGAAGTTTTTCCGGGTTCGGTTTTGGAAGAACCAAGGGATTAGTCTCTTGTCCGGATATCCGTGGGCGAGGCCCCGAGTGAGAGGCCCTGCCCCGCACAATAAGTGCTACTTCCGCTGCTAGCACCTTCGAGTTCATTGCACAGAGGGGGCATGGATCTTTCAGCTATTATCAAAGCGAATTGGCTAAAGTGTATCAACCGAGAAGCCAGAAATGTCAAAAATTTATGAAGTAGCAGTAAAAGGTTGGAATTGTGTGATCATACAAATTGATATTCAGAATGAAGATTCATAAATACGTAATTGGGTCTTCAGATGGAAGTACCGCAATTGTATGGAATCCCTGACTTGCTTGAGGCCCAGACATGATGGTATTTACCTTATAATTCCAAGGACCGTGACTACTCGCATATACTGAGGGTATAACTGCAGCTCCTTACTGGCAGTATATACGAGTAAATCTAAGACCTTGAAATTATCAGCAAAAATGCTATCCAGTTGATGAATTCGAATGTGGTTGATATGATTTTAAAATTCTAGTTGTGAATTAATGAGTTGATTTGGATTCTGATTATTGAAAAATGATGATTCCTAAATTTTGGAAAGCAATAAGTTGAACAAAGCTACAATGAGGATGAATGGGACGAATCCCAGTGTTGATGATAATAACTGGAATGATGATTATGACTTCAGCAAATCCCTATGAGATTTGTGGATTGTGCTAATAACAACAGATTTCTATTGTTAACACTTGACCCGGTGGATCAAGTTAAGGGATGACAAATTAAAAACCTACATAACTGAAATTCCCGTGGAGGAATGTTCAGATGAAATTTTCAGTCTAATGGACCATTACTATGTTAAGAATATGAATAAATTATTCTCTGATAATGAGTTCTGTATGTTCTATTAGAAGGGATCTTTATCCAGGATTTTGTGAGGGACTGACCAATCGAAAGCACCCTAGAATCAGTTGGATCTAAAGTCGGATTTGAATTATAAATAAAGGGACTTAACAAGAATTTTCGTATTGATAGGGTCATGGGGATCGAGGTTGTTATGGTAGGAATGATAACCCCCAACTCGATGAGGAAGAGCTCGACTTGGATGTTCATAAAACTCTTCATAGATCGCAGCCTGGACCTTTAAAGGGTGAAGGGGAAAACTTGGGCGAGGCTGTGGAGAAGTGGATCGAAGCAATGGAAGAGTACTTCGATTTCACCCGGTACAATGAGGAGCAAAATGGCTCTTGCAAGACTGAAGATAGTAGAAACAGCCAGAGTAGCATGGAGAAACCACTGCGAGACAAACCATCTGGATCGGAATACTCAGACATAGAAAAATGATCTCAAAATTTACCTAAGGAAGAGATTCTATCCTCCCGGCTTTTTGGAAACCAAGATGAACGAGTTCCTAGAGTTAACCTAGGGGAGCAGAACTATTGAAGTGTATCACCAAGCCTTTGCTCTCCTCCTCAAATACTCGCCACTGCTAGATGAAGAACAGCTGATGGTGGCTAGGTTCATTCAGGGACTGAACGAACCTTTGAATATCCTAGTGAAGAATGCCAAGCCAGTTTCCATGGCCAAAGCAGTGCGAATGGCGAAGGATTTCGCCAAGGCCTTTGATGTCAAGGTCCCACGGAAGCCAGCCGAAGCCAGCACCATCATCTTTCTAAAGATTTCTAGCTCCAAAATGTGATTCCAACCTTCCACCACCTAAGAGACAACAAGGTCAAGCTCTAAGTATGGAAAGTTCCAAAATGGAAGAAAGGTCCCTTTCCCGGAACTCAATCCCTTGGAATTCAACTTCAGAAGTTCCACCCTTGAGCAAAGAAGTGAAATGCTATAACCGTCAAGGATTTGGACATCGCAGTATGGATTTCCCAACTCCTTTTGGATCAAGGTTTTCGGGGCATGGAAATCAGGGACCAAGATTGCAGACTCCAGTTTCTTCTTTCCAGAGTTCCTTTCTACCAAAATCAGGGAAATCTCAAAGGTAGACCCTCTAACCAACCCGGAGTTTCAATCCAAAGTAATGCAAGACCTCCGCCTCAGAATAGGGAAGTCGAACAGAGATGTTCCCAAATCGGCCGTTCACTTCCAAGGCAGTAACGCTGGAAGTAATTGAAAAAGAAGAAGAAGATAAAAGAGATCATACTCCACCTACGAGATGAGGACATCTCGCGTTTTTCAAGTGGGAGAGGATGTAAGATTCCTCCTAAGCCTGAATAATAAATAAGCCTTTACCTCAATACCTTGTAATCATTCCCTATTTCTGAATACAAGAAAATATTGTTTTTCCTTATTTTATCTAGTGAGATAAAAATTTCTAGAGGGTGGTAAATCAATATTGAGATATTTTTGGATATAAATTCTACAAATATAAAAAATATGTTTCCCTGAAACAGAAAATCAAAATAAATTTTCCAAAGTGCAATTGGAATTAATTAAAAATGATTCAAAAGACCTTAGCCTAAGGGTCAAGATTTTCTGAAAATTTTAGATTATAGTCCAATTAAGGTTCCTATGGACCAATAAGATTAATCCAGTGTTGGGATGAGATAAAATCAATGAATAAAAGAAAATACCCAAAAATGAGCAAATGCCCACATAAGATGAAGAGTTGACTAAGTACATGATTTATTAGTTAAAAATTATGAAATATTACTTAAAAAAAAAGAGATATTTTGGAGTAATCATACCATTTTGATACCTTGGTAAGGAAAGGGGGAGCCTTCAAGGAGGCACCTATTTCACATGTGTGGAGGAGTTATAAACTCAAAAATAATAAGATATTTTTATCTCTCCTGGATCAAACCAAATAAAAAATAATAAGATATTTTTATCTCTCCTCTCTCCTGGATCAAACCAAATCAAAAAGGGAGCCAAAACTGGTCCAAATCTTGTCCAAATTCAGCAAAACTGAAGCTGGCAAACTGAAGCTGGAAAATTCTAGAACTTAGTTGGACTCAATTAGTGGCCTCCCTCACCTATAAATAGACCCTCATTCTTTTGTATTCTCATTTGTGAACTAGACCATGCAAATATTACTCTAAAATAATTATATTTTCTATTATCCTCTAAAAATCCTCTACAAATTGGAGAGATTGGAGCTTCTCTCTCTCTTCAACCTTCCTTGGAGTCTTCATCAACATACTAAACCAATTGATTGGTTGGGGGCCTCTCCTTAGACTAAAGAATCAAGCAAAATAAGAGGTAAAGTGTGACTTTATGGTCTTTTTTTTAGTCTCTAAATGTTTTTCACTTCTCAACCCCTCTCAAGCTTGAGAAGTATTCAATTTAATGATTCTTTAATGCAAATAAAACTCTCTAATGAATTTTAGTGTGATAAATCACATAAAGTTTCCATTTATGCTTAAATTAAAATGTTTTTTAAGCATATCTTTCTCTCCCCCAAAGAATGGTCATTCCTATGACCAATTCTAAATTCAAATGATGCTTCTCATGGAGCAATTCTTAATTTTAAATGTAAACTCTATGCTTGTTAAATTAGAGGCCAAAGAAGTGGATTTTTAATGCTTTTATATTACTTAAATTATGATAAACTTAGGAATCAAGTCCATAATTGGATATTGATCCAAATGATAGTTATTCTATTATATTGTACTACTAAACCTTATGCTTTTCAAAATTATTGAGAATTATTAGTAATAGTAGCGGAGCTATGGCAAAATTTTTGAAAAATTAACACAAATCATTTTCATACATAATATGAAAAGAGGACTTCCTACCATATTCTAGGATTAGTCATCCTAGGTTAATTGAATAGTTCTCATCATAACCATGGAAAAATTAATTTTTAATGTTTATGCATAAATAGTTAATTAGGAAAAAGAGAAATTTCTAGTAATTTTTAATAAAAGTGAAATTCCCATGACAATGGAAGTCCATGTATTCCAATGGAGAAAGAGAAAAATTAGAATACCAAAATAATGGATATTTTACTGAAGAAGAATTTTAGTTAAATTTATTTTTATGCACAAATGAATTTCAATGATGAAAGAGGAATTCCCACCATATTTGGAATTCAATCATTTAAATGAGAAAAGTGAAATTTCTAGTATAATGGAGTTAATGGATATTTTTTTAAATTTTTAAGAGAAAATTTAGTTAAATTTTTTTTATGCATAGATAAATTTAAATGATGAAAGATGAATTCCCACCATATTTGGAATTCAATCATTTAAATGAGAAAAGTGGAATTTCTAGCATAATGGAATGAATGGATATTTTTATGTAAATTTTAGTTAAAATTATTTTATGCATGTATAAATTTAAATGATGAAAGAGGAATTCCCATCATTTTTGGAATTCAATCCTTTAAATGGAAAAAGAAGACTTCTTGGTATATTTGGAATATTGAATATTTTTATTAAAGAAAAGAGAAATTTTAGATAGATTTATTTTATGATAAAAGAGGAATTCCCATGACATTGGAATGCAAATAATTAAATGCAAAAAGAGGAATTCCCATGATATTTGAGGTCCAAGAAATTAAATGGAAAAAAGAGAAATTTTTTAGTATGATTAAATTTATGTGATCAAAAGTGAAAATATGGGTAGAACTGATTTTTGTAAATCCCATGAATTCTTTTATTCAAAAGAGGAATATTGAATATAATTCATTTGAGAAATTGAGAAAGATTATGGAAATAGTCATCGAGAAAAAGAACCTTTATCTAGACCAAGCAATTGGCAAAAATTTAGAAAAAGTCCCATTATCAGTATCGAAGTAGAAAAAGCTACTAAATGGGATGCGATAGGATGTAAATGGATGTGATAAGATGTAAATGGATGCGATAAGATGTAAATGGGATGTGATAGGATGTAAATGGATGTGATAAGATGTAAATAGAATGCGATAAGATGTGAATGGATATGATAAGATGTAAATGAAATGTGATAGGATGTGGTGTAATGAAAATGAATTTGGATGAGATGTAAAGTAAACGGATGTGGATGTGTATGTGAAAGAATGGATGTGGATATGTATGTGAAAGAATGGATGTGGATGTGAAAGAATGGATGTGTATGTGAAAGAATGGATGTGGATATGTATGTGAAAGAATGGATGTGGATGTGTATGTGAAAGAATGGATGTGGATGTGGATGTGGATGTGAAAGAATGGATGTGGATGTGTATGTGAAAGAATGGATGTGGTTGCGTATGTGAATGAATGTGATGTGATATAAAGGGATGTCATGTAAAGGGATGTAGATGTGAATGTGATGTAGATGTGGATGAGATGTGGTGTAATGTAAAGAGATATGGATCTGAATGTGAAGTAGATGTGGATGAGATGTGGTGTAATGTAAAGGGATGTGGATGTGAATGTGATGTAGATGTGAATGTGATGTAGATGTGGATGAGATGTGAGGTCATGTGAATCGGGATGTGAATGAATGATATGGGATATGAATGGCTGAGATGTGATGTGATGTAAAGAGATGTGATGTGATATAAACAGATGTGATGTGATATGAATATTTGTGGATGTGAAGTGAGAGATGTGAATGGATGATATGTGATGTGATGTGATGTGAATCGGGATAGATGTGGATGAATGAGATGTGATGTGAATGGATAAGATGTTATGGGATGTGAATCGGAATAGATGTGAACGAATGAGATGTGAGGTGAAATGGATGTGAGGTGAAATGGATGTGATGTGATGTGGATCGGGGTAGATATGAATGGATGAGATGTGAATGAATGTGATGTGATGAGACGTGGATATGGGTAGATGCGAGTGGATGAGATGTGGATATGGGTAGATGCGAGTGGATGAGATGTGATGAGTATAAAAGTGGAAAGATGTGATGAGATGGAAAATAATGTGATTGGATGAGAATGGATGAAGGACGATGGGAATACATATGATTGAAACTAGATTAAGTAATGTGGATTGATGTGGAACAATGTGGAAAGACGAGAGTTCATTATAGAAACTGTATTTATGACTTGTTTTTAAATGACTGTTTTATGTCAAGAATGCTGGGGAAGCATTTTTGACCGTCTTGTGAATGAGGTCGTGGGAGACCTAACTGATAAAGTTGCAACAGCTGACGGAGAGTCAATGGAGGACGTCTCGCGTGGTAGGCCGTGGTCTTCTTGACCAGCCTCGCTTCCATTTAAATGGTGAGCTTCTGATACGGTGGATGAGGGACCAAGGAAGCGGCCTATAAGTGAAGCGCTAGGTGACCTGCGAAGGATCCTAGAGGGTGCTAACTATACGGTGCTCGGGCTCTAGGTCGTCGAAGATACCCACACGTGCGTCAAGGAAGATATTGCAACAAGGAGTAAGAGTTGTTTTCTGAATTTGGGCATGGATCTGGTTGATTGACCTTGCTGGTCCTCAATAGATGAGTCCATGGCTCTTTATATGGATTTTGGTTGATCTTACTGATCTTCAACGGAGATTCCATCTGGATTTTTATAAGTGAATATATTGCTAGGTACTATGAGCTAGGAACTATCGAAAAGGCCCCTGAGTGGATAGGTGGTGAGTGTTATAGTTGCCAATGATGCCATAGGTACAGCGATGAAGGAATGATTGGAAATTAGAATTCGACCGGATATTTTGGAGGATTATGATCAGTGATACTATGGTTTCATTAAAAGATTGTTTTAAAGTCAGCTGAATCTGTGAAACAGGCAATTTCATATTGGGTGTGTAAGTGGTGTGACTATCTTGAAGTTTGCATGAAGCGTCGGCTAGGGGGCCTGGGAACTCTTTTGCCTGGTACCCGCGGGACAAAACCTAACCAAATTCCTAATTGGATCCCATCACTGCAGTGGTTGGGCGATTGGCTAACCGATAGGACTAGATGGGGTTAGGCTGGACTGATGGATCCCTAAAATGAGACTCAATTCTATTATGGTACGATAGATGAAATAAATCCTGGATAGTAATTATTCTATGGAAAAGAATCAACGGTTGTGCCTCTCGATGAGGAAGAAAGCGTTGGTCTCTATGATCCAAGTGCAAGTTTCTTCCTTGATCTGACCAAGTGACTTACAGGTTCGGTCGGATCAGTTTGGTCAGTGATGACCTCGACTACGTTAGAATAAAAATATCGTGGAGGAATCGCCCGTGCTTTCCAGGTGAGGGAAGTTTTTCCAAGTTCGGTTTTGGAAGAACCGAGGGATTAGTCTCTTGTCCGGATATCCGTAGGCGAGGCCCTGAGTGAGATGCCCTGCCCGCGCAATAAGTGCTACTTCCGCTGCTAGCACCCCCGAATTCGTTGCGAGGAGGGGGCAGGGATCTTTCACCACACACTCAAACACCAAAGATTGCATCTCTCAACACCTTAAATGTTGAGTAGCAATCATAGGCACTTAGTGGATCACACCAAAAGAGTCCTCTAGCAATGGGTCTTCAGCAGACTGGTTGAGGTAGAATGTTAGACATTCTGATGTGTTAGATGGTGATACTACAAGTGCTAAAAATTCTGCAAGTTTACATGTATCACAATAATTAAAAGAAAAACTGGATCAACCTTTAGTAGTTCACACTCCTTTGTTTTGATGGAGATAGTGGCTGAGTATAAAGCCTTGGTAAAGAGTTTGGGATCCCAACCATTATGACACCTGGTGTTACATCAATGTAGCTACGTACATAAAGGAGGGAAGCCCTCGATCACCACACAACTGGAGAGGTAATGGGGAATCCTCCCCACCGTCGGGCATCTATAGGGGCATGTCTGCTCGCACATACCCAGCCACCCACAGAACTTTGTCCTAGGCATCCTCACCCCTGAGCCTTGGCTCATTCGTTGTCCACGCTCCAGTGGGGATAGTCTCGGAGCCGGCGGGGCCTCTCGTACATAACCGCTATGGGCTACGTAACATTACCCCCCCTTAAGAAGAGTTTTTTTCCGCGAAACGAACTCTGAAAAGTTCTTGGTTAGCGTACTCAAGCGCTCCCACGAAGAAGCCTCATCTTCGCAATCTTTCTACTTAACAAGTGCCTCATGGTACATAGTATGCCTCATGTTCCGATCCTAAAACCAGGAATCCTCTTGGGTTTATGAGGTATAGATGGTGGTTCTATCAACTCCACCAACAAAATGCTTGGAGAAACTAGGTTCTCCTGGATGATCAATAGTTTTTTGCAGTCTATTGACATGAAAAATAGAATGAACTCGAGAGCTCTCAACAACTCAAGTTTGTATGCTAATCCACCAACCTTCTTAAGGATTTTAAATGGACAGGTGAAATCTTTTCACACTTTCCCGTTTTAAAGTATCCGTCTTCGCAAGGACTTTCAAATATACAAAATTTCTTCAAAGGCCATTTTGTTAGTATACACTCAATGCCCGCCTCTCAACATGTATCTCATTTTGATGTATAATGCACACTTGTTAGGCGGCCCCCATTATGAGGATTAGCCATGGTGCGTGTGTCTTTAAAGGGAACCCCGGCTTAGACGCTGATGGGGTCATTATTGTGACCATTGAGGATGGTTAGGATATGATCAGGGCTTAGACGCTGATGGGGTCATTATTGTGACCATTGAGGATGGTTAGGATATGATCAGGGGTATGAGTGTTAGCTGGGGTGAGGGGCATCACCCTTGCTAGGGGGTCCCAGGGGGGCTAGCAGCCCCTTGGCGGGGGTTCGGGGACGAGGGTTAGATGGCTTCTACCTCTGCTGCTGCTGTTGCTGCACCAGTCTTGCACATTCGTCCACCTCCCTTCACGGAAGGCAAGCTTGATGGGACAAACTATACTCTTTGGAAATTCAAAATCAATGCCAGTCTAGACTCTTATGAACTCTTAGAAACTGTTCTAGGAATGGATGCAGAACCAGTTGTGGGAAGTCCCGACCCCAACAACGTTGCAAACATGCTTCCACCAGATGCTACACTTCTTCGGGCATGGAGAAGACACAATGATGATGCACTTTGGGCCATCATCACCAGCGTAAGTGATTGTGTTCACTCTGATACAACATACTACCAAGGTTACAGAGGCTTGGATCATACTGAGAAATCAGCTTATTGCTGCTAAAAGGTTTGCTGAAGAAGAATCTGCTGAAGCATTTATCTTGCGGATAAAAAATCTACGAGATCAAATGTCTGTTGTAGGGATTACACACACTAGTGAGGAGTTGGCCCGGAGGTGTGCCCGGAGGTGCATCCGAATTCTTCCATAGAAGTATAATGACCTGGCTACATCACTAAACACTCAGGTTAGAGTACAATCTTTATCGTTTGAAGAATGTTGTGCTATGCTACTTGAGGAGGAGATGCGGGTGGCTGAAGACCCACGATGGTAGTGATGCTCCATTTTTGGCCAATGCTAAAGGCAAAGGCGCCACATCTTCTGATGAGAAGAAGAAGAAGCCAAAGAAGAAGAAGTTTCAAGGGAGCTGCTATTACTATGACAAGAAGGGTCACGCCGTCAAAGACTGTAGAAAGAAGCAAGTTGACGAGAAGAACGACACCTTGAAGTCTTCATGGAAGGGAAAGGAGTCAGTCAAAAATGTCGAGATCGAGCTTGAACTTTGGGTCGCCCCCATTGAAGAGGTATGTTCATCCGCTTAGGCTCCAGTTGATGATTCATGGATTTTGGATACTGGAGCATCCCGACACATGACCAGTAAGAAGGGCTAGTATAGTTTCTGGAAGCCTCAATAGGAACCCATCAGTGTTGTTGTTGGGAATCATGCTAAATGTCTAGCCGAAGGGTCTAGAACCATATCTTTTGTGGCAACTACAGGTGAAGAGAAGAAGCTGTCAAATGTGCTCTATGTATCCCAGATAAAGAGAAATCTACTATGAGTTGCTACTGCGATGACAGATCGTGGGCTTGAAGTGCACTTCAAGAAAGCTGAAGTAGAAATTCTAGATGCTATTGGCAAGGTAGTCAGCAAAGGAGTAAGCGCAACAATCTCTACGAGCTGTGAGTGTCCTTATGGTGTGTACATATAAGATCACAAGCAAGCTTTGGCACGAGCAATTTGGTCACATTGGATTTGTCATGCTAAAGGAGATGAAGAAAAAGGGTATAGTAGCTAATTTGCTTGCATTTTCAGAATTGCAGGAACCATGTGAAGCTTGTATGATGGGTAAGCAACAATGCAAGGCATTTCCACAAGAAAGCAGCAATCAGGCAAAGACTTCTCTAGAGCTGGTACATGCTGATCTTTGTGGTAAAATGTCTACTACTGCATTAGGGGGATCTTCTTAGTTTATGCTATTAGTCGACGATTATAGTAGGAAGATGTGGGTTTATTTCCTTTGGGATAATGGTGAAGTTTTTGGGCAAGTTCAAACAGTGGCATAAGCTTGTACAGATCGAGGATGAGAATTCCTTTTAACGGAATTTGATAGCTACTACTGCAAGGAGAATAGCATCAAGCGCCAACTCACCAATGCTCACACACCTCAGCAAAATGCTGTTGTAGAACGTCGCAACAATTGAACTATCGTGGAGATGGCTCGGTGCATGTTGAAGGCAAAGGGTTTGCCCAATACATTTTGGGTTGAAGCAATCAACACAGTAGTTTATGTCGTCAATCGGAGCTACACAAAGGCACTCAAGATGTTACACCTCAAGAGGCCTACTCTGGTAAGAAACCTTCAGTTTCTCATTTCAGAACATTTGGCTGTGAATGTTATGTGCATATTCCAGATGCATCCGGGGCCAAGCTAGATGCCAAAAGCAAGAAGTGTATCTTTCTTGGATATAATCAAGAGTCAAAGGCATATCGGCTCTATGATATAGAGGCAAAGAAGATTGTGGCCAGCTGAGATGTGGTATTTGCAGAACAGCCACATTTCAGTGGAGGAAGGAGGTCCGTCCACTCTATCATCAACCGGAGAAATAGTCCACCATGAGCCGGAGAAATAGTCCACCACATTCAGTGGAGGAAGGAGGTCCGTCCACTCTATCATCAGTTGAAGAAATAGTCCAATCCACCAGTCAGATTTCCTCTCGAGGAGGAGTTTTCAGACGATGAAGACTCTCTTGCACCACAAGGAAAGCCTGCTATTGCACCACAAGGAAAGCCACTTCCAAAGTGGACACAATAGCTCTTTGATGAGCGTAATCCAATAAGAGGTAAGTGCACCCTATTGCTGCCTATAAAAGCAAGTTCTTGGGTTTATATTTTATTATTGCCAAAGTAATCCATATCACTTGAGTTCTTCCAACTTGCTTCCTTGTGTCTATTGTATCTCTCTCTCTCTCTCTCTCTCTCTCTCTTCCATATTCATGTCTATGCTTCCACACACCATGGCTTGATCTCTCCACCTCTCTTTCCACTCTCACTCACTCCCTCTTGGACCTAGCCATGTTTCCAACAAGAGTGTAGGCCACCCAAATCTAGCCTGGAGAACCTTGAGGCTGGTAGTCGTGTCCTTGGCAAAGTGTCCTCTGCCTATGTGAGAAGGGGCTTGTCCTCCACTGGTTGTGTAGGCAGGCTTGTTCAAGAATGGGCTATGTTTAACCTAGAATTGATATTTGAGTGGGTTTAACAAGATGCAGTAAAGTCTTCACCTTTTTTTGAAGACTAGTCAAAGATGAGCATGATACTCCTTCCACTTGGAGTGCCATTATCAATGAATATCTCCAAGACCTTCGGAAGGAGATCCTTGAAGGCTATACACATCAAGGTGTCTAGGGCATTGGTCAAGCTGAATGGCATGACACGATACGTGTAGGTTTATCATTTTGTAGCAAGTGTCATCTTGTATTGGTCAAGTTGAATGGCATGACACAATACGTGTAGGTTTATCATTTTGTAGCAAGTGTCATCTTGTATTGGTTAGGCTGGGTCACTTGGTGGCAACCTAAGAAGCCATCCAAGAAGCTGTATGCTTCTGCTCTAGTGACTCTTTCTAGCATATGGTCTATGTAGAGTAAGGGGTAGTGATCCTCACGAATTGGTGGCGGCATTAACCTTTTTAAGGTTAACACACAGTCTAAGCTTTCTGTTCTTTTTAGGAATGATCACTATTGAGGTGAAACCCACTCAGTGTGCTCGATCTCGTACACAAATATCATGTCAAAATGAGCGTGTCTGCTCTGACGACCCTTTCTAGCATATGGTCTATGTAGGGCAAGGGGTAGTGATCGTGAACTATGATGGCATTTAACTTTTTGAGGTCAACACACACTTCAAGCTTTCCGTTATTTTTGGGAACTATCACTATCAGTGACACCCACTCGGTGTGCTTGATTTAGTGCACAAATCCTATGTCAATGAGCTTGTATAGCTCTTTCTTTAACCATTTGACCATACTTGGAATTTATGTGGTAGGCTTTCTATTTGGATGGCTTCCTTCCTTCATGTAGAGGGATGGTGTGTTTCACCACTTCTAGAGGAATTCATTTTATGTCAGTGTATTTCTAGGTGAGCACATCCTGAAATTCCTTAAGCAAGGCAATCAATTCTCCTTCTTAATCAAGGGTGAGGTCCTTGGCAATGAACAATGGCTTGAGTTCTTGACTTGGGCTAGCAAGGTTTATTTTCAAGACCTCAGCAGGGCCATCATATGAAACATGTGGCTCTCTTTTGAGCCTTTCTCGTCTCGTGTACCACTCGTAGGACTTAAAGTACTCGAGCACTTGCCTCAGATCTCCTTGAGGATTAGTGAGCTCTTTGAGTTTTGCTTCCTTGCCTTAGCCTTAACCTTATTAAGATTGCATCTAGCCACTTGGCAAGCTTGGCTTGCTCCAAGCTTGTGGGCTCATCATTAGGCCATTGTCTTGGTCTAAAATGGAGACCTTGTTTAGCTCAACTTCGCACTATTGGGTGTAGGTTTCATGTGAATCCACAACCTCAAGATAGCGAAGACAGTGGTAGTGATCCGTCTCCATGTGAAGAAGATACTTCTTAGGCTTTCTATGTGGTTTCCTTTTTCTTGGCCAAGTGACTATGGGTGTACACTACAGAATTTGATCCTTCTGCTGTGGGAGGAGTCCTTGCTAGATGAATCACTAGCTTCTTCAGGCTCAAAATTGTTGGCTCCCAAGAGGGATAATGCACTAATCATGAACATGTAGGTGATTTCTATCCTGTCCAATCGTGCAACCCCTGTTCCAAGATTTTGTGAAAGAGTGTACATGGTTGCCAAGAAATGGACCCAAGCCTCAAAGTCACCAGGTTGTATGAGGGGTTCATAATCCTGGTTCTTATCCTCACTATCCAACAACCTATTGCAGCATTCACACATGTTGATTGAAGTAGTTTGGACAGTTGTGTCAGACTCATTGGCGAGAATGCCTTGAACCTAGAGATGAGTCTTCCTCGTTTTCAAGTTTATCTTCAAGGACTGTGTTTGCATGCATGCACAGGTCCCCACACATACATATGGAACCCACCTTCAAGAAAAATCCCCCCATAAAGTCTAATACAGGGCCAATCCACTTTTATGCACATGCCTGAATTCTCTAGAGAACCATCAGAGGAAGGGTTCCTTAAAAGACCAAGCTAGGAGCATATGCTCTTGTACGTTTGAAGGATTTTCAACGAGTTCTAGCCCCATATAACAAAGTGCAAAGATTGGTTATTCCTAATGCCTTAGGGTTCTGAGGTTTCAACTTGCACACAAGTTTTGCATACTTGGTAAACTCTCTTTTGACGTTGACTGGCATCATTATGATACTATTTAGGAACTTGAGGACAGAAAACAAGCCAAGGCAAAGTTGTTCTATGAGAGGAAGAAATAACCAATTCAGCTTCGTTTGGAAGCTGAGAAGAGGTAAAGAACAACTTAGTGATGCAAATCTACAAGGCGGTGTGGGGGGCTTACGAGCCACGCAGGCTACATAAACGAAGGAGGGAGAAGGCAGGTCATGCCAAGATCACAGAGAGACTGCATAGATGAAGGAGTTGAGGGGCGATGTAGTAGTCATGCATGCAAGCATTGATCACTTAATCAATGTTGAATACGTAAGTTGAAATTTTGGTGACTATTAGAAGGGAGCAACATACTCCGTGACCCCTTATATCCTCTACAAAGTGAGGGCAAGGTAACAATCGGGTGTCTAGTCGGGGATCGAACCTAGTACCTTCAGGTTACAAGCCACCCCCTTTAACCACTAGAACAAGCGTCTGATGTTTATTGAATACGTAAGTTGAGGGGCGACACATGCAAGCATTTCAATCACTTAATCAATGTTGAATATGTAATGATAGCTTCAAAAAGAGTGCCAAGCCAATGCACGTTCCACTCCGGCTACGTTGCACCTTAACTCTTGCCTTCTGCCACCTGCCTAACCACCCCACACCACCTTCCGCCCCCAGTTGCATCATCCTCAATTCTCAAACGAGTCACCGCTACCCCTTCTGTTTCCTAGTAGCAAGACCCCCACTACTACTCCATCGCCTTGCAACCACTTGGCCCTCTACCTCTGGATCATTTTTCTCTTACGATTTCCATATTTGCAAATTTCCCATCTACCTTTCTGCCTTGCATTAGTTTCCCGCTCATGTTGCTTGTTTACTAAGCTTGTGTTATTATCTCCTTCGTGCAGGTTGTGGACTTTTGGTGCTCGCATCCGGTCTAAAATTTTTAGCCCAATGTTGTTGTGAGTCTTTTTTTAACACACATTCATTCCCTTGCAATAGAATGAGCTCTTCTCTTTTGTACTCTTGTATGCTAGATAGGTTTGAATGTAAGCTTCTCTCTTCCATTAGGTTCTTCCACATCCACCTTTTGTGAAAGAGGACCACCACAAAGGTTATCTCTTCTTACCTTCATCTAGGCATACAGAGATCTTTCTTCACCACCATAGCTATGGAGCAATCAAGTGTGATAGCAGAGTGAGGATGTGAGACGAATGCGCTAGCACACCCACATTGGGAGTCGCATTGTGGCTCGAAGGCAAGACTGAATGACACTTGAATTGTAACTTGAACACATGCCTTTGTAGCTATGCTAGGAGAGAGAGAGAGAGAGAGAGAGAGAGAGAGAGAGAGAGAGAGAGAGAGAATATATTAACATCTACAAAAACCCAAAATGACCCATGAGACCAAATATGCAACACGAAGACCCCTCGTCTTGAGCCAAATTGGCAGTCCAATAAGATAAAACATCCAAAAAAAGAAAGAAAGAAAAAATCCTATGAATTAGCTAATAGAGTTACGATGTTAGGCATCAAATATGTTCATCTCAACTAAAAAAGATATAGCTTTGTTTTGGTTTTTTGTTTAGTTTTGGGGAATCCTCAATGAGGGCTCTGCCCTCATGATAGACTACCACCTTACCTAACGATAGCTATTAAGTGCCAAGCTTTGATCTTATTCGGCCTCTAATTAATTAACCCATTCTCATTTTGAGGTTGGGGTCACATATATACATGAGATTGTAAACACAGATATTTTTCATCCCTTTTTTTTCATAATAGAAGATATATTACCAAAAATTACTTTACAAATGGCCACATGTATTTTTCATCCCTCTCTCTCTCTCTCTCTCTCTCTCACGTGCGTGTGCGCATGTGCGCGCGCGCACACACACACACCACACATACACACACACACAAGCATGCACATATGCATATGTACACACACATGTGCATGTGCACACATGCACACATGCACACACACACACAAGAATGCGCGTATGCATATGTACACACACGTGCACGTGTGCACATACACGTGCGTGCGCACGCGCGCGCGCGCACACACACACACACACACACACATGCACATGTGCATGTACACACACTCACACACATATGCACAAGCATGCATAAGCATGCACATGTACACACACACACACACACACGACGGATGATGCTTATTATATGTGATTGTATCTCTCTCTCTCTCTCTCTCTCTCTCTCTCTCTCAAGATAAGCAAAAGGAGGCGGGCGATGGGCGACGTTGGAGGCCATGCAAGGGAGTGGGCTACATTGAAGGAGAAGAAGAAGTACAAACCTTGGGCCACGATGCTCAAGGTGTACTTAAAAATAAGCCTTGGTTTTAAGCAGGGAGTCACATATCAACTTTACTACTTTTACTATTTTCAATTAAGGAGTCACATATCAGCTTTACTCTTAATTAGGGAGTCACATATCGACTTTACTATTTTTTTAATGATGAGCCACATAATGACTCATGAATTTATATAGCATTACAAAATTGCATGAAAATGTAGCATCTCAACGGCACTCATCATCACTATATCACTACATAAATTTTATGTTTCTTTATAGTATCACTATATCACTATATAAATTTTATGTTTCTTTATGGTATCACAAAATTGCATGAAACTGCAGCATCTTAGTGGCACTTATCACTATATAAAATTTAGTTACAAACGGACATTTCTAGATGGGTAAGAATATTTATAGATATTCCCATTACTTGTAAACTCACGGAAGTGAGAATGGGAAAAAGAAACGGAAGGAAACCCTATTCCTTTTTATTACAAGAATTGAACACGCATCAAACATACGTTTAACTATCCATTAATAGTGAAAGCATAAATCTTTTTCAAACCTAATCAAAAGATTAACGCTCTTTTTTTAAACCTAATCAAAAGATTAATGCTCTTTTTCAAACCTAATCGAAAGATTAACGGTCTTTTTTTTCGTCCGCTTTGAGTGGGTTACTTCAAAAGACTTGCAACATCCACCACCTATAATGCTAGATAAGTACGAGAAGCTATTTGGTAGGGCCATAAGTAAAGTACGCTTCAACAAAATGTCACACGGGTCTCAATCTAGAAAAGCATGTTGTATGGCACCCTAAAGCCATGTTATCTGGGGGCATCTATGCTGTCAAAATTACCTGGCACTTGTACTCGACCCAACCACGAGGCATTCACTTCACCAATGGAATGGGGCGTTGAAGTCTCTGAAAAAGAATCGGGTTCAAGCCACCAACGTGACCAATGGATGGACATTGCCACTCAGGGTTGGGCGCCCATTGTGGTGACATAAGCACCAAGTTCAAAGCTGCTGTGTGGGCAATTAGAGGAGGCATAAGCATCTGCTATTCAATGCTAGAAAAAAACTATCCTTTAGTGTATTTTGCACCGATAAAAATTGAAAAAATCGATTGAATTTATTCTCCTCTTTACAAAAATTGATAAAATTTGCAAGTTTTTAGTTTTAAAAACTGGTAAATAATGAGATTTTGGATAAGGGGACTGGGAAAAAAGTTGTTCTGTAGAAGACCATGAATTCAACGTGCACGGGCACACAATATAAATCACATCATACCAAGAGTCATATTGGGGTCCGATTTCGGATGTCTTGGGAATATTCTGTGGGTATGTGCTAGAGAATGTTCTCGCTCATCAAAGCGTTTTGACGGCCGCTTGGAATATGCCTTTTTTTCTACCGGGGATTACTCGAGATTATGCTCTCTTCACTTTTTCTCACACACACACAAGTCCCCTCCACCACGACTGTATCGCTCTAAACCTGCAGAAATACCTGTTTTAATTAGGGCTTAATCGTGATGAAGTTCGGGAAGCGCCTGCAGAGCCAGCTTGAGGAAACCCTGCCGGAATGGAGGGACAAGTACCTGTCGTACAAGCAGCTTAAGAAGAGACTCAAGTGCATATCGGCGCCCGATTGCTTTACCGAAGCCGCTTTCTCCAGTCCCGAACGTGAATCCGCCGCTGAACCGGAAGAAGGTCCCCTCCGACAAATTCCGGCATACCAAGGCGATGGAAACGACCATCCGGCTACCGAAACTCCTGCTGTTTCCGAAGGCCAGGGTTCGTCCGTGAACGGGGGCTCCGTCACCGGAGCCAAGAGCAGCTCGGGCAGCGTCGGTGGCGTAGTCTCTGATTGCCTCAACCCGGAGTTGGGTGTAGCAGGGCTGACCCCGGAAGAGGCCGATTTCATCCACCTCCTCAATGCAGAACTGGAGAAATTCAACACTTTTTTCCTCGAAAAGGAGGAGGAATATGTGATCCGCCTACAGGTATCCTTCTCATTACTTTCTTCAATCAGGATTATAGGATGGACTAGAACACCATCTCCATCTCCATCTCCATCCCCATCCCCCTCGCCTCCCTCTCCATCTTCGTCCTCCCTTTTCATGCCATATGCCATCTATGTATGGCTGTGCATGCATGATAAGCTTCATGCCTTTTCGATGAATGGTAGAATGGTCAGTATTATGCCATGGATCGCCTCCAGTGTATGGCTGTAGGCCAATTGCAGCCATGTGTGGCCTGGAGCACTTCGTCAATATTGCCTCTTTAAATGGCAGCAGTCTCTTTATCATGCCCTATGTATGACTAGAGCCAATCATCATATCTATACATGGAGCATCACAAAGTTTGATTGAGGATTGCATGGATCTGAGCTCTAGAGGACATCAGAAGCCTTTAATGCTTATGCATGTAGCTGTGTAGCTTGTCATTTTTCATGGATATGAATTTAGGAATTACATTTGTATATTTGCTTGGTTGCAATGTTCACGAGGTTAAAAAAATTCTATACCAAAGGTTTTCAATTGTCCAATCATTGGTGTAGCATGCCCTCCTTGTGTAGTTGTAGCTTGTTTGGCTTAATTGATTCCCGTTCAGCAGCTCTTTTGGACATATCTAAGCTCAACAAACATATAGGCCGAGTCTTCAAGCAGTCTGTTTCCATGTTAGGCTCTAAGGGATTTTTAACTTTTCAGGAATTGAAGGAAAGGTGTGAGAGGTTGAAGGAGAAAAGCCACACAAGCATGTCACCAAACTCTGAGAGCAATCTGAATGAGGAAATGATCATCATA
This sequence comes from Cibotium barometz, assembly GCF_041138505.1. NCBI lineage: Eukaryota > Viridiplantae > Streptophyta > Polypodiopsida > Cyatheales > Cibotiaceae > Cibotium > Cibotium barometz. The sequence goes on from NC_141069.1 coordinate 54,817,388, forward strand.
AGGAAAGAGATTGTGAATTTTCACGGAGAAATGGTTCTTCTAGAGAACTACAGCTCCTTGAACTACACAGGTAAGATTGCCAGCCCTAGAGCCTCATTAAAATATCGCTTGTGATGGGATTGTACATCAGGTTGGAGTGCAGTGCTTGTGAGTCTAAATGTCTTCACGAATGATTGCAATGAACAGGCTTGGTGAAGATCCTGAAGAAGCATGACAAGCGGACCGGAGCACTTCTTCGCATGCCTTTTATTCGAAATGTTCTTCACCAACCCTTCTTTACCACGGAGCTTCTGTCCAAGCTTGTCCGGGAATGTGAGGTGAACTTGCAGTCCCTTTTCCCATCTTCCACTGATACCTCGGAAGTACCAGTTACCGCTCCAAATGTATCAGAGCTTTCTTCTACTGCCATTACCGAGTCTCAAAAAGCAGTTCAGGAGAGGAATGAAGACATTCCTTCCATCGACAAAGAGCCGGGTTTGCCTACTGTGGGAGAAGACCAAATGCATTCTCAAGGAGAGGATGTAGATAACATTTACAGAAGTACTTTGGCTGCTTTGAGGACCATCAAGGAGCTCAGAAGGGGCAGCTCTACTTACAGTATATTCTCTTTGCCTCCTTTCAGCAAAGATGAGGATGATGGTGAAGATGTGGACACTGCACCTTGTGCTACTATCCCTATATGTGCTCAGAAGTAGGAAGCCAACATGTTTGCTATATTTAGTGCCCTCTGATAAATTGTGGATGGAAGTGCTCAGTTCGTTTGAAGACTTCTCTCCCAGACTTCATATAGAGGCGGTTGGCTGGGTCTTTTGTTGAGCGTCCAAGTGTTTCCTATCAGGTCTTAATTTACATATTCATTCGCATCAACTTTTGCACAATGAATAGATGGGTTTTCGTGTGGTGGTTTTGATTGCCGTGCATTTATAGTCTAGTGATCCATAGATTTTCAGTGTGGAAGACCATTTATCCCATCAGCAAAGCAAGCGCTCAAAACCACGGGAGAGCTGTGGATGGAGAACCAGTCCCATGTTTGTGCTCTCTCTCTCTCTCTCTCTCTCTCTCTCTTTTAAGAGTTAGAATTTCAGGGGTTATTTTTGCGCTTTGAGAAGTGAGGCATTCCTGAAAAAAACGTCCATGTCTTGGTGAAATTTTTTTCCCGTTATTGGCATCATAGCTGGCACAAACAAATGGCAGTTTACTCCACAATTTCTAGAATTTGTGGAGGTGGAAAGGTGTTTATGTGCCCTAGTCTGTTTGGATAGGGCAATGCCCTCCTCTCCTTCTCTGTTATGAGGTGGTAAGAGTAGATCCACATCTGCCAAACTATTATTGGCATGTCATGTGATAGTTGTGGGACCATCTCTTCTCAATGCCTTAGCTTGTATGAGTTGCATGTGTTTGAAAGAACATGATCTTTCATGGGTTTGGTAATAATGGTACCATATAAGGAAAAAAACAAGGGTTATTTTTGTTGGAAATAGAGTTGCAAGAATGCACACTCCCACGCAGTGGAGAAGCTCAATGGAGCATACAATGAGATGATAGATAGATAATGAATGTGTGCTGTATAAAGATGATAAGTATACCCTAAGATGGGTGTATGCTAGCACAAAGGAAGAAACCTTCTAGAGAGGAAAAAAGTAGCTTGGCTAGTCCTAGTGTGTCCAAACACATGACTACCAAATATGGTTACAAATCTTTCTTGGAGTGATAATGTGAATAAGGGGCGAGTTGGCTCTAGAAGTACAGAGATACGTCAAGCTCTTTGGATTGTGATTGTGAATAAATTTGTCAAGTTGTCCTCTGTTAGCACATAATCCAAGCCGATTTTCCTTGCAGAGTGTCTCTCCTTGATATATAATGATAGTGCATCTCGATGTGCTTTGTGTGAGTTTAAAAAATTGGATTACTCGTAGCGATCATAGCATTGTGATTGTTAGTGAAGATGTTAGTGGTTGAGGACTCGTCAATATCCAAATAGTAACAATAAGACGCTTGAGCCAAACACACTCAACTGTAGTTGTAAACACGGTCTTGTACTCACCTTCACAGGTAGGAGTGGCCACAGTGGGTTGCTTCTTGCTCAGCCATGATACACATGAATCACCAAGGTGAAAGCGAAAACCACTCGTGTCAATTTTGAGTTTGTAAATGCATGCAGTTGTGATTTACTCCCCTACGCATAAAATAATCCAAAGTACTTGGTGTCTTTTAAGTATTAGAACCAATGCTTTGTGTTTGGGCTATGCATAAATCTACTCAATATTGAGACCATATACTGAATGTCAAGTTTGGTTTTACACACAAAATAAGGCATCCAACAGTTTCTTGATACAAGTTAGCATTAAAAGGATCATCTGTATCTTCGAGACTTAGTTGTAAACCTAGCTCCATAGGTGTAGCCACAAGTTTACAGTCTTCAAGATTGAATCTCATTAACAATGTATCTATGTATTTCCTTTACAACATAACAATGCCATCATTATGTTGCCAAAACACAGTGTTTAAATAATAATGCAACGATCCAAGATCAGACATCTCAAAAGACTTATCTAAATCAGCTTTAAAAGGTGAAATATGATCATCATTAGGGTTTGTGAACATGCCATCAACGTTGATGTGTCCGAGAGAACTTTTATAGCCCCGTCCAAAGCACATCACCGTGAGGAGGAGACTATCACCAATACCACAATCCAATAGAAACACCACTAGAGACCATCAACATACCAAGCTGTCGTCCCTTGATCCTCACCTGACCCAATTGAATACTTCAACACTCTTCCAACCACTGTATGTAGTCCAACTGTCTACTCAATTTGTCCTCTTAGGGCACCTCTCACTCCCAATATCTCTAATCTTTCAACTAAGAGCCTCTCCTGGCTCCAACTTGACGAAGATAGCTTCCAGCTACCACATAAGTAGCTATAAACTACTTCCAAAGTCCTCTTCCTTGTCCCAGTCAGAGATCTGTCCTCCAAGCTTCCAGAGTGTCCTCTTATGTTAGCTAGCCTCAAAACCTTGTCTCAAAACCTCTCAGAACTAGACAGCTATCCTCATCTGACCACTTGGCTAACAACAATCAACTGTCTACTTGCTTCGGAATTCTGATGGCTTACCTTAGTCCGAAATGGTTTCTCCAGTATCCTCTACGATCCTCGAACGTTAGCGAACCTTATAGCCACAACTCCTAGGCCTTCATGGTTAACCTACCGACCCTCTTCCGACCTCTCTTTAATCTTTCACTCGTTGAATTTTGCCTCAGAAATTTTCCATAGAACCGTTTGCCTTCAAAGTCTATAGTAAACCAAAATCTTCCCCAAATGTCCTCTAACAACCATAAACTCTCAGGAATCTCTCAACTTGAAGGGATATCACACAATTAACTCTTTGTTGACTACAGTTGGCACCGGCTACTCTGAAGTGAATGTTCTCAACCAACTAGCTAAATAGATCCAACAGATGTAGGTATCCCCTCCTCTGCGTCAACTAGCACCTCTAGAGCCTCAAAACACTTAAACCAAGCCAGAACCCAACCTTAGAATCACTCAGCTGACAACAAGTGTCTCCTTGTTGCCACAGAAACCCTCTCAGAACACTAAGTCTTCTGATTGCTGACAATTGTCCTCTGATAGACCTATAACCATGAGCCTCAGAACCACTTCCCCTTAACTCAAACAAGTTAAATCAAAGTCCCTACACCCCCTGCTCACTATTCTAATGTATAGCTGATTATGGCTGACCCCTACATAGGTTAACCAACCCATCATAGACTTGACCAAGGTTAGCTCTTCACTTACAGCCTTATCTTCAATAGAACTTCACCCAAACAATACTGATTGAACCAAAGACAAACAAAGAACTCTTCAATTCCACACTACTTGATTCTTTGTGTTAAAAAAATAATAATTGTGCAACCCACAACAGATTCTGAGCATTGAGCAGATGAGCGATAACAGCAATAGATAAAAAAAAATTCTCGCACAAATAGCCTCAACAAAAAACCAGAATTGTATTCTCAATCCCATCAAGATCAAAGATATGTAGCAACAGCTTGCATGCTTCAATTATCCATTACAACTCGGAGTTATTTTTGAGCAATTCTTGATCTAATCTAAGTTCCAACAATGATACACCCTGAGAGGTTCTGGGACACAACTCTCCACATAGTGTGTGACAACATGCCTTAAAACTGGCCATTTTATCCAAGCCAAAAGGGTATTTTTTGGCATTTTATTTGTCTTTGTTGCTGCTGGTGGCCGAAACAATTTGTATGAATTTTATCACGCAATTACAATCTTTTACTACTTCTTCATAAATTTTTGACATTTTTAACTTCTCGGTTGATCCTCATTAGCCAATTTGCTTTGATACCAGCTGTAAGATCCCTGTCCCCACCACGCAACGAATTCAGGGGTGCTAGTAGTGGAAGTAGCACTTCTTGCGTGGGGTAGGGTCCCACACTCGGGGCCTCGTCCACAGATATCCGAACAAGAGACTAATCCATCGGTTCTTCCAAAATCGAACCCGAAAAAACTTCCCTTGCCCAGAAAGCACGGGCGATTCCTCCAGGATAAATTTTTCTCTAACATAGTCAAAAACCTTAACTAACTGAACTGATCTGACCGAACCCATAAGTCCCATAGACAGATTAGGAAAAAGATTGCACTTGGATCATAGAGACCAACGCTTTTTTCCTCATTGTTGAGAGGCACAACCGTTGATTCTTTTCCATAGAACAATTTTTGTTCGAGTTAAACTGACCGACCAGCAGCCCTACAGTATATATAAGAAACTCAACATTATTCACTTTAGTCACGACATACATTCGAGTCTTGCTGCCGATGCTTCTTGAGGCAGCGTATCTTTACCATTTTGCTGCTGGTGTTTTTGCATCTACAGGCTGAGCATTCTCCTTCAATCTATGTTTCTTCCTACAGCTTTAGCCTTGCACAGTCTTCGTCTACAACACCTTAGCATTACTCTGAAGCTGCTATTTAGTACCTTGTCTGTCATGTGCAAGTTTGCCCATGGACATATCCTGATGAAGCTAATCTAGAAGGGGCGGCTAGAAAAGATGATAAGAACCATAATTGAGGAGCATGCTATGCTGTTTTGGCTAGTGTGGATTTGGAGAAGGACAAGGTTGCACAAGAGGACTGTCGACTGTACTAGAGGACCGGATGCTGCGGGCGCATCAACTCTTTATGAATTATGGACCAGTTGGCTAGCCGACCAGTAGTCGGCCAGCACTCCAAGTGTCCAAGAGCCTATAAATAGGCATGTTTGCTCATTGTTGTGGTCATTCACTCCACTAGGGAGTGGGTCCAGTATTAGGACTGTTTTGGGTGATCCACCTTTTCATGGAAGGCAGCCTATGGGTGTAGAACCTATGTACCTTTTTGTACCATATGAATATACTGAATTTCCAGCCACCTCTCTCTCTACTCTCCCTTCTATCTGCGTTTTTGCATCAGCATGTTCTAAGAGGTGTTTAGGGCTGAAAGAAGACTCTCAGAGCTTCCGCGTGTTACATTGGTATCAGAGCATCAGGCTCAGCAAGGCTAAACCCTGATTCGGTCCCATATGATGGTGTACAGGTCCAAGGTACAGGAAAGTGCACGAGTACGAAGCCCATGGCAAGGAACACAAGATCGGGAAGAGCTCCCAGGAGGTTTGTTGGTGGTGTTCCACAAAGCCAGAGGGGATGGCAGTCCTGTAAGCCAGATAGGTTTTCGGGCAACGGTCCCAAGGGAGGATGATCCTCCAAGGGATGGAGTGAGAATGCCAGACTCATTTCTCAGGAATGAAGAGACCAAGACGGTGTTCAAGAGATAGGGCATGAACGGATTGGGGGCTGGATGGAACAGATGCATAGATCTTATTCAGAGTCAGAGTGGTTTTGGAGACCGGGCTGGGTTTTCAGTGAAAAGGGCTGGGTTTTCAGTGAAAAGGGCTGCCAGAGATGGATGGATGACAGAGGGGTTCAGGGAATAGAATGGGACGATGGCAGTCATCCAAGAACAGGTTGGAATCCCGTCATCAAGTTTAGCAGAGAGGGATGTCATGTGCAAGTTTTCCCATGGACATATCCTGAAGCTAATCCAAAAGGGGCGGCCAGAAAAGATGATTAGAACCAGAATTTAGGAGCATGCTATGTTGTTTTGGCTAGTGTGGATTTGGAGAAGGACAAGGTTGATCCGTCGGCTGTAGGCGCATCAATGCTTTATGAATTATGGACCACTCGACTGGTCGAATTATGGACCACTTGGAGTGCTGGTCGACCAGTCGGCCAGCACTCCAAGTGCCCAAGAGCCTATAAATAGGCGTGTTTGCTCATTGTTGTGGTCATTCACTCTACTAGGGAGTGGGTCCAGTATTAGGATTGTTTTGGGTGATCCACCTTTTCATGGAAGGTAGCCTATGGCTGTAGAACCTATATGTACCTTTTTGTACCATATGAATATACTGAATTTCTAGCCACCTCTCTCTCTCTACTCTCCCTTCTGTCTGCGTTTTTGCATCAGCATGTTCTAAGAGGTGTTTAGGGCTGAAAGAAGACTCTCAGAGCTTCTGCGTGTCAGCGTTTTCATACAGCACATGGATCAACATCCCTCTCTGCTACAGTAGAGCTTTCCAGCAAGTTTATTTCAGCATCTACTACCTCGGGATCGTGGCCCTCTCTGCCCTCATTCATCATCACTAGGATAGCAACCCTCTCTGCTCTTTTACCTCGACATCGGGATGACAACCCTCTCTGCTCATTTCTTCGGAACAACAACCTACCATCTGCCTTGGATTGCGGCCTTCTTCAGCGTGTGCATTATCATGGGACATCAGCCCTCTCTGCTCCTTCAGAGCCTCACACACTGAGCTCTTGTACTAGATTTCATCATATATACACTCACTCATTTCATGTTGTGTTGATTTGCTCTGATCTCTCATACATTTGGTCCTTTAGTCCTTTTTCCCTCACATGGTATCAGAGCTATCGTGAGCAAAATGACTGAAGACCTTGAGAGGACACAACTTGGATCGTTTACCCACGATTTTGGAGGACCAACCTTTCTTACCAGATGTTAATTCTCCTTATTCAGATATAGATCACATGGAGGATGAGACTTCTTATTCACTGGAGAGCCTTGTTCGAGGTCTTTCATTGGGAGACGACCAGCTTATTTACACCTACTCACCCTCTACATCCTTGGCATCTCGTCTTTCTTCTCCAAGCTTATCAGACTCCACTTCTAGAGGAGGATACATGCCTACAGCCAGTGTGCCAGTACTAGACCCAGGTATCTTATCTCATCTCTGGAGAGTCCTGCTGCTTAGTCTAGTCGACATCCTAGACTTCAGTATGGTATTTTTTCTCAAGAAGGATAGGTTCCTCCTTTGGTCGTTCGGAGATCCATCAACATCAGCCTTGCCAACGGTGACCGCGTCAGGTTCGTTTGTGCCTTTGAGTACTTATGTTCCTAATTCTACCTAGGTGTCTTCTTTTGTACCACAGGTTCAACATATGGTACCATCAGGCACCCTCGATCCCTGGAATTATGTGAACCCAAATAGAGGAGGGTGTAGGAGTATAATTCACTCCCAGATTTCTGGTGTTCAAGGAGGTAACATTGTTTTCTCTTCTGGTTCACCTTCTGTTTTTACTCCTAATGTGTTTTGGAATACTGCTCCACCTCAAGCACAAAACCCTCCCACTGTTATGGCTCACCCTAATCCTCCTTGAAACACATCCAAAAAGAGATTACCTGGTGAACCGCAATTGTCGTGAGGATCTTTCCAATGGCCGAGCTCGTGACCCTTAAGGTCTCCAAGCTCTACAACTCCTTAAGAAGCAATTCCACCGCGTCTCCCGCGTGTTGTCACACCGTCGCGTTTCACTATGGGTCCTCGTCCCTCCTCTCACCTCACTTCACTTCACTCACAGACACTCACTAGCATGTAATAGGGAGAGATATTAGCAAGAGGATTAGCAAGAGCAAGACTCAATTACACAATGGGAGAGTCTGTTGTATTATGAGAGAAATTCACTTATATACATGGCCATAAGTGCTCACACTCACTTAAACTATGGCCGACCGAGCACTTTAGGCTCATAAGAGGCCTAATGCTATTACAATGACTACTCTCATACTATATCCATGAAGTACATCACTTAGGACTTCATCCTAACTTGCTACCACACGCCCTTGAAGCGAGAATCACCAAAAATACTTCGTTCACACCATTACGGGCGCCCGTCCAAGTTGTAGCTTTGGACACTATTGCTTTATATCTTGAATGTATGACCCTTTGGTGTATCTACCATGAATCCTTGATGTAAGATAATGGCGGTAGCTCTTGTTAATCCTAGAATTGGATTAACATTCCCCCCTTCCTGATGGTGATCGCATCCGCGTGATCGCGTTGAAGACCTTTGTGTGGGAAGAATGAATAAGCTTGTTGATGGCTTTGATGTTGAATGACGTTCAATGGTCTTTGTTTCTCCGAAGGAAATAAGAAAAGCTAATTAATGAATGAAGAGGTTAGTTGTGTATTGGAAATTCCTAACGGGGTGAGGGGTTTTTGCAAGTGATTGCATTTTTATGTGAGCCTCCTTTTTTTATTTGCTCACTTTGGTTTTGGCAATCATCAGCAAAGTTACATGTGATTTTTATTAGTAAGGACACTAAGAGATCTTAATAATGGGAGAGAAGAGAGAGAAGGATCCTGAGGAACGTAGACTTAATCATCAGAGTTCCTCATTTGATTCATTGAAGCGACATTCATCATTTGAAGTAATTGGCTTGTGATGATGTCCCTTTGTGTGGCAGGATTCTTGTCAAATGTTGTTGATTAGGACTTGATCCTATCTTTTTTTACCCATGTGCTTTTTATGTTTTTATGCATAATTAAGTGCTCTTAGAAGCATATTTTCATGAAGTACAAGAATTGAGTCATATAGACTCTTATTGAACTGCTCTGTGTTGAAGTAGCCACTTGTTGGTGAGGGTAAAAGAATTACATCGACTTGCGAGACTAATATAGATATCTTCACTAAGGATTGAAGATCATTGATTTGTGAAGATGATGGCGTCGTTTGGAGAGGTTTGTAATTTGAAGAAAAATTCCAAGTGATGGGTTGTACCATTGACTAGGCTTTCGCCCACCATGGCCCCCCCATCCAGAGATGTACATGGAAGTTGTTGATGGTGAGGCTTTGGTGCAAATGTTCTCTAGTGCATGAGTATGCATATGTACTCATGGAGCAGTTGTTACATTAATTTAGTCAAAAGAATAGTAAGCAATAAGCTTAACAAATATATAATGGCTATTGTTTTATATGGCTTAATCCATGATGAGGCTTAAATGTGGAAGTGCAGGCTCTTAAGCTGTGAGATGGAACTTCGTGAATTGTAATTCCATGAATTTGCAGGTTCTGACCTGGAGGTGTTTTTTTTTGTCTTCTAGGTCATGACTTGTAAGCAACAGCTTCTTGTGCGCTCATTTCTCACTACCAGAGGGGTGATAAGAGCATTGTTATTTTATTCTTGATGTGCTCCTAAGTCTCCGTATTTGATCTTGAATTGGTTGCTAAAATGATGTCGAGGCAGTAGGGAAGACTGTTGATTGTTTGCTTGAACAGACAAACTCTTGTGCTGGTGTTGAATGCATGAGAGTGGTTGAGTGATTTGCTTGTTGTTTCTTGGGCCTCCATTCTTGTCAAACTTTAAGTGAAGTTGTTGGGGTTGAAGTCGGTGGTGAGGTTTTCTTCACATTGTTCGATTTTGGCAACTATATGATGGAATTATCATCATAGTATCCTTGTTGTTGAAGTACATGCACAGGCACCCATCTTTAATAAACACTGTAATTTGGTTGTCAATGTGCTTGGTGTTGAGGCTTTCTTCTTTGTGCAAGCTTAGGGGACTTTGTGATGCGCTTGGGGACCCAAGCTTTGGTATTTCTTTGGTAGTACCCTTGTGCTTTGCAGCAATGTTTTTGGTACCCACACTTGTTGCATTGGTGGAGTTCTTTGAGGAACTTGTAGGCTCTTGTGAAACGGTGTTGTGGAGTACTATTCTTCTTCCTTGGCTTTCGAGTGCTTCATTTTGAGAAAGAGTTTTTGACTATCGAGGCACCCAAATTTGATTGGCACCTTAATAGTAGCCTTAAGCTACAAGTAGCTTCTTCTCCACCCACATTTTGATACCATTAAGATATGGTGATTGTGGGAATCTTGGTGGAGTTTTCTTTTGGGTTGGTGTGGAAGGTTTGGGGCCCTCCGTGACTTGGGTTGGCGCTGAAGCTGCAGGTTTGAGACTCATTGGCATTGTTGATGTTGATGAGGTTAGAGTCTCTTGTGGAGTGGCTATAGGACAGGGCCTTTGAGCATGTGGTTGTCTCCTTTGGTGAGGTTTGTTAATGAAGATGCATAGGAGTTGGGGCCTTTCCTTTGAGTTCCCTGTTAGAGTTAGATGGTTGGGCTTTGGGAACTTCTTCAAGAATAACTGCTGATTGCGAGGTTTTGGCATCAAACCTCATAGGTGAGGATGGGGTTGAAGGAGTAGAGACTTTATCGGAGTTGGTTGTTGGCGCATATTGTAGGTCATTGTGTAGAGGGGCTTTTGTGAAAGAGGCTTGTATCTTTTGCGTTCAACATCATAGATATCCATTAAAGTTGGATCCTCTTCCTGGCAGTATGGTATTGTCAACTTTTTGTTGTTAACCATCATGATGACTCTATTGCTAGCAAAGGGCAGTGGTGCTTGGGTAGCAACAATCCATTTATGGCCCAATATTAAATCTGCTTCCAACACATACTCAACCACAAAAAGCTTGCAAGTAAGGGGGTTAGTTTCAATATACATTGTATGTTCAAAGTACCCCAAACATGGCATGTTCAAGTCTTGTGTAAAGTGTATTCTTTCAGGTTGTGCCGTGAATGTTGGTTAACCTAACAAACCCCATAGCTCGAGGGTCATGAGATTGTGTTCTCGTGTTAGATAAAGCTATGCTTGAGGTGTGGTGATTTTATTCGCAATTTCCAATCCAACCAGAATCCTAGGGATCTTTTCAGTAAGATATGTTAGAAATTCCAGCTCCTCTAAGGTTTCTTCCTCCCATAATAGCAATTGTACATTGCATGCAGCAGGAGTGTTCAAGATGACTGTTTGCATGGATTCATCTAGTGAATAGAACGATTCATTTATCCAAGGTCTACCAAAGACGACATCATACTCAAGGGAATCTAGGGTAACATGAAATGTAAATTCCATATCGCCACATCGATTGTTTGAGTAGTGTATCTAAAGTAACCTGGAACTTCAATGTTTTGTTCATTGGTTCCTTTTGCAAGATTATTGCTTGTTGGGGTGAGGTTAGGTTGTCCCAATGACACCCAAGTGTCTATTGTCATGATGTTATGACTTGCTCGAGGGCTAATCAATGCGCATTTACGCTAAATATCATTGCCTGTAGTAGGAAAATCCAGCCATACCATGATAAAATCTTCCAAAGAAACCATGGGTGTTTTGGTTATTGTTTCAGCTTCAGATCCTATGTCTGTTTCATATTCCCACTCACTTTCATCCTCTGTTTGGGTCTCAGCTTTTTCAAGAGTACCCAATGCGTACAATGGCACACTTGGTCCTCTGATAATTCTTAATGAGGGTTGTTTGGAAACTTGTGAATCCTCACAGTCCTGGTTTATGTAGTTCGTTATGTCCTTGTATAACTCAGACTGAACCATTAAAGGTGCAAGTGTTGATGTGATGCTGGATTTATTATCAGAGAAGAGCACTCCTGTGAATGAGGTTTTGAGAGACTGTTTTAATCTTGTAATAAGGGAATTATCGAATTCCTCACATACTTTCTCAAGCCTATAGTTCGTACAGTCTCTTTCAAATGACTCTTCTGTAGAGAGTATGTCTTCCTCTTGAAAGGGAAAGCGATACTCCTCTAGGAGTTGTATCTTGGTTGCTGTTTTTAGGTTTGGTATTACGAGGTTCAATCACAACCGGTGACCCTGTAAGACATTCAACCAAGCTAAGCATGCTATTCTGAGCTTGCTTTACAACATTGATCGAATGTTTCCGGATTGGATACAATGATCAAGGTGTGAAGCTGTTATTCTTTAGGCCCATCGTGAAACATCTCCTCAATTGAACATCGTTTAATTTTTCCCATGACTCACAATGTGAGTCCAAGAGTTTTATCCGAAGGATAAAGTCTCTAATGGATTCATTTGGTTGACGCTCAATTGAATAGAGTTCTGTTTACTGCACTCCATCGATCACCTTGTTTGGAAAGCCATGTATAAAGGTTGATTTTTTCAAGGTTTTGAAGTTGGTCTTGATCACCGGCATCAATGTAAAGGTTGATTTTTTCAAGGTTTTGAAGTTGGTCTTGATCGGCATCAATGCGATGAACCATCGACTAGCTTTTCCCTCTAAGCATAAGTTCAACGCTAGTGGGGCATTTGGGATTTCCAAAGGCTTCACATCTCTGCTCAAACATTTGAATGAATTGAACAGGGTCTGTTGTTCTGTCATATTTGTCCATAATTTTGGAAATTTTTACGGTCATATTTCTGTATGAGTCAAGGCCGTATGTGAGTGCTCTTGTTGGAAGAGACTCAGTGAGTCCTTGGGCCACCCCCCTTTCTAGACTAGTGAGTATGTCCAAGGTGTGGGCATCTAGGAAAGGGTTGGTACTTATAGGATTTGTGGGAATGTTAGGCAAGGGACCAAAGCCCGATTGAATCGAAGTTATAGGGGGTGTAAAACCCAATGACACGCTTGTTATAGGCATGGCCAATGGCATGGGGAGGTGAAGATGTTAGCCATTGGGTTGAGTCCTTGTGTGATCCCAGACAATCCCTCTATCATGGCCATGTCAGAGTGCCTAAATGCTCCTTAATGAGAAATCACAGTTTTTTTTTTCATTACTTTCCCACCACCCATTACAGCCTGAAGAGGCTTGGCATACTCTTCGTTGGATCAACGGGTGTCCATTTGCCCTAGCTTAGGTGCTATACTATGTTTTTCAAGTGAGCCATCAGCCTTGTACTTAGCTTTCCAAACCCATTTGGTACCAATTACCTTTGTGTTTGCTGGTCGGTCAACTAGCTCCCAGGTGTTGTTCTTTATGATGTTGTCATACTCAAACTGCATTGCAACTTTCCACTTTAGATCTGCTAAGGCTTCATCCAAGGTGGCTGGCTCCTTCACTGTTCCCATTATCTCAACCACTATCAAGGCCATATTGACAATGAGATCAGATGCTCTTCTCTGCTTCTCTATTCTCTTTGATCTGCATGGTCCATCTGCTGAAGATTTTGGCTTATCAAGTAGTACTGGATTACGCTCATCAAAGAGTCGTTGTGTCCACTTTGGAAGTGGCTTTTCTTATGGTGCAATAGCACGCTGTTGTGATCTGTGAGAGTCTTCATCCTATGAAAACTCCTCCTCCCTGAGAGGAAATCTGGCTGGTGGATTGGGCTCATGGTGGACTATTTCTCCGGCTAATGATAGAGTGGATGGACCTCCTTCCTCCACTGAGTGTGGCTGTTCTGCAAAAACCACATCTCGACTGGCCAATTTATGTATTTCCTTACTACCATTCATCAATTAACTTCAATAGCATTAAAAAGCCATTCCAATTAAGCTTCTCAAGCTTGAGAGGAGTTGACAAGAGAGAAACATTGAGAAATTATGGAAAAAGATCAAAATTCACAATTTACCTTACAAATTGCTTGATTCTTTGATCACGGTAGAGGTCCCCAACCAATCAATTGGTTTAATGTGTTGATGGAGCCATCAATGGAGATTTAAGAAGGAGGGAAGCTCCAATTTCTTCAATTTGGAGAGAATTTTAGAGAATAGTAAAAATTATCATTATTTCAACATAATTCTGGCATAGTATAATTCTCCTATTTTTTTACAAAGGACTCAGGTTCTATTTATAGGAGAGGGAGGCTCTAACCAAGACCAACTCATTTCTAGAAATTTTTAGATTCAGTTTGGTTGAATTTGGACCAAAATTAGACCAGATTTGGACCTAGTTTAGTTCCTTTTTGATTCGGTTTGATCCAAGAGAGAGGAGAGATAAAAATATCACATTATTTTTGAGTTTAAAACTCATTCAAGCATGTGAAGTAGGCGCCTCCTTGAAGGGATCCCCTTCCCTTACACATGTGTCAAAAATAGAATCATTATACCCAAAATATCTCATTTTTTTTAGTAATACTCATAGTTTTTTACTAATAAACCTTGTACATAGTCAACTCTTTATCTTATGTGGGCATTTACTCATTTTTGGTTATTTTTTTTACAAATTAGATTTATCTCCTTCCCACACATGGATTGATCCTATTGGCCCATAGGAACCTTAATTTAAAATTTTTCAAAAATCTGGACCCCTAAGATAAGGCTTCTTGAGGAGATTATACTTGATTTCTAATGCACCTTCTGGAAATCTTTTTGAACTTCTGTTTCAGGGAAACTTATTTTAATAAGATGAGAATTTTTTCTATCCAAAAATATTCAAAATCTGAATAATCTCTCTCTAGAATATTTTCTCTCTCTAGGCCAAAACAGGTAGAAACAAGATCTTTTATATTTCTGAAGAGGGATTTGACTACATGGGGAAGATACTGGACATCTTGAGAGGATGGGGAGGAATCTTACATTCTACTCCACTTAAAAAACACGAGATGTCCTCATCTCGCAAAACTAGAGGAGAATTCTTTTTCTTAAGATCCAACTGATTATGGGTTCCTTGTATTTTGGTGAACCCAAACAGAATCCTGGGATAAAGATCCCTTATATAAAACTCATTATAAAATAACAATTCACTCAGATCATAACATTCAATTCCTTATCACAATAATGGTCCATTAGACCGAAATTTCTATCTGAACAGTTCTTGATGGAAATTTTTCATTTATGCAGATTTTTAATTTAACCTCCTTTAACTTGATCCACTGGGTCAAGTGTTAATAGCAGCAATCTGCCAGCACAATAGTGATTTGCTGGAGTCATTAATGTTATTCTAACTAAGAACGTTATCACAGGGACTCGTCTCATTCATCCTCATTGAGGTTTTGCTTAGTTATTACAATTCAGCCAAAATTCATAAATCTTCATTTTTCAATCAGAATCCAAATCAACTCATCATTTCAATCAGAATTTAAAATCATATCAACCACATTCAAATTCATCATCTAGATAGTATTAATACTTATAATTTCAAGTCTTAGATTTACTCGTATATAGTGCCAGTAAAGAGCTGCAGTTATATCCTCGGTATATACGGGTAGTCATGGTTCTTGGAATTATAAGGTAAATACCATCATGTCTAGGCCTCAAGCAAGTCAAGGATTCCATACAATTGCGGTACTTCCATCATCTGAAGACCCAATTACCAAATTACGAATTTCAGTTTGAATATCAAATTGTATGAATTTTATCACATAATTACAACCTTTTAGTGCTTCTTGATAAATTTTTGACAGATTTGGCTTCTCGGTTGATCCTCATTAGCCAAATAGCTCTGATACCAACTGTAAGATCCCTGTCCCCACCGCGCAACAGTTTCAGGGGTGCTAGCAGTGGAAGTAGCACTTCTCGCGCGGGGCAGGGTCCCACACTCGGGGCCTTGCCCACAGATATCCGGACAAGAGACTAATCCATCGGTTTTTCCAAAACCGAACCCGGAAAAACTTCCTTTGCTCGAAAAGCACGGGCGATTCCACCAGGATAACTTTTCCCTAACGTAGTCAAAAGCCTTAACTAATTGAGCTCATCTGATCGAGCCCGTAAGTCCCATAGTCAGATCAGGGAAAAAGACTATACTTGGATCATAGAGACCAACGCTTTTCCATTGAGAGGCACAACCGTTGATTCTTTTCCATAGAACAATTTTTGTCCGAGATTTACTTTATCTATCAAACTAAACAGAAATTGAGTCTCGATTTACGGATCCATCAGTCCAGCCTAACCCCATCCAGTCCCATGGGTTAGCCAACCGCCCAACCACTGTAGTGATGGGATCCAATTAGGAATTTAGTTAGGTTTTGTCTCGGGTACCAGGGAAAAGAGTTCCTAGGCCCCCTAGCCGGATGTTCATGCAAACATAAAACTAGTCACACCACCTACACACCCAATATGAAATTGCTTTTTTTCTCAACATCAGCTATCTTTAAAACAATCCTTTAATGAAACCATTGTATCACTGATCACAATCTTCCAAAATATCTGGTTGAATCTTAATTTCCAATCATTCCTTTATCGAAGTATCTATGGCATCATTGGCAACCAGAATTCTCACCACCTGTCCACTCAGGGGCCTTTTCAATAGTTCCTAGGTCATAGTACCTGGCAATATAATCACTTATAAAAATCAAGATGGAATCTCCGTTGAAGATCAGCAAGATCAACCAACAGATCCATATGAAAGAGCCATGGACTCATCCGT
Organism: Cibotium barometz; assembly: GCF_041138505.1. Lineage (NCBI taxonomy): Eukaryota > Viridiplantae > Streptophyta > Polypodiopsida > Cyatheales > Cibotiaceae > Cibotium > Cibotium barometz. Next base: position 54,833,855 of record NC_141069.1, read on the forward strand.
TGAGGACCAACAAAGTCAATCAACCAGATCCGTGCCTGGTTTCAGAAAACCACTCTTACTCCTTGATTCAATATCTTCCACAACACACGTGTGGGTATCTTCGACGACCCAGAGCTCGAGCACCGGGTCAGCACCCTCTAGGATCCTTCTCGCAGGTCACCTAGCGCTTCACTCATAGGCCGCTTCCTTGGTCCCTCATCCACCGTACCGAAAGCTTACCATTTAAATCGAACCGAGGCTGGTCAAGACCTCGGCCGACCTTGCTATGCGAGACGTCCTCCATTGACTCTCCGTCTCAGCAGTTGCAACTTTATCAATTAGGTCTCCATGAACTTAATCCATGAACTTAATCACAAGACGGTCAAAATGCATCCCCAGCATTCTTGACATAAAACACTCATTTACAAACATGTCACAAATATAATTTCTAGATTGAACTCTCGTCTTTCCACATTATCCCTCATCAGTCCACATTACATATTCCACATTCCATTCATATGTGTATTCATTCTCATCCAGTCACATCATTTTTCATCTCATCACCTCAGATTTATTCACAACACATATCATATATTCACATCCCAATTCACATGTCATCACATCTCATCCATTCACTCATATCGACGACACATCATTTCACATACACATTCGCATTCGTTATTCTACATACACATCATTTCACACACATTCGCATTCATTATTCTACATATACATCCACATTCGTACATCCACATCATACATCCAATTCCACATCCGCATTCATACATACACATCCATATCCACATCCATACATCCACATCCACATTCATACATCCATATCCACATCCACATCCATACATCCATTTTCACATTCACATCTACATCCATACATCCATTTTCACATCCACATCCATACATCTATTTTCACATCCACATCCACATCTACATCCACATTCATACATCCACATTCACATTCATACATCCACATCCACATTCACATTCATACATCCAGATCCACATCTACATTCATACATCCACATCCACATCCACATCCATACATCCACATCCACATCCACATTCATACATCCACATCCACATCTATACTTCCACATCCACATCCTTACATCCACATCCATATCTACATCCATACATCCATTTTCACATTCACATTCATACATCCACATCCACATCTACATCCATACATCCACATCCACATCCACATCCACATCCACACATCCACATCCACACATCCACATCCATATTCATACATCCACATCTACATCTACATCCACATTCATACATCACATCCATACTTATCATTTACATATACATCTTTCCTTTTCCATACATCCTTCACATACATACATCTACATCCGTTCTTTCACATACATATATCTACATCCATTCTTTCACATACATATATCTACATCCATTCTTTCACGTATATACATCTCCATCCATTCTTCGTTCTTTTTCATCTATCTTATTCATTTCACATCCTCATATCTATTTATAGAATACAAGAGAATTCTTAATTTTGATATAAGATTTCTTTACGCATCTATTTATGCATGAATTTCATTTTAAGGAGAATAACACTTTCAAAATAAAAATAAATCTTTTATGCATTTTACTATGCATAAATTCCATTTTAATGAGAATAACACTTTCAAAATAAAAATAAATCTTTTATGCATCTAACTATGCATAAATTTAATTTTAATAAAAATAATACTTTCGAAATAAAAATAAATCTTTTATGCATCTTTCTATGCATAAAATCAATATTGATAAAAGAATAACTCATTTGAATTAAGAATAAAATTCCTTATGCATAAAATCAAAATTGATGAAAAATAACTCTTTTGAATTAAAAATAAAATGTTTTATGCATCTATTTATGCATAAAATCAAAATTGATGAAAATAACTCTTTTGAATTAAAAATAAAATTCTTTATGCATAAAATCAAAATTGATGAAAATAACTCTTTTGAATTAAAAATAAAATTCTTTATGTATCTTTCCATGCATAAATCCAATTTAGTAGGAATTATACTTTTAGAATAAAAGAATTTCTCTTATGCATCTAATTTATGCATAAAATCCATTTATGATAAAAATCACTTTTTTAATATAAAAAAATATCTTTTATGCATACAAATCATTTATGATGAAAATCACACTTTTAATATAAAGAAAATATCTTTTATGCATACAAATCATTTATGATGAAAATCACTCTTTTAATATAAAAGAATTTCTTTTATGCATCTATTTATGCATAAAAATTATTTATGATAAAAATCAAACTTTTAATATATAAAAATATCTTTTATGCATATGTTTAAGCATATAAATCATTTATGATGAAACTCACTCTTTTAATATAAAAGAATTTCTTTTATGCATATGTTTATGCATAAAAATCATTTATGATAAAAATCACTCTTTTAATATATAAAAGAATTTCTTTTATGCATATGTTTATGCATAAAATCATTTATGATAAAAATCACTCTTTTGAATTAAAATTAAAATTCTTTATGCATCTTTCTATGCATAAAATAAAAATTGATAAAAATAACACTTTTTGGATTAATTTAAATTCTTTATGCATCTATCCATGCATAAATTCAATTTAGTAGGAATTACACTTTTAGAATAAAAAAGTAAAACTTATTTTTATACAATTTTAGAAAAATTCACCATAACCTCCTTTGTATGGCTGACCATTTTTTAAATTTTAACTTACTAAAATCACTAGAATTTCACCAAGAGTATTTAATTCATTCTAATGTAAATAATTTCTACTAATTTAAGAGAAACATTATGAAAAAGTTGATTTTATACATTAATCATTCATCTAGGATAAAGAATGGTTGGATTTACTAAAGAAGAGAGGGGAATGCCTTTTTCAATGAGGCATAACATCATTTTCATTTTAGAGAAGATAAAAATCATTAAAATCATTAAAATTAAGCATAAATAGAAATTTATGTATTTCCTTACTATCATTCATTAATTAACTTCAATAGCATTAAAAAGCCATTTCAATTAAGCTTCTCAAGCTTGAGAGGGGTTGAGAAGAGAGAAACATTGAGAAATTATGGAAAAAGATCAAAATTCACACTTTACCTTACAAATTGCTTGATTCTTTGATCACGGTAGAGGCCCCCAACCAATCAGTTGGTTTGGTGTGTTGATGGAGCCACCAATGGAGATTGAAGAAGGAGGGAAGCTCCAATTTCTTCAATTTGGAGAGAATTTTAGAGAATAGTAAAAATTATCATTATTCATAGTATAATTCTCCTATTTTTTTACAAAGGACTCAGGTTCTATGTATAGGAGAGGGAGGCTCTAACCAAGACTAACTGATTTCTAGAATTTTCCAGATTCAGTTTGGTTGAATTTATTGCCATATATATATATATATATAGGCAGTGATGTGTGTGAACACACTTAGGACCGCCGGGGCACTTTTTCCCTCTTTAGGAGGTTTTTTCCCTCGGCTTGTATATACGCCCATTCTTCTAGGGCTAACTTATTTTTTGTACATTGACACAATCTAATACATTGTGTGTTGTGTGCATTCTTGCTTCTTCTTCTCCAAGCTTTGTGTGCTTTCCTGCAACCCTAATTCCAACAATTTGTATCAGAGCAGCAGGCATCGACTCCAGGGCTACGTTGCCAGCACTCTTCGACTCACGTTCTCCGATTGAGGTGAGCTTTCACGAGCGTTTTTAGAATTTGCATCTGAGGCCGTTTCGGGCTCCGTTTTTGCATTTCAAGTTCTGCACAGGTGTTTTTGTCATTTTGTGCAAAAATTTGGACAGTGCAGTTTTCTGCAAAACAGGCATACGTACTCTATTGTGGACCGTGCTACATAGCACGAGTTGTTTTCTGTTCAGTCTTTGCTTCATTACAGGTAGCTTTTGCATCAGTTTCAGTCAGTGGCCATGGCTGATAACAGCAATGATGTATTTCGCATGTTGTCTGCTGATGACAAATTGGATGGAGACAGCAACTACCCACTTTGGGCATACATGATACAGCATGTTTTGGTTGCAAAAGGAGTGTGGAACATTATGCAAGGTATGGATGTACGTCTAGGTTCTGTGGATGTAGGATCTGTTGAGGATATTGCAGGTTCTAGAAAGCAGCTCTACTGTTGCTACTGTTTTACCCACTGTTGAACAAGCTCGTTTTGGGATGGTAAAGATACGCAGGCTCTGCAAGAAGATGATGACGTGAATGTTTTTCTTGCTGAGATTAAAGATCTCAAAGAACAGTTGATTTTTGCAGGTGAGATTATTCCTGATCATTCTCTTGTGCAGACTGTTCTTGATGCTTTACCTGAGACATATCAGACTTTTGCTTCCACGTGGAGACTTCTTACTGAGGACAGACCTGATGCTGTCAAGTATGATACTTTAGTCAATAAGCTCTTGCAAGAAGCGCAGTCCAGGCAAAACAGGGCCAGGCAGCGTGCAGTTGATCAAGCATTTATTGCTGCCCAGCAGCAGAGAAGAAGTGGTAAGGCAGCCCCTTCCACTGTTTCTTCTCCTATTAGTAGGTCTACAACTTCTTCTCCTTCCACAGGTAGCAACAATAAGTCTGAGAAGGCTCTTGATAAAGGTAAGAAAAAGACTAGGTGCAACTATTGTAAGGCAAATGATCATGTCATTAAGAATTGCCCTAAGCTAAAGGCTAAAGAGGCAAAGAAAAAGACCAGGTGCAACTATTGTAAGGCAAACGATCATGTCATTAAGAATTGCCCTAAGCTAAAGGCTAAAGAGGCAAAGAAGAAAGAGTCAAATGCAACCACAATAGCGGATTCTTCTACAAATGCAGATTCTGCAAATGTTGTGCAGGATACAAAATGGGCGTTTAGCGTGTATTGCCAGTATGACCCATCTGTACACATGATGCATGTTTGGCAGTTTCTGTTGACTCTAATGTATGGTATTTTGACAGTGGTGCTACAAAGCACATTACCTCGCATCGTGATATGTTCACTTGTCTTGAGGCTGTCTCTAATGGGAATACTGTCACATGTGCTAATAATGCTTCTTACCCAGTGAAGGGCGTTGGTAAAATTATGCTTACTGTTGTAAATGGCAGCGCTTTCACACTTTCAGATGCTTTATATGTGCCAGGGATAAAGAAGAATCTATTGTCTGTCTCTGCGCTTGCTAGACTTGGACTTGCAGTCAAATTTGTGGATGACAGATGTACTGTTCATGATTTGACTTCTGGTGATACGATTATTGCATCTGGCACCTTGTTTCGTGGGCTGTATAGGCTCAATTCTTATGACAAGTGTGTGGAAGATTCAGCAAATGCAGTTTCTGATGAAAAGGTAGTTTCAGATGCAAAACTATGGCATGCTCGTTTTGGTCATCTGAACTTTGCTAGTTTGTTGCGTTTGCAAAAATTTGATATGGTTGCTTCATTGCCCCCTCTTGAGGCACCATTTAAACATGTTTGTGAAGGCTGTATTTTGGGCAAAATGCAGCGTTCTGCGTTTCCAAAGGATGGTACTGTGCGGGCCACTCGCAAATTGCAACTTGTACATAGTGATGTATGTGGGCCTATGCAAACTCCGTCATTTGGTAAACACTTGTACTTCGTGATTTTCATTGACGATTACTCAAGGCATGCATGGGTATATCCACTGAAGGCAAAGTTCGAAGTGTTTTTGTGCTTCAAACAATTTTTTCTTATGGTTGAAAATGTATCCAATTGTACTGTGGGCACTCTCCGTTCTGATCGAAGGGGGGAGTACTTGTCTAAAGAGTTTGATGCATTTCTGGCTAGTCGTGGGATAAAACACCAATGTACAGTGCCGTATACCCCTCAGCAAAATGGTGTTGCTGAGAGGAAAAACAGGTCACTTATGGGAGATGGCATAATGTATGGTCAAGAGCTAAGCTTTGCCACATGCGTTTTGGCTTGAGGCTGTCATGTGTGCTGCATATGTACTCAATAGGTGTCCCACTAAGGCCTTGCAGTCTATTACTCCATACGAAGCTTGGCATGGCAAGAAGCCTTCTATTGGTCACTTGCGTGTCTTTGGTTGCTTGGCCTATGCTTTAGTGCCTGTGCAACAACGCAGAAAATTGGATGATAAGGCTGTCAAATGCATTTTTGTTGGTTACAGTGCTGAGAGCAAGGGTTACAGATTGTATCATCCACTAGTCAAAGCGTATCTTGATTGGTCGAGATGTTGTTTTTGTGGAAGATGCTGTGCAGCCTTTGTTATCATGTACCAAAGAGATAGGTGTGAGCTCACGAGATGTATTTGATACATTGTTGTCTCTGTTTACAGGTGGGAATTCAAATGTAAGTCCTAATGAGGCAAATATTCAACTTATGCAGATTTCAAACGACATCATAGATCAGCCTATTTCTGATGCAGATTTACAGGATGTAATTTCTGAGGATAGGACTGAAAATGAGCAGGCTAGAGGTATGCCTAAATGGCTGGTGCAAACCTTGCGTGATAATAAAATTGATGCACCTATATCTAGTCGTACTCGTTCAGGTTTTCAGCATGCCTCTTATGCATCAGATTGTTATGCTTTGGCTATGTCTAGTATGTGTGAAGAGAAAGAACCTCTTTCATTTGATGAAGCACAAAAATCAGAAAATTGGTTGGCTACAATGCAAAGTGAATATGATGCTATAATGAAGAATGGTACATGGTCTTTGTGTGATTTGCCTATTGGTAAAAAGGCCATTGGATGTAAGTGGGTTTTTAAGTTGAAACGAAAGCCAGATGGCAGTGTTGATCGCTATAAGGCTAGACTTGTTGCAAAGGGTTATGCTCAAGAAAAGGGCATTGATTTTGATGAGACCTTTGCTCCTACTTGTCGTATGACTACCATTCGTAGCATTTGTGCATTGGCAGCTCATAATGGTTGGAATGTACATCAGTTGGACATAAAGACTGCGTTCTTGAATGGAGATTTGCATGAGGAGGTGTATGTATTGCAGCCTAAGTGAGGCCTATGAGATTGTTTGCACATAGGGTCTTGTTAAGCCATAAAGCTTTACGGTCTCATCTAGAATAGAGTATATTGGGGATCACAATTAAGTGATGCCTATGACCATTTGGCCATAGGAATCTCATCAAGTCATGAAGTCTTGGGCATCCCTAGCGAGTTAATCCTATGACTTCGGAGTCTTTGCCACCAAGGCATGGAGTACTGGGGGATCACTAGTAAGTGAAGCCTATGACTATCCTGTTTAAGACACACTTTAAGCAGTGAGTGAGCAAGGTCTATGACCATTTGGCCATAGGGGTTTCCCCAAGCCATGGAGTATTGGTTGGATCATCACTAGTGGGGGATGCATATGATCATTTGGCCATAAGGTCTCAGAAAGCCATGAAGTTTTAGGGTCTCATCAAACAAAGAGCCTTGGGGATCACTATTGAGTGAGGCCTATGCTATTCAAAAGGCTACAGATGTTAGCAATTATTCTTGAAATGAAAGTAGTATTGGAGGATCACTAGTGAGTGAGGCCTAAGACCATTTGGGTACAAGTGTCTCCTGAAGTGAAGAGTATTGGGGAAGCACTAGTGGGGGAGGCCTATGACCGTTTTTTCTTAGGGTCTCCCAAAGCTATGAAGCCTTAGGGTCTCATCAAACAAAGAGTATTAGGGATCACTATTGAGCGAGGCCCATGTTATTAAAAAGGCTAATGATTTTAGCAATTATCCTTGCAATAAATGTAGTCTTTGAGGCCTAATATGGTTTAACCATAGGTATATATTCAAGCCATGATCACTCTTGAGTGAAGCCTAGGACTATTTGGCCACAAAGGTCTCCTCAAGCAAGGAGTATTGGGAGATCACTAAGTGGGAGGCCTATGATCATTTGACCATAGGGTCTTCAAAGCCATGAAGTCTTAGGGCCTCATTAAACAAAGAGTTCTAGGGATCACTATTGAGTAAGGCCTATGTTATTCAAAAGGTTACAGATGTTATCAATTATTCTTGTAATGAAAGTAGACTTGGAGGATCACTAGTGAGTGAGGCCTATGACTGTTTGGCTATAGGTATCTCCTCAAGCCATGGAGCATTGGGGATCACTAGAGTGAGTGAGGCTTATGGCCGTTTGGGCATAGGGGTCTCCTTAAGGCATGGAGTCTTGGGGAGGATCACACTTGAGTGAGGCCTATGACCATTTGGCCATAGGGATCTCCCAATACCATGGAGTTTTGGCAATCACTAGTTGAGTGAGGCCTATGAATGCAGTCTTGGGGAATCACTAGTGAGTGAGACTTATGTCCATTTGGCCATAAGTTTTGAGAATCACTAGTTGAGTGAGGCCTATGAATGCAGTCTTGGGGAATCACTAGTGAGTGAGACTTATGTCCATTTGGCCATAGGGTCTCCCCAAGTCATGGAGGCTTGGGGATCACTAGTGAGTGAGGTCTATGCCTGTTTGGCCATAGTATCTTCAGAAGCTATAGAGTCTTAGGCTCTCATCAAATAAAGAGTCTTGGGGATCATTATTGAGTTAGGCCTATGACCGTTTGGCCATAGGGGTCTCCTTAATCCTCCATGGAGTCTTCATGATCACTATGAGGGGAAAGTATGTTTTGCAAAAGGCTATGGAAGTTAGCAATTATTCTTCCAATGAAATCGCTATTAAATGAGATCTATGGTTGTTTGTCCATAGGGTCTCCCCAAGCCATGGAGCCATGGGGATCACTATAGCAAGTGAGGCCTATTGGTGTCCATAGGGTCTCCATAAGCCATAGAGTTGTGGGCTCGCATCACATAAAGATTCTTGGGGATCATGATTGAGTGAGGCCTATGAGTGTTTGACCATAGGGCTCTCCTCAAGACATGGAGTCTTGGGGGGGATAACTATGAGGGAAGGGATATTCTTAGTAAAAGGCTATGGATGCTAACAATTATGGATGAGGGAAGGGATATTCTTGTAAAAGGCTATGGATGCTAACAATTATGCTTCCAAATAAATTAGTCTCTTAAGGATCACTAGTGAGATGAGTGAGGCCTTTAGCCGTTTGGCCATAGGGTCTCCCCAAACTATAGAGTCTTGGGGGGAGGATCACTAATGAGTGAGGCCCATGATTGTTTGGCCATAGGGCCCCTAAATCCATGGAGCCTTGGGGGATCACTTATACATAGTAAAATGCATAAAAGATTTATTTTTATTTCAAAATTGTTAAAATAAAATTTATGCATAAATAGATGCGTAAAGAAATCTTATATCAAAAATAAGAATTCTCTTGTATTCTATAAATAGATACGAGGATGTGAAATGAATCAGATAGATGAAAAAGAATGAAGAATGGATGGAGATGTATGTACGTGAAAGAATGGATGTAGATATATGTATGTGAAAGAATGGATGTAGATGTTTGTATGTGAAGGATCTATGGAAAAGGAAAGATGTATATGTATGTGATAAGTATGGATGTGATGTATGAATGTGGATGTACATGTGGATGTGGATGTATGAATGTGAATATGGATGTGGATGTGTGGATGTGGATATGGATGTGGATGTGTGGATGTGGATATGGATGTGGATGTATGGATGTAGATGTGGATGTGGATGTATGAATGTGGATGTGAAAATGGATGTATGGATGTAGATATGGATGTGGATGTGGATGTGAAAATGGATGTAGATATGGATGTGGATGTAAGGATGTGGATGTGGATGTAAGGATGTGGATGTGGAAGTATAGATGTGGATGTGGATGTGGATGTATGAATGTGAATGTGGATATGGATGTATGAATGTGAATGTGGATGTATGAATGTAGATGTAGATGTGGATGTGGATGGATGTGGAAATGGATGTATGGATATGGATGTGAATGTGGAAATGGATGTATGGATGTGGATGTGGATATGGATATGGATGTGGATATGGATGTGGATGTGGATATGGATGTATGAATGTGGATGTGGATGTATGAATGTGGATATGGATGTGTATGTATGAATGCGGATGTGAAATTGGATGTATGATGTGGATGTACAAATGTGGAAATGGATGTATGGATGTGGATGTGGATATGGATGTATGAATGTGGATGTGGATGTATGAATGTGGATATGGATGTGTATGTATGAATGCGGATGTGAAATTGGATGTATGATGTGGATGTACAAATGTGGATGTGTATGTAGAATAATGAATGCGAATGTGTATGTGAAATGATGTGTCGTCTCGATATGAGTGAATGGATGAGATGTGATGACAAGTGAATTGGGATGTGAATATATGATATGTGTTGTGAATGAATCTAAGGTGATGAGATGGAAAATGATGTGATTGGATGAGAATGAGTACACATATGAATGGAATGTGGAAGAAGTAATGTGGACTGATGAGGGATAATGTGGAAAGACGAGAGTGCAATATAGAAACTGTATTTGTGACCTGTTTGTAAATGATTGTTTTATGTCAAGAATGTTGGGGAAGCATTTTGACCGTCTTGTGATTAAGGTCATGGAGACCTAACTGATAAAGTTGCAACTACTGAGACAGAGAGTCAATGGAGGACGTCTTGCGTAGTAAGGTCGGCCAAGGTCTTGACCAGCCTCGGTTCGATTTAAATAGTGAGCTTCCGGTACGGTGGATGAGGGACCAAGGAAGCGGCCTGAGTGCAGCGCTAGGTGACCTCCTACGAAGGATCCTAGAGGGTGTTGACCATACGGTGCTCGGGCTCTGGGTCGCCGAAGATACCCACACGTGTATCGTGGAAGATATTGAATCAAGGAGTAAGAGTTGTTTTCTGAAACCGGGCATGGATCTGGTTGATTGACCTTGCTGGTCCTCAACGGATGAGTTCATGGCTCTTTTATATGGATCTGTTGGTTGATCTTGTTGATCTTCAACGGAGATTCCATCTTGATTTTTATAAGTGATTATATTGCCGGGTACTATGAGCTAGGAACTATTGAAAAGGCCCCTGAGTGGACAAGTGGTGAGCGTTCTGGTTGCACCAATGATGCCATAGATACTCCGATGAAGGAATGATTGGAAATTAAGACTCAACCAGATATTTTGGAAGATTGTGATCAGTGATACAATGGTTTCATTAAAGGATCATTGTTTTAAAGATAGCTGATGCTGAGAAAAAAAGCAATTTCATATTGGGTGTGTAAGTGGTGTGACTAGTTTTATGTTTGCATGAACATCCGGCTAGGGGGCCTGGGAATTCTTTTCCCTGGTACTCGGGACATAACCTAACCAAATTCCTAATTGGATCCCATCACTACAGTGGTTGGGCGGTTGGCTAACCCATGGGACTGGATGGGGTTAGGCTGGACTGATGGATCCGTAAATCGAGACTTGATTTCTGTTTAGTTTGATAGATGAAGTAAATCCCGGACAAAAAATTGTTCTATGGAAAAGAATCAACGGCTGTGCCTCTCAATGAGGAAAAAAGCGTTGGTCTCTATGATCCAAGTACAGTCTTTTTCCCTGATCTGACTATGGAACTTACGGGTTCGGTCAGATGAGCTCAGGGAAAGTTATCCTGGTGGAATCCCCCGTGCTTTTCGGGTAAAGGAAGTTTTTTCGGGTTTGGTTTTGGAAAAACCGATGGATTAGTCTCTTGTCCGGATATCCGTGGGCAAGGCCCTGAGTGTGGGACCCTGCCTCGCACAAGAAGTGCTACTTCTGCTGCCTGCTAGCACCCCTGAAACTGTTGCACGGTGGGGACAGGGATCTTATAGTTGGTATCAAAGCTATTTGGCTAATGAGGATCAACCGAGAAGCCAAATCTGTCAAAATTTATCAAGAAGCACTAAAAGGTTGTAATTATGGGATAAAATTCATACAAGTTGATATTTAAACTGAAATTCATAATTTGGTAATTGGGTCTTCAGATGGAAGTACCGCAATTGTATGGAATCCTTGACTTGCTTGAGCCTGGACATGATGGTATTTACCTTATAATTCCAAGAACCATGACTACCCGTATATACCGAGGGTATAACTGCAGCTCTTTACTAGCAGTATATATGAGTAAATCTAAGGCTTGAAATTATAAGTATTAATACTATCTAGATGATGAATTTGAATGTAGTTGATATGATTTTAAATTCTGATTGAAATGATGAGTTGATTTGGATTCTGATTGAAAAATGAAGATTTCTGAATTTTGATTTTAAATTCTGATTGAAAAATGAAGATTTCTGAATTTTGGCTGAATTATAATAACTAAGCAAAACCTCAATGAGAATGAATGGGACGAGTCCCTGTGATAATGTTCTTAGTTAGAATGACGTTAATGACTCAAGCAAATCACTATGAGATTAGTGGATTGTGATGGCAGATTGCTGCTATTAACACTTGACCCAGTGGATCAAGTTAAAGGAGGTCAAATTAAAAATCTGCATAAATGAAAAATTTCCATGAAGAACTGTTCAGATAGAAATTTCGGTCTAATGGACCATTATTGTGATAAGGAATTGAATGTTATGATCTAAGTGAATTGTTATTTATTAATGAGTTTTATATAAGGGATCATTATCCCAGGATTCTGTTTGGGTTCACCAAAATACAAGGAACCCATAATCAGTTGGATCTTAAGAAAAAGAATTCTCCTCTAGTTTTGCGAGATGAGGACATCTCACGTTTTTTAAGTGGGGTAGAATGTAAGATTCCTCCCCAGCCACTCAAGATGTCCAGTATCTTCCCCTGTAGTCAAATCCCTCTTCAGAAATATAAAAGATCTTGTTTTTACCTGTTTTGGTCTAGAGAGAGAAAATATTCTAGAGAGAGGTTATTCAAATTTTGAATATTTTTGGATAGAAAAAATTCTCATCTTATTAAAATAAGTTTCCCTGAAACAGAAGTTCAAAAAGATTTCCAGAAGGTGCATTAGAAATCAAGTATACTCTGCTCAAGAAGCCTTATCTTAGGAGTCCAGATTTTTGAAAAAATTTAAATTGTGGTTCCTATGGGCCAATAGGATCAATCCATGTGTAAGAAGGAAATAAATCCAATTGGTAAAAGAAAATAACCAAAAATGAGTAAATGCCCACATAAGATGAAGAGTTGACTATGTACAAGGTTTATTAGTAAAAAACTATGAGTATTACCTAAAAAATGAGATATTTTGGGTATAATGATTCCATTTTGACACATGTGTAAGGAAAGGGGATGCTTTCAAGGAGGCACCACTTCACATGCTTGAATGAGTTTTAAACTCAAAAATAATGTGATATTTTTATCTCTCCTCTCTCTTGGATCAAACCGAATAAAAAAGGAACCAAACTAGGTCCAATTCTGGTCCAAATTCTGTTGGAATTAGGGTTGCAAGAAAGCACACAAAGCTTGGAGAAGAAGAAGCAAGAATGCACACAACATACAATGTATTAGATTGTGTCAATGTACAAAAAATAAGTTAGCCCTAGAAGGATGGGCGTATATACAAGCCGGGGAAAAAAACCTCCTAAAGAGGAAAAAAGTGCCCCGACGGTCCTAAGTGTGTTCACACACATCACTGCCTATATATATATGGCAACAAATCCCCCTTGGGAGTGATGGTGTGAACGAGAGCTGGCACTCATGTATAGGGGAGTGCCATGCCCGAAGTAGATTAGTCCACAAAGGGGAGCAAGCCCAAAGCTTTGCGGAAAGCTTCGAACTTCTCTGTGAAAAGATCGGCGAGGTTGTCCTGTGTTGGCACATAGGCCAAGCTGATCTCTCCTGCTGAGAGTCTCTCCCTGACATAGTGATAATGCATCTCAATGTGCTTTGTGCGAGCATGAAAAACTGGGTTTCTCGCAACTGCCAATGCGCTCTGACTGTCAGTGAAGATAGAGGTGGCAGACTCCTATCCAACACCCAAGTCAGCCATAAGCCGTCTGAGCCACACACACTCAACCGTAGCTGTGAAAGCTGCCCTGTACTCAGCTTCACAACTAGAAGTGGCCACAGTAGGTTACTTCTTGCTCAACCAAGATATGCATGAGCTACCGAGCATGAAACAAAAACCACTTGTGGACACTCTTGTGTCATAGCAACAACCAGCCCAATCTGAGTCCGAAAAAGCATGTAAATCTGGCGGCAACGATCCCCCCTTGGGATAAAACAACCCAAGATGTATGGTGCCACTCAAGTAGCGAAAGATGCGTTTAACTGCCTTCCACCAATGGTGAGACCCTGGGCTATGCGCATAAACCTACTCACCCTGTGAGACTGCAAACTGAATGTCCGGCCTCGTAATGTATACATAAATGAGGCAACCAACAGCTATCTGATAGAGTGTGACATCAAAGTGATCTCCAATATCATGAAGACTCCATTGGAGTAGCAATAAGCTTGCAGTCTTCAAGGCCAAATCTCCGCAACAATGTCTCAATATACTTTGTTTGACACAAAGCAATACCTCCATCACACTGCTTAAATTGTATCCCCAAATAATGATGCAAATGCCCCAAATCTGACATCTCAAAAGAGGCATTCAAATCAGCCTTAAAATCAGCAATATGACTTTCATTTGGTCCTGTGAGCAGCATGTCATCGACATAGAGAGCAATGATTAGATGTACATCATCCACACATTTAACATATAAAGTGCTTTCTGTTGGACTATTCTGAAAACCATGTGCAGTCAAATATGCATGTATCTTTTCATACCAAGCTCGTGGAGCTTGTTTTAAACCATATAAAGCCTTTTTTAACCTGCACACTTTGTTTTCCTGCCCTCTTTGAACAAAACCTGGTTTTTAAGCATTTCTCTCTCTCCCCCAAAGAAAGGTCATTCCTATGACCTATTCTCAATCCAAATGAAGCTTCTCATGAAGCATTTCTCTAATCCAAAAGCAATTTCTATGCTTGTCTAATTGGACGCCAAAATAATGGCTTTTTAATGCTTTTATGCTATTTATTTCATAGAGAAATTATGAATCAATCCATAATTGGATAATGATCCAACTAGTGGTCATTTTAATCGTATTAATAAAATTAAACTTCATTCTTTCAATTAAATTGAGAATTATCAGTAATAGCAGCGGAGCTATGGTAAAATTTCTGTAAAATAAACACATAAAATATTTTCATTCATAATATGAAAAGAGGACTTCCTACCATATTCTAGGAATTATCATCCTAGATTAATTGAATGATTCTCACTGAAATCATGGAGAAATCGATTTTTATGTTTATGCTTAATTAATAAATTAGAAAAAAGAGAATTCTAGTAATTTATTTTTATGTTAAAAGAGTAATCCCCATGATAATGGAAATCCATGTATTCCAAAAGAATTAAGAGAAAAAATTGGAATACTAATATAATGTATATTTCATGTAAAAATTGAAGAAAGGTTTTAGTTAAATTTATCTTTTTGTATAGATAAATTTTTATGATGAAAGAGGAATTTCCACCATATTGAAATTAAAATATTTAAATAAGGAAAGTATAATTCCTAGTGCAAAGGAATTAATGAAGATTTTATTTAATTTTCAACAGAAAATTTAGTTAAATATTTTTTTTTTGCATAGATAAGTTTAAATGATAAAAGAGGAATTCCTATTACATTTGGAATTCCATCAATTGGATGGGAAAAGAGAAATTTCTAGCATATCGAAGTAATGGATATTTTAATTTAGATAAATTTATTTTATGAGAAATGATTGATGAAAAAAGAGGAATTCCCATGACATTGGAATGTATATAATTAAATGCAAAAAGAGGAATTCCCATGGTAATTGGGATCGAAGAGATTTAAATGAGAAGAAGATGAATTTCTAGTATAAATCGATTTATGATTATTCACTAGAGGTAGAAATATGGGTAGAATTGATTTCTACAAATCCCATGAATTCTTTTATTCAAAAGAAGCATATTGAATATAATTCAATTGAGGAATTGAGAAGGAATACGAAAATAGTTGTCAGAAAAAGAATCTTTAATTAGGCCAAGTAATTGGCAAAAATTTAGAAAAAGTCCTATTATCGGTTTTAATCTAGAAAAAAGCTATTAAATGGTAATATCATGTGAATGGATGTGACAAGAAGAAAATAAGATGTGATAAGATGTATGTCGGATGCGATAAGGTGAGTGTGAGATGTGATGGGATGTGATAAGATGTGTATGGGATGTGAGAAGATGTGTATGGGCTGTGATAGGATGAGAATGGATGTGTGTATGGGATGCGATAGGATGTGAATGAATGTGATAAGATGAAAATAGGATAAGATGTGATGTAATGGAAATAGATGTAAATGTGAATAATGAGATGAGAGGATATGTGCAAGGGTGAGATGGGAAGTATGCGGATGTGAATGCGGATGTATATGTGAAAGAAGGGATATGCATGTGTATGTGGATGTGTAAATGTGGATGTGTTTGTAAAAGAATAGATGTGAAGGTGTATGTGGACATATTATGAATGTGGATGTGGATGTGGATGTATGAATGAGAATGTGGATGTGGATATATAAATGTGGATGTGGAAATGGATGTATGAATGTGGATGTGGATGTATGAATATGGATGTGGATGTAGATGTGGATGTATGGATGTGGATGTATGAATGTGCATATGGATATGGATGTATGGATATAGATGTGGATGTGGATGTATGAATGTAGATATAGATATGGATGTATGGATATAGATGTGGATGTGGATGTATGGATGTGGATATGGATATGGATGTATGGATGTAGATGTGGATGTGGATGTGGAAATGGATGAATGGATGTAAATGTGGATGTGGATGTATGAATGTGAATGTGGATGTAGATGTATGAATGAGAATGTGGATGTGGATGTAGATGTGGATGTGGATATATGAATGTGGATGTGGAAATGGATGAATGGATGTAAATGTGGATGTGGATGTATGAATCTGAATGTGGATGTAGATGTATGAATGAGAATGTGGATGTGGATATATGAATGTGGATGTGAAAATGGATGTATGAATTCATGTGGATGTGGATATGGATGTGGATGTGGATGTATGAATGTGGATGTGGAAATGGATGTATGGATGTGGATGTGGATGTATGGATGTGGATGTGGATGTGAAAATGGATGTATGGATGTGGATGTATGAATGTGGATGTCGATGTGGATGTATGGATGTGGATGTATGACTGTGGATGTGGAAATGGATGTATGGATGTGGATGTGGATGTGGATGTATGGATGTGGATATGGACGTGGATGTATGGATGTAGATATGGACGTGGATGTATGGATGTGGATATGGATGTGGATGTGGATGTCTGAATGCGGATGTGAATGTGAATGTGGATGTATGGATGTGGATGTCTGAATGCGGATGTACGAATGTGGATGTATGGATGTGGAATAATGAATGTGTGTGTATGTGACAGGATGCGACGTCGATATGAGTGAATGGATGAGATGATGTGATGACATGTGAATCAGGACGTGAATGAATGATATGGGATGCAAATGAATGATATGTGATGTGAAGGAATCTAATGTGATGAGATGGAAAATGATGTGATTGGATGAGAATGGGTACACATATGAATTGAATGTGGAATAAGTAATGTGGACTGATGAAGGATAATGTGGAAAGAGGAGAGTTTATTATAGAAACTGTAATTGTGACCTGTTTGTAAATGACCGTTTTATATCAAGAATGCTAGGGAAGCATTTTGACCGTCTTGTGAATAAGGTCGTGGAGACCTAACTGATAAAGTTGCAACAGCAGAGTCAACGGAGAACGTCTCGCATAGCAAGGTCGGTCGAGGTCTTGACCAGCCTCGATTTAAATGGTGAGCTTTCGGTACGGTGGATGAAGGACCTATGAGTGAAGCGTTAGGTGACCTGCGAAGGATCCTAGAGGGGGCTGACCATACGATGCTCGGGCTCTGGGTCGTTGAAGATACCCACACGTGCATCGTGGAAGATATTGGAACAAGGAGTAAGAGTTGTTTTCTGAAATCGCGCATGGATTTGGTTGATTGACCTTGCTGGTCCTTAGCGGATGAGTCCATGGCTCTTTTATATGGATCTGTTGGTTGATCCTCAACGGAGATTCCATCTTGAATTTTTTTAATAAGTGAATATGTTGTCGGGTACTATGAGCTAGGAACTATCGAAAAGGCCCCTGAGTGGTCCGATGGCGAGCGTTCTGGTTGCCACCAATAATGCCATAGATACTCTGATGGAGAAATGATTGGAAATTAAGATTCGACCGGATATTTTGGAGGATTGTGATCAGTGATACTATGGCTTCATTAAATGATTGTTTTAAAGATAGCTGAATCTATGAAGAAAGAAATTTCATATTGGGTGTATAAGTGGTGCGACTAGCTCTAAGTTTGCATGAACATCCGGCTAGGGGGCCTGGGAACTCTTTTCCCTGGTACCCGGGACAAAACCTAACCAAATTCTTAATTGGATCCCATCACTACAGTGGTTGGGCGGTTGGCTAACCCTTGGGACTGGATGGGGTTAGGCTGGACTGATGGATCCGTAAAATGAGACTCAATTTTGTTGTAGTACGCTAGATGAAATCAATCCCAGATAGTAATTGTTCTATGGAAAGAAAAGGAATCAACGGCTGTGCCTCTTGATGGGGAAAAAAGCGTTGATCTCTATGATCCAAGTGCAAGTTCTTCTTTGATTCGACCAGGTGACTTTAGGTTTGGTCGGAACAGTTTGGTCAGTAATGACCTTGACTACGGTAGAGTAAACTTATCCTGGAGGAATCGCCCGTGCTTTCCGGGTAAGGGAAGTTTTTTCGGGTTTGAATTTTGGAAGAACCGAGGGATTAGTCTCCTGTCCAGATATCCGTGGGCAAGGCCCCAAGTGAGAGGACCTGCACCGTGCAAGGAGTGTTTCTTCTGCTGCTAGCACCCCCAAATCCGTTGTGCGGAGGGGCAGGGATCTTTCATTGAGGCCCATGATTTTTTGGCCATAGGGTCCCTCAAACCATGAAGTCTTGGGGATTACTATTGAGTGAGGCCTATTACCATTTGGTCACAAGGGCCTCCTCAAAAAACGAGTATAGGAATCACTAGTGGGGGAGTCCTATGACCATTTAGCCATAGAGTCTCCCAAAGCCATAAAGTCTTAGGGTATCATTAAACAAAGATTCTTGGGGGGGATCACTATTTAGTGAGGCCTATGTTATACAAAGGGCCATAATTGTTAGGAATTATTCTTGCGATGATGAAAGTAATCTTGGAGGATCACTACTGAGTGAAGCCTTTGACTGTAGTCTTGGGGGATCACTATGAAAAAAAACGGATGCTAGTGATTGAGGCATGGAGATCACTAGTAATTGAGGCTTAGGGATTACTATGAAAAAACTAGATGCTATGCAAAAGGCTATGGATGTTAGCATAATTATTCTTTCAATGAAAGTAGTCTTGGAGATCACTAGGGAGTGAATCCTACGATTGCTTGGTCATAGGGTCTTCACAAGCCATGGAGTCTTGGTCACTCATCAAACTAAGAGTATTGGGGATAACTATTGAATGGGGATTATGACCGTTTGGTCATAGGGTCCTCCCAAAGACATGAAGCCTTAGGGTCTCATCAAACATAGAGTATTAGGGATCACTGATTTAGGACCATATTATTCCAAAGTCTATGGATGCTATTACTATTGCAATGAATATAGTTTTTGAGAATCACTATAGTGAGTGAAGCCTAAGGAAAATTTGATTATAGGTATCTCCTTAAGCCATGATCACTATTGAGTGAATCCTATTACCATTTGGCCACAAGGGTCTCCTCAAGCAAGGATTATTGGAGGATAAATAAGTGGGAGGCTTATTGTTGAGAGACATGTAAGCTTCGGTGTTGTGTGTATGTGGGAATGCACATCAAAGGTGCATGATATTTTGTGGTGTGTGAGTGTTGACCAAAATAGTGGAAAAGAGTGTGCCACATGGATGCAAACATGTTAATGTTAAAAATCCTAATATGGGATTGATCATAGTGATAGACACAAGATTAAGCATAAGATTAAGGTGGAATAAATCACACAAGAAAATCCATGACTAGAGAGAGAGAGATTGCACACTCAACAATAGCTCTATTGTATATCACCAATGAACCATACAATGATATAGACATATCCCACTTTACGCATCATCATGCCATGTGGAACTCCCTTTTCTACATTCTTTTATATGGCTCCCAATAATCACACCACACAATATTATCTTACATCTATAAGGTGCTTTCACACACTCAACTAAGTAATCCATTCATTTTATATTACACATTTCAACACCCCTCCTCAATGTAAACTTGGGTGTGTGCATACAATCTCTCGATTTGACCAACTCACCTCTCACCCCCATCAATTTGGCATTTCCAATCTCAACTCTCTCCCTCAATATAAATTGGAGTGTTCAACAAGTGTATGTACATGTGCCTAGCCAACCTAGACAATGTGTACAGGATGTGGACATGGTGTGTATGTGCACATGTGCATGTGTGTACATGTGTGGATGAATGCACTTACCCTGACCTTGGAAATATGGGTGCCATGGTTAAAATTTAATAAGGGTTATGAGATTAAGAACCTAGAAATGATTAAGAATTAATAATCCCGTGTGAATCCTAGCCATATGGACTCATCACACGGGTGCAGAAGAATCAGAAGAATATGCATGAAGATATAAGGAGGAAACCAATAAGGCCAAAGTAAAGTATGATCTCTAGAATTCTTCAAAGGGTTTAAAGCTTGATCCAAATGTTTTTTGGATGGCCTAGTGTGTTCGGGTGGGAACCAACCCATGTAGTGTGACGCCTATGCGTGCACAACTCAACGCACACCACAATTACATCTATTTCAAGCACCCGTAGGCTCGAACAGGGGATCCTCATAATCTAGGTGAGATATTACAAAACATTTTGGCCAAAGTCGGGTAGCGGACCCAATGTGAGAAAAACTCCATCCATGGCTTAGTATTAGTGAAGCCAATATTTGCCCAATTTTTTCAGGGCAATTCAAGCTTGTGTGTGTGAACAAGTCCTTGTGTGAGAGAGGTTCAGAAATTACAATTTTGCTTTTACACCATATAAAGAAGTTTCAAGTTCAAGGTTAAAGTCAGGCGTGTGTGGATCTACCCTTAGTTGATTAAGGGTGCTTTTGGTATTTTTACTTATTTTTTTAAAAAAAAATCAAGGTTGTTTTTGTTTGCAAGTTGCACTAGTAGTCGCGCAGACTTTATGTGATGCGCGTTGGTTGATCTCTCTACGCACCATTTTAGTGTGTTGCACGCTT
The DNA here is from genome assembly GCF_041138505.1 of Cibotium barometz. Taxonomy (NCBI): domain Eukaryota; kingdom Viridiplantae; phylum Streptophyta; class Polypodiopsida; order Cyatheales; family Cibotiaceae; genus Cibotium; species Cibotium barometz. Next base: position 54,855,073 of record NC_141069.1, read on the forward strand.
ATCTACAAGGGACCCACACTACTTAGCAAGTCTTTGTCTTTGTCGGCTTCTTCTCCTGCTTCTTGGTTCATATAGTAATCCACCCTAGACAAGAAGAACTTGCGTCATAGAGGTGAAGCTGCAATGGCTTCGGTACACTCAGCTGCAACGCTAACTCTCTCTCTCTCTCTCTGCTTCTAACGGCTTCGCTACTCTGTTGCCCAATACACACTTGCGAGCTTGCTTACCGTAAGCTGTGTGCTGCTTGCCATACTTCTTTCATGGGCACCATTTCCTCTGCATATTGAACCACCACTTTTGATGGGCTCTCCTTTAACGCCATCATCTACTGCACAGTGGCCAATATCTACTCTCCGCCTGCAGCCTCATCCGCCATATCTCTTCCTTTTATTGCTTCTCCTGCTACGCTCCACCAATCTCTTTTCAAGCTCTAACTCTACCGCCATCAACTTCATCTAAGCTCTTTCTTTGGATCCTTTTGTATGGCAACGAATCACGATTCCACATTCTTTCCTTTCGTGCTTCCAGTAACTGTTTGCACTTCAACAGTTTTGACCATCAAGCTTCACCAGACACTGCGAGCAGAGCTTTTCTCTCTGCTACACAAGCTCTCTCTACGTGGATATACAAATGTCCTGGACTTTGCCTAGCCTGTGGCTATACTTCCACACTTCTTAGCAGAGTTTTTCTCTCTGTTGCACAAGCTCTCTCTACGTGGAGCTACAAATCTCCTGCACTTTGCCTAGCCTGTGGCTATACTTCCTAACAGAGCCATGACACGACTCTTCCACACTATGCCATCTGTAGCCACCAATCTTAGATACCTTGAGCTCCAATACAAGCTCCATTTTGCTACAATGATTTGCCTCTATAACCTCTTGCATGAGGTTCACAATGACCATCAATATGGACATGGGTTCCAAATTTGCATGCTCCTTCTTTGTGCACGCAACCACTCAAGGGTGCTTCTTCATTTTGGTTTCTCTCAACATTCACACCACACAATATTATCTTGCACCTCTAAGGTGCTTTTACCCACTCAACCCAATAACCCATTATATTAGAAGCCTCATTGTATGATTCATAGAAGATATACAATAGAGCTATTGTTAAGTGTGCAATCTCTCTCTCTCTCTCTCTCTCTCTCTCTCTCTCTCTAGTCACAGAGTTTCTTGTGTGGTTTAATCTAACTTAATTATGCTTAATCACATGTGTGCACCATGATTAATCTCACATTAAATTTATCAACATGGTATCAGAGTTAGGTGGGCTCTTGATCATGGTGCTTATGTATGTGTATTAGTTTATGTGTTCATCTGATTAATCATATTTTCTATTTTGGCATTTCTATTGTGAGGAAATTATGCACACTCATCATTATGCATTGTATTAGGGACTGTTGGAAGCTGAAAATGAAGATTTCAATAATATGAAGACTATGAAGTCTTCATCAACATTAAAGAAGCCACCCAAGAGAGTTGTAAATGGGAGTTTTGCAACATGGAGAGCCTGTTCATCATCAAAGAAACTGAAATAAGGATTTTTAGCAAGTATGAAAGCTATGGAGTCTTCGATGTCAACAAGGAAGATGCCAAGAAGATTATCAAAGAAGGTATTTTGTGATTATTTGCCTCATTAATTTTTGGTTTCAGCATGAAAGAATGCTCAATGTAAAGAAAGGTTGCTGATTTATGGGATGAAAGGATCCCATGGTTCTTTGCATTTGGGCAAAGAGTGTAAGAGGTGCAATACTTGTCTAAGAAGGGACAAGCAGTTATGGGCTTGGAAGAAGTCCATGGTTGAGCACATTGGAAAGAGTGATGCTCATGGAATATGGTCAATGTTTGGAGGAAGCCTTTGGAGCTTTCACATTGGTTTGCACCTTGGTTTCTTGAGAGAAACCAAAATGGAGAAGCACCCTTGAGTGGTGCATGCAAGGGAGAAGCATGAAGTATTTGGAGCTCATGGTAGCCATGTCAATGGCAATGAAAATCCCAACATTGCCATGTCAATGGCAATGAAAATCCCAATGAGGAGATTTGTTGGTTGAATCAAAGAAGAGATAGTTGGTGTGTGAAGCCAGTTGTGTCATGGAGGAGCTGCATATGGAGCTCATGAGGAGCTCAATGGTATTGTACGTTGTGGCCATGCTAATGGCCAAGTTCAAACTTCAGAGAAAATTGAGAGGCAGGTGATGGAAAGCCTGTGAACAATCTACAAGGAATCAAATCATTGCCAAGTGATGATGGAAGAAGAGGCTATGACTACAAGGTCAATGAGGAGCTCAAAGGAGGTTCCAATAAGGCCATGAGCAGCAAGTTTGTCGTCTGGCCGGGCTCCAGTAGCATGAAGTCCGTGGTGTAAAGCCAAACCACCATGCGTGTGATCGGAAAACTAGAATGCAGGGTTCGGGAAAATAATTTTAGGGAAAAGGAACTAAATCCTTTTCACCACTAAATGAGAAGGAAATTGCTATTTTTGAGATGGTATTTTCTATGTGAACTTAGAAAATATAACTAAAACTTGTAAAATTTGAAAGGGTTTTATTTCCTTCTCATAAGAATTTGAGAAGGTTTTCCCGAAGTTGAACAAGTTCCAGGCTAAAGCGAACCCTTCTTTTCCCGAACCCTGCTAGAATGAGACGAGGTGACATCAACTATGGCAACCCTATGCAACATGAAAGAATTGGAGTTGGTTGGCGAAGCGGGCAGCAATCATAGCCAAGATCTTGGAAATTGAGCAGAAGAGCTCAGATGATATAAAAATGCATAAAGTAGAGTGCCTGAAAAAAACATTGCAGCAGTAATGGCAATGAAGGGAGACAGCTCCAGAGTAGCATGTGGATGAGAGAGATTCAGAGTGGGTGGATGAGGGCCACCCACCACGGCCCATGCACAGGTGTGATAGAAGTGCACGAAAAGAGAAGCGCCATGTAGTTTTTTTCAGAAGAAAATGGAGGTCGCCATGGAAGCTAGAGAAGCAGCATAGCAGAGCTTGGTGAGGAAGGAGATGACCCAAAAAGAGAAGAAGCCGAAAGAGGCTAGCAGAGGCCCGGTCTAACAGAAGAGAGCATTAATGGAGCATACTGATTGTTTGGGCTAGCAGCTTTGCATAGGAAACTGTGTTGCACTCTTTGCAAAAGAGGGGCCCGTGCGACATGTAGCGTTGTAGCCTTTTTCAGAGATGCTACATCGTTGTTATTTAAAATCGTTTTTAATTGACCTCCATTAAACCTAGAGGGCATTTACTATTCACTCATACCTTTCTGCTTGTTCCCACGCTTGGGAAAAAAAAAGCATTATCATAGAGATTTTCATACCCACACATACAAATACAAAATGTGTTATACTTTTTGTTTCACACATAATTATGAGGGTAATCCCACCCGAGCAGTTAAAAGCTCAAAACGAGAATTTATATTCACCCAGTGCATGAACGTTCTCCTACTCGAGACAAAGGTCTCAAAGGGGATGTATGGTGCTAAAACTGGAACTAGGTTCCCAGCCTTAGCAAAAATAGGTGCTCAAAGTGGGAGGGTGTAGTCCTACCCAAGTTGAGACTTTGAAAGTGGATAGTATGCATTTCCTAGCACAATGTGATGTAACAGTCTGATAGCATTAAGGGGGAGTGTAGAAAGGCATAATGCCTATTGTTGTGTGAGTGATGGGTGAGTTGTAGAACACCTCAAAAAACCTCTTACCAATCACGAGAGGACAAGATCAAGTTTAGGAAGGAGAGTATGTTAACCGCATATTGGGTAACACATTCCTACGACAATTATGTCTGCACACTTGTGTAATGGGCACTTGCACTATATTGTAAATCCCTTTTATTTGATAAAGGAAACACCCTAAAGACACTCCCAACTATTGAGCTTCGAAGGATAGACAAGAGGGTCTCAGTTAGTTGGCCAAACCATAGAGAAAAGCCTTATAGCTATGTTTTAGGCGCCTCGGGTCACTTACTCCCAGGTGGCCTAGTTGGGAAAAGTCTTGGAACTATAAAAGGCTAATTTCTCCTGTTTGTAACTCATTCTCCCATTTGTGCAATAGAATTGGAGTGTTTTCTATCTTGCTCTCTTGTAACTCTAATCTAGCATGTGTGGTATGCTTAGGGTTAGGGTTTGAAAGTTAGTGCTAATCACTTGTTCTCTCTTACTTCTTCCCTCCCTCTTGCTTCTTCTCTCCCTCTTGCTTGCGTGATTAGGCTACCATCATGATCCTCTTCCTTGGAGATCCCACATGGTCTTCGTAACAGAGGTCGAACCACCTGTTGGATTAGCAACCGCATCGATGTGACAACGAGTGCGGGAGGATGGTGGTGATGAATGGGTGTGGAGATATTCTGGGAGAGGTGGAGAGAATCAAGCAAAAGAGGTGGAGTGAATCAAGGAGAAATCAGTGGAATTAGATGCTTGGATGTAAACTCTATAAATTGAGGCATTGGCCTAATGAGAATTTGCTGGTTTTTTATTATCCATGTCTACATTAAGCTATTAGTCACTAATCACTTCTTAATTATTTACTGGTTTTTTATTATCCATGTCCACATTAAGCTATTAGTTAATTACTCACTAATCACTTCTTAATTATCGTCTAATCACTTTGTTAATGATGTTGATTCTAGCATTTGATCCACCATAGCTCATCACATTGTTGTAATTTTAACATGGTATCAGAGCCAAGCCTAGAATCCATCAAGTTTATGAGCTCATTATCTAGTTAATTAGGATTAGTAGATAATTAAGAAATAATCAAATTTTTAGTTATTTTCAAGAAGCCTTCTGTATCCCCCGCTGGTAGAGGAGCTCTATCTCCTTACACACTCAACATTAGCTCCATTGCTTCTAGCCATAGATAGCCAACACCCTTGTGCTCCAGCCAGTCGAATCAACGCAGCAAACCGCCCACACAAGCTCTTGATTTTTGCTGATTAAGAAGCACCGTTTTTCTGCAAGCAAATCAGAGATCTCCACTTCATCCAATCAAATGGGTCTAATTCCTCTTAGCCCCAGGTGTTTTCAGGCATGCTCTACAAGCTGGTGAAGTTAGAAATTGATTTGATCAAGTCTACAGTGAGATCCAAGCTCTTCATCAAATCTGCACAGCATGTGACTTTGGTAAAACAGAGATTAAGCATTTAATGTTTGGTCAAATCTTGTGTTTCTTGGCTTAATCCTCTAGTAGACTAATTGCTATTGATGGCCGTGAAAGGATTTGAGCTCATTTGAACTCTAAGGCCTCAGAGATCTGGACTCCCTGCATACTCTATTTTTTGCATACAAAACAGAGGATTAATTTGCTAATCAATGATTAATCAGTGCTAATCACTATATTTTGGTGTAATTGAGGGTTCAAATTAACCGATACAGATTCCTATAACTTCAAATTGCAATTCGGAGATGGTTTAATACTCCAACCATTCCATACAAATTGGTTACCCTTGATTTAATGTAATTTCTGGTGATTTTATGCTGATAAATCTGTTGTAATCATCTCTTAAACACCAAATTGAGTTGTAAAAGGGTAGACACTACCCTTGAATCTTGAAATTGGATCAAGAGGTAAGACGCCCTTCACATCATCATGACTATAGCACAAGAAATAGCCAAATTTAATGGGAAGCAGTTTTACACATGGCAGACAAAAACCATGTATCTGCTCATGAGGAAAAATTTGTGCGAGCTAGTTGAGGGAAGAGATGAATACCCAGAGGTGAGAGGTGAGAGGTGAGAGGGGAAAATGAGTGGAAGAGCAGGAATGAAAAAGCATTGGGACTTATTGCACAAACTCAGTTTAAATGATGAAATCATTCATCACATCACAGGGATACAATGGGCAAAAGATGTGATGAAATCATCCATCCCTGTGATGTGATGAAATCATTCATCACATCACAGGGATATAATGGGAAAAAGATGCATGGGATGACCTTAATAAATTATTTGGCACACAAGCTAAAAATTCAAAGATAAATTTGTTAATGCAATTCTACAAATTGGATATGAAGGAAAGTGAACCTTTAATCACACACTTGAACAGATATAAAAGCATTAAGCAACAGCTATTGGCAAAAAGGAGAAGATGATGAGGCACTAGCAGTGCTTCTGAAGAGTGTGGACAAAGGTGAATATGAAAACATTATAGCAACGCTAAAGAATGTACCTGAATTGAAGCTACACGAGATAGAAGGAGCTCTACTAGAGCAAGAGAGCAGAGGCAAAGAGAAGAAATGGCTCGACTCAACAGCAGGAGAAGAAAAAGCATTCTTCACCCAAGGAGGATTCTCTCGAGGATGAGGACGAGGAAGAGACAGAGTAGGAGGGAGGACCTTTACTTGCCACAACTGTGGAAAGCCAGGACACATGGCAAGAGACTGCTACAGCAAACCCAGTGGAGAAGGAACGACATTGGCAAACTTCATGGAGGCTCCTAAGGAAGAGGAGTCGGATCATCTTTTCTGAGAGAGAGAGAGAGAGAGAGAGAGACCCCACAACCCAATGTAACCTGCCTAAACAAAGTAAAACCACCTCTGAGCCACCGATGATGTAGGCCACATGGTAGATGTATGTGTGAGCACTTTAGTCAAGGTCACAGGCACTTGTAGTAAGCCTTGGACACATAGAGAGAGAGAGAGTGTCAAGGACTATGAGTTTAGGGACTTGAGGCACTGGTCGCGGGCTATCAAGTAAGAGAGAGAAACTTGGTATAGGGTCCAGGTGTACTAAGTTATAACTTGAGGGGAGGTGTGCTAGACACTGGTCGCGGACTATCAAGTAAGAGGAAACTTGGTATAGGGTCTAGGTGTTCTAGGAGTATTCACTTGAGGGGAGGTGTTGAAATATATAAGTGAATAGGGTGTGTGCGGGAACAAGCCCTTGGCTAGAGGCTGTAAAAGAGAATGTGTAAATGTGAAAGAACTTGTAAAAAGGTGAGAAGAATCTACTAAGAGAGAATAAAGGGTAGCATGATAAGATTTAGGAAGTGTGGAGATATTCTGGGAGGTGTGGAGATATTCTGGGAGAGGTGGAGAGAATCAAGCAAAAGAGGTGGAGTGAATCAAGGAGGAGAAATCAATGGGATTAGATGCTTGGATGTAAACTCTATAAATTAAGGCATTGGCCTAATGAGAATTTGCTGGTTTTTGATTATCCATGCCTACATAAAGCTATTAGTTACTAATCATGTCTTAATTATCATCTAATCACTTTGTTAATGATGTTGATTCTAGCATTTGATCCACCATAGCTCATCACATTGCTGTAATTTTAACAACTCCCGCGTGCAAGATCTAGCGCGTCAGCTCTAGCGGCACAAGAAAGAAGTCAACGCCCAGAGCCAAACGATGATCTACGTATCCTCCTTGAGCGCACCTTAGAGTTAGGCCAACTGCCAGTAACTCCTCGGCCCCTCCTCACACTCTTTCCTTGTTTTTATCTACACTAACCCTCTCGTTACTTCAGTATGATATAAACCTAGGTGAAGATATAAGCCTAGGAGAATTAACACTAATTAAACAAAATACGGAAAGAGATGCTAACCCAACCATAATCATGGGAATTTTGAGGGGGGACCTTGTATTAACTAAAACTCACCAACATTTGAATCTCTGTAAGTCTACATTATATCACCCTATCGGCATACTTAAACTCTATACTAATATCCACAAGCATTTAGAAGCTATGCTCACAATGTATGATATAATTTTGATGACACTCACATAAACTACCATGATATCAATAATGAAGAAATTCTCGAAATACAAAACTTTTTTAAAGCCCATAAGACTAACCACCCACCCCCTAGATCCGATCAAGGTCAAGAAGAAAGTTCCTCTTCACTTTCAAAATCCGCTTACCCCATATATTCTAATATAGCCAGTAAGCTTCTTAATCCCTATCCTAGCGTGCCACCTACTAACTCCTCCCAAGATGACTATATTTACTCTTCTTTCTCTCCTCCCGAGATAGAGTTTCCCACTAACACTCTCGCCCCCGAGGAGGTACTGGCACCTAACCCATCCCCACCACACGGCAACCTCAGGAGGTACATAATCTCACTCCACAAGATAACCTTGCGCCTTTCCCTACAAATAATGTCTTGGATTCTTTGACAGCTAAAGAGTACAAGGAATTTATTCGATCAAGCAATCTGCTTTTAAAGCCAAAGCTCATGTTCAAAGTTTTCATGCAGATTACTCCATTCGATCCTACCCACCACATCATGCCAGAAGCATACTCAGCAGCCACACCAACAAGGAAGCATTATGTACCATACCCTCTGCATGCTCCACGCCCCGAATTAGAAGAATTACTTCCTTTGGCTGGAGAGGGTACATTGTGGGCAAATGTAGCAAAACACACAAGGCTCGCCAATCCTTAGTTGGCTGATTTGCTAGAAATTCGCATTGTCACATTCATGATCAGCTTCTACTGTTTTAGGAGATGGATAAGGACACATCCTGTGCACACGAGAGGTGGCTACGCCACCATCATCACTAATGAAAAACACCCATAACTGACGAATTTTGGAATCCAACCCGATTGGAGGAAGGAGTTCTTGTCAGTTCCAGAATACAGCCAAGTATACATGAGCGCGCCACCAACAATGAGGGTAGGTCCATTGTATCAAGAGAAGGTGGACGCCACTGGAATTCCAAGAGGCCAAAAACAGGGACTCACATGTATGTTACAACTTCCCTATCTTCACACCAACAACTTTGGCCATATTCAAGAACAAAGATAGCAGATGCTGACATGGATTAGAGCATGGCAAAGAATACCCGATCCCGCCATTGTGGCAAGTGTCAGGTTTATAAAACTATTGGTGGTGCTAATAGATCAACCCAAAGAAGCCTACGATGGCTTTGAAGTAGAGTACCTGAAGTTCGACATGAATCAAGGGCCTTCAGACAGAGGAATAATGCTCTACTACCATCGACTATGATGTCTTCCAGCCTACATGCATGCTACTTTTGAAGATATGGTGGGACATTGGATTTTGGAAGTCACACTCAGCATTCCGTCGCACTCTTTAGAAACTCCAATCCAGACGAAATTTCTACCGACATGAGTTTGGTGACCAGGTCTTCTGACCTTGGTAACAAGTTCTGAGGATAGAACCTACATCAGGAAAGGGGGGATGTTAATCCCATTTTGGATTAACAACATGATCCTCAATTGAGGACATTAATAAGTGTCATGAAAAGGCACTATAAAGGTTGTACACTATGAGATATTGGCCACCCAAGGCCTAGTAAGTAAGTTTTGGGCGCCCAAGTGTGAATAAGGGCCAAATGTATATAAGGCATTTTCTCATGATGAAAAGACACAATCCCCTTTGTGCTATTGAGAGCTCTCCCCTTGTGACTTGAGAGAGAGTGAGGAGTGAGAGCATTCTAGCATTGTGCCTCTTTCACGTTTGTGTACTTATGCTTGCGTGAGAGTGAGAGAGAGAGTGATTGGTCTATGTGATGGTGCGAGCGACTCCACGGTGATAGTGTGGAGGTGGAGCTTGGAGTTTGGATCTTGACAAGCGAGCTTGGAGGCCTCAACAAACTTGAGATCAAAGTATTGGTAATTATTCCACGATGGTTGTGATCAATTGCTCATCCCCCATTAGGTGAATGTGTAGAGTTCCCTCTTGGGGGTGTGGTAGCCCATAACAACACCATAGGTGAGATAGTGTGCTACCCTTGAGCATTGTTTACCTTTATAGTAAAAACATTCATATCACTTACTTTCTCAATAAGAATTACTTTGTCATAGTTAGTAGGGATTACACCTCCTCCAAAGAAACGAGATAAAATTTTGAATAAGAGAATAGCATCTTCCCCATAATTGCTCAGCAGCTTGTAATAATAGACCAAAAGCTTTGCATCTAACAATTTGTTAATGTAATGAAGTAAAGGTACATCTCTTCCAAGTCCTCTCTCTCTTTTTCCAGATGCTCAAAGCAAGAATTCATCCTCTTCAACAACAAACTAAAACAAAAAAAAACTTATGAAAATATAGATTCACAAGAAAATAACATTCGAATCCAATGATAATATCAATACAAAAACATTACCTACATATTTTCACATAATTTTAATTGTTTGTCAGTCCACAAGTCAATGGTATTATCAGCTTTGTCTTCCTTTTCTTCCTTCTTTTCCTTGCTCTTACTAATGGTATTATCAGCTTTGTCTTCCTTCTTTTCCTGGCTCTTACCAAGTTGGTCAAATCCGTATTATTGTTGGACTTGGTGAAACATTACATCATCCATCTCTTCAGTCCCTTTAAACTTGGTAGCCTCATCAAAACAAAGTGCCAGAGATGAATGTGGATTAAAATTATCTTCCAGTGGAATGAATGGATCATCAATGAACTAGAGCAATCATCTTGAGCAATGATTGCTAGTGCATAATATTCTCTTAAGTTGAAGATTTGTTGTATAACACTTATAAGAACATAATATTCTCTTAAGTTGAAGATTTGTTGTATAACACTTATAAGAACATACTCTGAATCTTCAATCCTGAAAGATGGAAGAAAAGGAATAGCATGATTACAACTATGAATATCCAATGATCCAATGTCATCAGTTAGTGTTTTTGACTTTAGACCAATACTATCTAAAGTAGCAACCTCCTTCTCTTCTTCATGATTGAATCCATCTTCTATATCATTGATCTCTTTTGGCAAGTGTGAGGGGACTTCAACATTAGATTCCTAATAATCTTCATGATCCTCCTACTCGCACCAAAGAAAAATTTCAAAAGAAAGGTTTTCTTTTTATTAAAAGCATGCACTCCTTGGATGAATGCCACATTTTCTTTTACTGTCTCTCACAAAATATCATACTTCTTATTTACCATATTTTTTCCCCCCTTCTCTACCATATAGATGTCCATGCACACATAGACTCTATCTCCAATGTATATCCTTCCTTCACATGTATGGTTCTTGCAAACATGAAGATATTCCCCTAGGAAATCATTGTGCTAACTAGTTATCTTTGCATAATTCAGGGGCTTATTAAATATCTCATTAAAAATATGGAACTCCTGAGTCATCTTTACTTCTTTGCAAGAACTAAAATAATAGCATATCACTTGATTTTTTATCTAGACAAAGAAATTAGGAAATACAATTCACTAATTAAAGAAAAATAGTAAGAAAAAAATGCTAGTTTCTACCTTCTTTAAGTTCAGTTCCTTGGAGATTAAGCAATCTTTTGAAATATTTTCTTGGTTCCATATCTAAAAATAACCAATGCATTTTCAACTTTATTACATGGGAGAGAAGAGGAATGTAAAGTAATAGTGTAGTAGATATTAGTTACCTGGTTTTGGTTTTGTAGAAGTTGTATTTTCAAGTGCTTCCTTTCCTTTTCCAACTTTCTTCCTTTTTCCTATTTACAATAAAAATTCATAAGCTAAAATACTATACAACAAAATAACCCTCACAAGACCTAGCATAAAATGGATGAGAAGAAATTCTACTTGTAGATTCCTACTAATCTTGGAAAACCTCACCAGCAAGGTAGACTTTTCTTTTTAGCCCCATCCTCCCTAACAAAGAAATCTAGGGCTTAAGGGATGCAGATAAACATAATCAAATACACATAATGCATGTAGACCCCAGAACATTCTTGTAAGATTCCTCCCCAACCTCTCAAGATGTCCAATTTCTTCCCCTGTAATCAATCCCCTTTTCAGAATAATAAAAGATCTTGTTTCTACCTGTTTTAGCCTAGAGAGAGAAAATATTTTAGAGAGAGATAATTTAAATTTTAGATATCTTTGGATGGAAAAATATCCCTTCTTATTAAAATAAATTCTCCCAAAACAGAAGTTTAAAAAGAAATTCCTAAGGTGCATTAGAAATAAATTAAAATGTGCACAAAAGACCTTAGCCTAAGGGCCCCTGCTTTCAAAAAAATTTGGATTAAGGTCCAAACAAAGGTTTGACAGGCCAATGAGATTAATCCAAATGTAGGGAGGAGATAAATTAAAGAATAGCCCCCCAAAAATGAGTAAATGCTCACATAAGATGAAGAGTGGACTAAGGACCAAAGAAAAGAATTAAAAAACTGAATTTTGACACCTCAGTGTGGGGATCTCCCCTCATGAAGTAGGCCCCTTTTTCTCATCATTACCCCTAATTTTTAATCAATAAAATGAGATATTTTCATCTCTCCTCTCTCCTGTTTCAAATCTAGATCCAAAAAGTAAGCTGAACTAACCCAAAAATGGTCAAAAATTGACCAAACTCATCTGGAAATTTCTAGAATCAATTTGCTTGGTTAAAGCCTCACTTTTTCCTATAAATAGAAACCTCCCCCTTTTGTAAAAGCTTAATGGTGTTTATGCACTGTTAGTCTACTCCTGTCCTGAGCCATCTACATTGAATTTTTTTAATAATTCAATTGTTTTTGGCCTAATCCTCTCCAAAGTGAATTGGTGGCCACTATTGCTTCAAACAAAAGTAGAACCCTCAATCCCTCAAGCCAAAGGAGAGCTTACAAGCTCCATGTAAGCTAATTTTCTTACTTTGTTTACAAATTTTAATGAAAGATCTATGGTTCTCTTGATTTTTATGTTTTGCAAATGATTGAATTAAATTCAAATGCTATGCCTTTGATGAAAACGCCACCCCCTTCTCTTCTTTACATTCCAACCTTTCTTAATCCTAAAAAGATTAACTAAGTGATTAATTAAACTCTTCTTATTGTTTACTCTCTTAAATTTAGAAAATTGTGTAGATTAGAGTTCTATAATTCTAAATTGGGTAGATTAGAGTTCTATAATTCTAAATTGGGTTAATTAAGTTAAGTGAAGAAAGATAAAAATGAGAAATGGTCAGCCATACAAAGGAGGTTATGGTAAAATTCTCCAGAATTTTGTGAAAAAGAAAGTTTATTTTTATGTTATTCCAAAAGAGCAATTCCCATAATTTTTGCATCTAAAAGAAATATTCTAATTACTCCATATACATATTCACCTATGAATATGCATGGATATCACTGATTATGCATAGAAAGATGCATAATGGAATTCTTTTTATTATAAACGTGTTATTCTTATTAAATTTGATTTCTATGCATAGAAAGATGCATAATGAATTTTTTTTTATTATAAAAGTGTTATTCTTATTAAATTTGATTTCTATGCATAGATAGATGCATAAAGGAAATTTTTTTATTATAAAAGTGTTATTAAATTTGATTTCTATGCATAAAAAGATGCATAAAGTAAAAAATTTTATTATAAAAGTGTTATTCTTATTAAATTTGATTTCTATGCATAGAAAGATGCATAATGGAATTTTTTTATTATAAAAGTGTTATTCTTATTAAATTTGATTTCTATGCATAGAAAGATGCATAAAGGGATTTTTTTATTATAAAAGTGTTATTCTTATTAAATTTGATTTCTATGCATAAAGATAGAAAGATGCATAAAGGAATTTTTTTTATTATGAAAGTGTTATTCTTATTAAATTTGATTTCTATGCATAGAAAGATGCATAAAGGAATTTTTTTTATTACAAAAGTGTTATTCTTATTAAATTTGATTTTTATGCATAGAAAGATGCATAAAGTAATTTTTTTAATTATAAAAGCGTTATTCTTATAAAAATTGATTTTTATGTATAAATAGATGTAAAAAGAAATTTTTTTATTTTAAAAGTGTTGTTCCATTAAATTTGATTTTTTGCATAAATAGATGCATAAAAGGATTTTTTTATAAAAGTGTTATTCCTATTGAAGTTGATTTTTATGCATAAATAGACGCATAAAGAATTTTTATATCAAAATTAGAATTCTCTTATTTTCTATGTTTAAATTCTATGAGTATTTGTTAAATGAATAATCAAATACTCTAAGAGAGAAATTTCTATCGTTTTATATTCACACGGATTGTAAAAAGGAGGATTACCAAAAATCGAGCACAGAAAACCGAGCGAGGACCCAAACCGAGCGGCAAGAGACCGAGCAAGCTGTTTTGACAGTGTCATTTAGAACTCGTAGTCATATCTTAAAGTTTTAGGTTCTCAAAAAAAGTGCATACACAAGCCTAGTAATGGAATTCTCCCTCACAAGAACAACACAGCAACAACTTATTGACATTAGCAAAAGAAACTTATATTGTCTCAATCAAGAAAGCGCAAACATAATTCAAAATGTGACTCTGTTTTAATGAACCAAAAAAGGAATGACAACATATAACCATCTATAAGACGCTAGAAGCAGAAATTACAGATGTCCCAAAAGTTACTGCCTTATCTATGGCGGCGCAAACCTAATTTCTTGCTTTACATAATTTCTTGCTTCCCTGCAATTTCCGTATTTTCGCAATGGATCAAAAAATCCAACCAAATGCCAAACATCCCTTATACATTCCTTCTATATAACACTAGTAGAAGGAATATTGCGGTGTCCCCCGAGAGTGCTTGACTAAGCTCTAACTTTGTAATTGCAGCTTGGTGCATAAATTTGTGTATTGCAGGTTGCAAACCAAACACCCTAATGAACACAAAATATATATGCTCACATGGCACGTACGACTCTTTTTTCAGATCCCTCAAAGCAAACTCTGGACAAGAGCACCTTGGAAATTCGCATACATTAACCGCAAAGGAGATTCCAGATTTCTTTGAATCAGTTGTTGTTAAAATCCAAAAAATGTGTGACTCTGCTTGACTGACAACTGTCTCACGCACTACCTCTCCTTCCATTATAAGTGCTCTATTGATGCAATCTTGGCTTGCCTTGCTTATCTTCTCCTTCCATCTTACAATGCGGCCATCACCTCTACTCGATAGTGGAAACACTGTGTTTTACACCCTCCAAAATAAAACCCGCGTTGATGAGTTTGGTTGTCTCTTCCGCAGACAAACATGTGCCTCTAGCAACCTTCCAAAGAAGAGGAGCTGGCCCACAAGACTTCTGAATCTGCTCATCCACTCTAGCTAAATGAATTACACTCGATGGGGACAAAAGTAGAACATCTGCCAACTCTCCTTATCCTTATACTGTCGACGTCCTTTGAAGCAAGGTGCAGGAATACCCTTTAGTGGTCCTTCCTTCTTGTCAAGAACGAAAGCTCCACAGCGTTTGGCTCTCCCTTCCAAAATACCCCAGCATGTAGATTGACATTTGGGTGGTGTTCTTCGGATAGCCCATTCTTTCACATCAACCTCACTCTCTTTTGGGGTCCCATGAATGCATGAAGCACCCCCTTTTGGTCTTGGAATATGAATAGTAACGTTCTCATATTCTAGCCGATGATTATCTGTATCAAGTATAATTTTTGCATCCATTTTTCTTCTCTTGTGCATCACACTTTTCAGGACTGTCCTCCTCTGAACATCTGGAGCAATAATATCTTGTTCCTCCAACACTGTTGATGCAAGGTCCACAAGATTTTTTTTTTTGCTTAAACCCCTTCGTCTCCGGACATAAATCTTTTCTTAATTTGATTTTTGCTCGAACCCCTCATGTCTTCCTGTCAAGTAGGCCTTATAATGGGGACTTTTCAAAACTGACATGGCAAGGTCTGCAGAGCAGAGCTGAAGCAAAGAACAAGCTAACTTGTTGAGCGTATCCCAAAGTTGCTCGCATGGATGCATGCTTAGACTCTGAGAGATTAACCGTAGGCACAAATGGACCTCCACCCCCTTGTGTCAATACCCATTTTGCCCAGTGAAATCCTCGCACCTCCCACCCAGATAACCATGTCTCTAATGAATGTGGCTCTGTCTCATGCGCATGTCCCAAACTCCAAAATGTAACAAGTTTGTCCTTTGCTGATGTGGCTGACACTTCACTTGGTGCATCTCTCCACCGTCGACACAAATCCTTATGCTCTTCTTGAAATTGTGGTTTGATACAAATTCGAGTATGTTTCAGCATACTCTTTTCCCAGTGAAAAGAACACGAGCGTTCCTTGAACATCATCACATTCCTTTTACCTTTATTGAAAACAGTACGCACTGCAAGCCAATTTGCTTGTGCCTCATCAGCCATGAAACCTGCAAACTCTGCACTCTCAAATCCACATTGCTGCAACCTTTCATTCATCAAAGTCCAAAATAAAACCTGTGCATTTGTATTCTCCACCTTGAACTCACCTACTGCAATTGTAAGCCATTCTCTAACCAAAGTGTGATAAACATGTGCACTCATTGTGGTCCAGCCACTTGTCCTGTGCACATGATCAAAGTGGACAAATTGTTTCTCTAATGGTCCACCCGGCCTCATTTGATTAACCAAGTCGATCCCACTTCCAGGACCCACAGAGGACATCTTAAATACATGAGGCTCCACATTGCTTGTTGCCAACTGGTTTGGAAATAAGAGGCTATGAAAGAAAGGGTATCGCCTATTTGTTTTCTCCTTAAGATCCAATTATGCTTCGAGCCCAAGAACCGATCCCTTCACATTTTGATAGGCAATATCCATGGATCTCTGAATCCTAATCAAATACCAAAAGTCAACCATTGCAACATATGAGTTTCAAAAAAATTGTAAACAAAGTTTAGACCTAACCTTTTTCTTTGTACAAGAGGTGTAACTCTTTGCAAAAGCTGCTCGACCCCCAAATCTCCCATATCAAGAGTGATATTAGTGTCATCAAAGAGCATGTCCATAATTATATATTGAGCTACACCTGTCTCAACCTTTTTACACTTTGCATAAAGGTCATGGGAAGCTCTATCTTGCACCAAAGTATGCACAAAAGTCTCATTTGTTTTCGACACCCCAACTTCCACTGGATGCCTGTGACTACCTTGATGTATGACACATCTTGTTGTAGTAGTTCTATCTGTAGGGTAGCAATAATAATAAATAGAAGACTCACACACAGCCAAGCATTCCGGTAAAGTAGAGCAATGTCAACAAACTAAAGTGCTGGTTTCAGAACTTAAAAACCCAATTCTGGGCACTTGTTTAAGTTTTCCCTTCCATTGAGATTGATTGCTTCCCTTCGTCCGCTCATAATATGGGCACTCCACATTACAACATCTTAGATGCCCCCCACAAGAACTATGCCTAACAACACCATCAAAACATTCCTTTGTACATGTGTTATACTCCACCCACACATGACCATCATATCTTTGCTCCATCCCAGCCATTGGCTTACCTTGTGGTGCAATAGGGAGCTCAAAAACAATATCCCCATCGTACTGTGATGGAAGTTCATCAACTTTCCTAACTTCAGATGCATTCATTAAAGCATTGAGAAGAGTGTCGTTAACAGGCAATCGTCTAATCAGAGACAAGATACTGAGAACTTTATTTTCTATGGGTGTCCCTAAACTAGATAGACAGGGTTCAAGGATTGATGGAGTTCCCAAACAGGAAAAAGAGGGACTTTTTACTGAGATGAGAATATATGCCCACCATCATCTCTACCATGTACAACATCCTTGGAAACATCCTTCGAATGTAGAGATAAAGTAGACACAATGCATTCCCTTGGCATTGTTGCAGTAAGTTTAAATGCATAAACACCATCAGCTAGCTTTATCCTAGGCACTACATTGCTTTGATTCTCCATTGATAAGTTATTATTACCTAAGGAGAAGTACTCTTGAAGCTCTCTCTCTGTCAAAATAACATCTTCTGAATCAAAACGGACGGATAAAATTTTCAAAGAGCCAAAGCAAAGAATATCAATGATGTGCACCATTCTGCTTGCGAGATGCAGCTATTGACAAATGTCTGAAAATATATCAAGCAGGCCAAAATCATTCTCCCTTTTCGAGATACGAGTACTGATATTTTCCAGATATGATTGCATTTAAAACTGAATATTTGCACCACTAGTATATGTCTTTTTCAAATAATTGAAGAATGATTACGATGCATTTAATGACTATATTCACTACTAATATACGCTTGTACAATCAATTCATAGCATTTCAATGCATAATATATAAATAAAAATAAATACATATATAAATAATGCATAATATATACCAATCTCTATTTATATATGTATTTATTTTTATATAATATATTCTCAAAACTGCGGGGTCATCTCCAGCTCTGCTCTTCGTCTTTCGCCTCCGCCAAGCCTCTGCTTGCTCTCTTCATCGCTTCCATCTTTGTTTGTCTTCGCACCCAGGTTGCTGCAGTGCTACTCGACAAAACCGGCTTCCTCTTCCGCGAACCCATCCTGCACTGCCGCGAACCCCTCCTGCACTACTAGGTGAGCTGCGGCCCCTTCTTCTCTGTGTTATGCACTCCCCTTAGCCCCTTGCCACCAAGGGCAAGAAAGCCCATACGCTGGCATATGGGCTTTCTTGCCCTTGGTGGCAAGGGGCTAAGGTCTGAGTAATCAACCAAGGGGCTAAGGTCTGAGTAATCAACTAAGGTTGTGTGAGTGTGTAGCGTGGGGGTCCATTAGAGGGCTGCGAGTGCGCAGGGGTGTTTTGAGTAATCAAGCAAGGAGTGTGCGTGTTAAGTGTGTTGAGTATCGGATAAGAAGCAGCTGTTTGGTGTCGCTTGTGTGTTGAGTATCGGATAAGAAGCAGCCGTGGGTGTGCCCGTGTGTGTACGTGTCCAGCAGAGGGCATCCATGGGCTTTTGTGGGAACAAGGTGAGTGCATGTGTGGGTGGCAATAAGCCCCACCAAGGGCAAGAAAGCCCATACGCCAGCGTATGGGATTTCTTGCCCTTGGTGGCAAGGGGCTAAAGGCCTGTGCTTGGTTTGAGCCTCGCCAGCATCATGTATATTATGCATGTAAGGTTTGGTATAGAAAAGTGCAAGTCAATAGCTATCCTTATGGAGGCTCACCTGCATCTCTCTCTTGTTGATGTAAGTGAAGAGTTTGATGTTCATACTCATTGTGGGTTGCCTCATCTATTTACTACTAGCAACAAAAACCACGCGGATATTCAATGTCTAGTTTCAATTTTACTTGCAAATTTATGCATTGGCCAAGCACAAAATACTAAGGGCATGGTTTCCTTATTGCCACCAAGGGCAAGAAAGCCCATACGCCAGCGTATGGGCTTTCTTGCCCTTGGTGGCAAGTTGCTAAGGCCACAGACAATGAGACCTTAGCCCCAGCGTATGGGCTTTCTTGCCCTTGGTGGCAAGTTGCTAAGGCCACAGACAATGAGACCTTAGCCCCTTGCCACCAATCTTATGATAGGTAAGTTTAATAGGAGTGAGTAGAGGAGTTTAGGATGCTTGCCACAATGACCATGATCTTGATTACCTCATGGCCATTTTGTGGCCATGATCTTAATTTTCTAGAAATGTTAGGGAATAATCATGCCTCCACGAAAGAGACAACAAGCAAAAAAACATAGGGAGTTCGGGTCTCTTACAATAAGATTTTACATTCAATTGTTGCAGCTTTGATTTCTTAATATTTCCGTGTGAACTAATGATTTAGAATTCAGCCAACGAGCAAGGAGAAAGGAGTGTGTGCATCTAGTCCTACAGCAGATGAGAGTGGCGGCGATGATTTCTCTCCTATCCAGGTTCTTGTTTGTATGCTTTTTCTAGGGAATATTTTATGTTGCCTATATTGAGTTTGCGAGTTTCTAAGTTCTATGTTTCAAATGTTGTTTGTTTTGTGTTTGATTAATGTCTTCCTAGGTTTCTAAAAGAAGACATAAAGAACAAGTATTGTCTCAACCCGCTAGAGCAGCACTATGCAGTCCATGTGTAGTGAGAAAGAAGAGCAAGGGGAAAATGAGGTGGTGGAAATTATGAAAGGTGGAGATGTATTGGCTAAATGCAAGGTTTTAGAGGTTTCAAGGTGCCCACCCATTCCCCTTTGTAGGATGTTTCCATACCCTAGGGTTCGAGGTTTGAGAAGCGACACTTCGCTACTCAAAATAGCCTTAGAGGGTGAAACTTATTGTCCAGAGAAGGGTATTTTCATTGTCTCTATTGTCTCCCCTTTGGGTGTCGCAATTGCGGTGACAAGTGAGATGAGGGCTTCATGGGATGCCCACTGGCAGGCTATAGATAAAGAGTTTGAGAAGGAGTTGAGAACCAAGAAGGGGTTGTCTTTTCTTTCCAATAAAATGTTCTATGTGTGGGAGGGGAACCATCGCACAGTGGCTTGGATAGAGCTCATTACAGAGAAATATAAAGATGATAAAGAATGGCATTTGAGGGTCTTTAGCACTGTTGTTGATCCAACTAGACTCAGTGAAGTCTCCTTGCTTGCTAGCTTTCTTCACATGAATGAGTAAGTTCCTCTCAAAACACAATGCGCATGTGATCCTTCTCATTAAATGAATCTGTATTAAATTTTTGTTTTTTTTTGAAGCTTGAATGAGCATGGAATCATAGTCACAAATCTAGAGGATACATTGGTCAATGCTGCAAATATTTGTGAGTGTGACATTAAATCCTATTTGCGAGAGCAACCTGCTAATGTGGCTAAAACCTTGGAAGCCAAAAAGAAGCTTGAATCAAAGACTTCACCCCCATGGTATCTGCTAGCTAGAGAGGATTTGGCCTAGCTTATTTACCAGGTAGATATATATTTGGGCTCTTTCTTGTTATGAGAGAATTAGAAAGTATGGTATGCAATGATTTTCCCAAAATTTTGTAGGTTGAGTTTCAAAAGGAAGTAAGGACCAAAGTAGTTGAAGTGTGGAGGAGAGGGCTTTAAAAGAAAAGGAGATCTCCACTGAGTTGCGAGACGAAAGTACACTGATCGTATGCAAAAAGTATTGCAATGTTTGATTTGTTTAAAATTATTATTGTTGTATTTGTCTCCTACTAATATGAAATGGTTTTGGTATATTTATTAGGTTTTGAATATTATTAATCCATCCCTTGGCAAGGAATGGAGAGAAACTTTGTTTTCTCTTCAATTTGATGGAGCGGACACCATTGTGGGTATTAAAAAGTTGAATTTGATAGCAATCTCTTTCGTCAGTGCAGCATAGAAAAAGATAACTTGGTTGAGATTGCTTGAGAGTTCAAGATCTATTCGCAATACCCATGGTATGCCATCAATAAACATAGAGTTCAGAGCGTAAGAGTTTTTCACTTTTCTTGCTTTATCTCTATGCTTCATAGAAAAAAATTATCTTTCGCTTTGCATGTTTTCGTGCCTTTCATTACTTCTATCATTGTAGGTGGTTGTCTAGGGATTTGTTGGTGGTGCTGGACATGATAGAAAAGAATGCACTTCGTTCTTTGGAGCAAGAGATAAGAATAGCAGCTACTACAGAGCATCCAATTAATTTGCCCGATGAGCCATCTCTTCATGTTTACTTTGCATCCATACGATACGAGGGTAGAAAATATATTTTTGGCAACATTAAGAAAACTGGTGCTAAAGAAAAGTCCCAAAAAAAAGAGGGTCAACCTATTCAGTCCCATCTTGATGTAGCCGCTTGTCGGTTACTCTATCAGTTGGTTTTCTATTTTAATGCCTTTTGTTTGACATTGCAGTGTGTAGTTTGTGTTGGCTTGGATAAATTATCTTTGAATATTCCAGGTATTTTTTGCACTTGAGAGACCTCAAGCTTCTTGTTGATTTGCCCAAGGCTTGTAAAACATGGGTGGATATCACTAACAAAGAGTCCACTATGTATGGGGAGAATATGATTGCTCTCTCACCATTTGAGATTGAGACATGCCCTTGGTGGATTGACATGCCCTCGCCCCATGTATTGCCAAGTGAGAAAGCTAAGTTTGAGGAATGGCAAAAATCAAAGGGAAAGGGTGCAAGTGGTGGCTGTCTGAGTCAAGGTAAAGTGGCTTCCACAACTGTCTCCTCTCTTTCCTTAAGCTTTACTTTTCTAACAAAGAAGTGGTTTTGAAGGTGATCAAATAAGGGGCAAGGAAGCGCAAAGGGGTGAGCATGCTCAAAGAGGCAAGCAAGCTCAAAAGGGCAAGCAAGCTCAAATTAGTGAGACACAGAGTACATGTGACTTTTACTTATTTCACTTTGCATATTCATGTCTCATGCAACTTAGAGAAGGCTAGCTATCTATGTTGGATACTTTATATACCTTCCTTGTAAAATAAAGATTTATGTTTCTTTGTTTGTTTTGTTTTAGATCGTGAAATTTTTGTTGATGACAATTCACCACCACTCGATGTTGGTATGCATGGTAGCTTTCATAGTGGTATGCTTCTTTTTATGGATATACGCAAGTCAATTGTTTTGTATGTTATGCTTGTTGTTCATTCATTATACTTGCCGTGATTATTTAGGTCCATCCTCACGTCCTAGACCACCATCCCAAAAAGAATATGTGCCACTCTTGTCCATACAAGGGGGGCTTCTTTGGATCGCTCTATCTTTTCATTTGGATGTGGAGATTATATTTCTATGGGGGGTAAGGATTTTGCATCCTCTATTAGGAATGAGGATTATGCAAAGATCCATACATTTTTTTCTGGAAACAATAAATTGGGGATGGAGTATAAGAAAAAGAAAAAGACGGTGGCATGGGCTGTTGACTTTGTGCTCTTGGATCTTCCCATGGACTCTTCTACGCATGGACGAGACGGTGTTCCATTGTGGAACAAGGTGTCAGAGGATCATATTCAGCATGGACTTGGAGTGGCAGCAGCTTGTTTGGTGGACTCAGGATGGGTTGTTTGTCTTACCTCCATTTCAGGTGATTCTTTCAGTCAGAAATATGTAAATAGGATTGTTAGGTACTTGTGAATATGATTGTTAGGAAATTGTCAATGTTTAAAATGTATTTCTTTCTGTTAGGGGACTCTCCCTCGTGGGTGGAGAAATATGCCCCGCGGTGTGAGCTGGAGATTGTGCGTAGATTCATAGTTGAGGACTTAGCCTTCATGGATGAGGTTATGATTGAGGGTATTGCCGTAGAGGTATTTGACATGGTTATTGTATACAAATTGTTTTCGTGGTTTTATGAATATTGGTTAATAAAACTATCAGAGAAGTGAATCTTGTTTTCAAGAATTATGATGGAATATTTATTTGTTTAAGAAATAAATCTCAAAAATTAAAGTCATAAATCTGATGACAAAGTTAAGTTGACAAAAATATCGTTTTGTCATAATCATGAGGCGCATAGGCCATGGTAGGCAGTCGGATCCTCTTACCGATCTGGATGTTCGTAAAGCCCTGCACTGATCCCAACCTGGTCCCTTCAAGGGGGTGAAGGGGATGTAACTGGTTTTAACGAGAAGAGCAAGATGGCTCTCGCCAGATTATTGAAAATTGTGGAAATGGCTAGGGTCGCATAGAGGAACCATTGTGAGACAAACCATCTCGACCAAAATACCCAGACCTGGTCAGATCTTAAAGCTTACCTCAGGAAGAGGTTCTGTCCTCCAGGCTTCCTAAAAACCAAAATGAATGAGTTCTTAGAACTGAAGCAGGATAGCCCGACAATTGAAGAATACCATCACGCATTTGCCCTTCTCCTCAAATATTCTCCACTTTTGTATGAAGAGCCAGCTGATGGCCAGATTCATTCGAGGGATGAAAGAGCCATTGGACACTTTAGTGAAAAATGCCAAACCAGTCTCAATGGCAGAAGCTGTCAGAATGGCAAAGGACTTTGCCAAAGCATTTGTTGTTAAGGTCCTATCGAAGCCTGCACCCTCAAACTTTAAAAGGTTCCAAACCCCAGGAAGTGCTTCAAACTTTCCACCCCCAAAGAGGCAGCAAGGCCCTAATCAGAATCAAGATGCTGGGAAATTCAGAAGTGAAGGAAGACCCTTCCCTCATCAGAACACTTTCTCAGGAGCCCCACCTCTTTCAAGGATTTAGAGGGATAAGCTTAGAAGTGAGAACAGGTGTTTTTGGGTGTCAGGGTTTCGGCCACCAGCTTAAAGACTGCCCGACTCTTGCCATGCCAAGAAGAGTGGAGAGGATCCTCCTATTGCAAAGGTTGCTATAGCTAGAGCTTCCCATCGGACTAGAAAGGGAAAGTCAATGCACATGTTGAACCAAGAAAAGAAACAAATATTGACTCAAAATGTAAGTGTTCTAAGGTAGATTAGACAAGCTTAGAAGGCCATAGGGTTTGCACCATTTCAGAGACTCCTAAGAGAGGTTATTAATGGTCACTTGGATTGAGGTGGCAGAGAACTGTAGTCTACACCCTTCACGAAACAACAGAGGATTTTCTCATATAGTTCTTCCAAGGCACTATGTTAGTAGCTACACATGCACACATATTGATAATCATGCACAAGGACATGAAGAAATTGAAGAGGGTACATTGGAGATACGACAAGATTCTTCATCATGTTTAATGGGTGGACATGAAGATGACACATATTCTCCTAGTACCACCATCAAGAAAGTCAAAGGAAGGTGAAGAAAAGAGGTGGAAGAAGTGACACACATGATAATAACACAAGGGGGAAAACACTTTATGAAGAATCTCTCAAGAAAAAAAGATATCTTGAAGGTAATAAATACTATGGATCAAGAGACTGCCCTCCAAGATATCAGAAACTTGCAAAGATTAGCAGATCCTGGGGATAGTGTGAATATTACAATAGATGAGATTGATGTTGAAAGTAGGATTTCACTTAGCGAAGAATGTTTGAGGTTCTTGAAGATTACAACTAAACCATCTAACACAATAATTCTTGTGGGCTTAAGGTAATTTTCTTAATATCTCATTTTTTAGTTCCATGTTATAGGCTATCTTTGGAGGCACTCTCAAATTAATTTAACTTTTGCAAGATTTTTAGGTCTCAATTGTCTCCAAATATGCAATCAATGACATTTATCTTGGATACACACTTTTCATCCTTTTTAAGGAACCCAAAAGAATCAAACAAAAAGCTAGCAAAGTGGTTCATCCATTGTAATTTTGAATATGTCAACTTAATCTTCTTTCCCTACCATGTAGAGTAAGTAAGATACTTGAGTATGTCTTCAATATTTTTGACCACTGTGAAGGAAGTCTGATTATCGTATTATGTTGTAGCATCTCCCATTGGAGCCTTGTGGTAATTGATGTTGCTGTGACAAACAATATTGGATTTTCAATTCTCTCATGGGGATACTCATCACAACAACGAACTTGGATTGTATGTATTATTAGTTCCTTTATGTTCAGTTACTTTGTTTTAATTTCAAGTTACTAAATTATCATATGTTGTAGATGTTTGAAGAGGATTTTCTCTATGCTGGGTCATTTTCCTCCAAATACTAATCTTCTTAGGTTTGTAACTCCACTTTGGATTCCTATAAGTACCTCTTCCTCTTTTCTATTATTGGGGGTCATTGTTAATCCCATTTTGGATTAACAAATATGCTCCTCCATTTGAGGACATTAATAAGTCTCATGCAAAGGCACTATAAAAATTGTACATTATGAGATATTGGCCACCCAAGGCCTTAGTTAAGTAAGTTTTGGGCGCCCAAGTGTGAATGAGGGCCAATTATATATAAGGCATTTTCTCATAATGAATGGACACAATTCCACTTTGTGCTATAAGAGCTCTTGCTTTTGTCTTGAGAGAGAGCATTCTAGCACTTGTGCCTTCTCTATACTTGAATGTCGCATGCTTGTATTGAGAAGTGAGAGATAGTGATTGCCTTATGTGGTGGTGTGAGCAACTCTATGGTGACAGTGTGGAGGTGGAGCTTGGAGGATTGGAGCTTCTCAAGTGAGCTTGGAGACCACAAGGGACACAAGTTCAAAGCATTGGTAAGTGACGTACGACAGTTGTGTTCTATTGCTCTTCCCAAAGGTGAATGCATTGAGTTCCCTCTTGGAGGTGTGGTAGCCCATAACATTTTTGGCGTTGCTGCCGAGGAAACACCTTTGTTTCTTCCATCCTCTTTGAGTTTCAGCTCCCATTACATAAGATTTATTATTGCCTTTGCATTCTGGTAGTGCATTGTGTATGGAATGAATGGATAAGATTTGAGTGGAAGTGAAAAATTGGTTGTTTTTGTTATGTAGTTGTGTGGTGGGGTGGCCTTGGAAGAAGGCTCCACTGTTTTTCTAGTCAATTTTGATGTTTATATCACCAGAATCATTAACGTGAACAAGCAGGGTGATGTTCTGTTTTTCTTTCCTTTCAAAAATTTACAAAAATCATAAAAATAAGGAGCCATTAATTGTGTCTTGAACTCGTATTACACTCTTTATACATGGAACAATCATTTTGGAAGCATTTAGATAGGTATTTTGACCCAATTTCATCTTAGTCGATGCGGTAATTTTCCATGTGAAACTACAGGAGACCATTTACGACATGAAATGTTTTTGAAGTGAAATGTTTTTTACAACTTCACGGTGTGAAACGCTCTAGGCATCATCACCACAGTTCACGAGATTACCTTGCTAAAAACAGGAAGCCTTATCCTGGCACCTCTGACACCACAGGTTTGACAAAATTAAGAACCGTGAATTAGCAGAAAATGTTCACAAGAACCGATTGCATTTCATGATATGAAACATTTGCATTTCATGACATAAACTGATTCAGAGCATTTCACAGCATGAACCATTTTCATTTCACGACATGAACCGATTGCATTTCATGACATGAACCATTTTTCCTTCTGGCGTGAAACTTTCCTATAGTTTCACATCTTTACCAAATCTAACTCATGAACCTGGTATTGTCAGATTAAGGTTAAGGAAGTTCTTGAGACCAAAAAAGATTATAACAAGGCAACGTGGATTTCTGAGTCCAAAGTAAAAATTTTGAATACGTGAAAGTGTAGAAAATCATTGACGTGAACACTTTTCTGGCATTTCACGCCATAAATTGTTCTCTGCAATCTCACGGCCTCAGAAAACAAGTCGATAGTATCTGACCAGAATTTAATTGGGCAGCAAAATAGCTTATCAACTCATATTCACATGCAATTGAGGTCTGGAAAGCTCATCGGAGAAGACCTCACTCGTGACAATAGTGCATCAAATCAACTAGGATCTTCCGATCAAAAGAGTGTGGGTTCATGCCACCTAATAAGCACTCAATTGAGTGTCTTAAGGAATCTAACCATTGTCAATGGAAGAAGGGATGCAATACTCTAGGACTGGGGAAGAGGACAAACCACCCTCCCCTACCAGATCTAGCGATATCATTGATATAGCCCGATGATTTTTTGGTCTCCAAACTAGCAACGATGAAGAGGCGCAATCTGTGAGCATGGGTCCGTCAACTAGTGCTAGACTTGAATCAAGGCAAGAAGTACCTACCCAACCTTCGAATTGTTGAGATATCGAGCTCTAGTGAGGCGGTGGACACTGATGACCCGCCTGGGGGATAGGCCCCACACTTACACCACTGGCATGGTTGGTGAGATCTTGGGTGATATGCGGCCAGTGGGATGACAGGCTGTGTGACAGCCACTCTAGAGACTGGCATAGTTATAGCGCCAGCTCATTTAGTCGGGTTCACATTATAGAGAACCCGTGTATGTATTGGTTGAGTACCTTTCATATTGTGTGTACTCTTATCTTGTATATGGTGTGTTGAGTGTTGAGTAGAGAAGAAGAAGATTTTCAGCCTCTCACCTTGTGTGTTCTCTATTAGGGTTTTGTGAGTGTGTGTGTGTGCTTGCAAGAGCTCAAGCTCTCTTCCCCCCTGCATCTTTTCATGGTATCAGAGCCTGGTTCGTACTAAGGGCTGAGCTGCAAGCAAGAGAACCACAGGAAGCGGTACGAGGGTAAGAGCTGCAACTACTCTTCCCTATTGTGTTGGTGACTACACCCTTGTCGGGAGCTCTACGGGAGGCACCGGCAAACGATCTCCGATTGAGGAGCTTTCTTCGCGGGAGTGAAGCTACAGGGCAACAATACAGTCCTTTGGACTGAGTCCTTTGGACTGAAATTTTCGGACCGGAAACGCGTTTCGGGCGCGTCTGGACCTCCGTTTTTCAGAAAGCAGGCGATTTCGAGCACTGCGGGTAAGTCATCGATTCTCTGCAGAACTCTGTTTTACGAACTGCAGGAAGACAGATTGACTGTGCAGACACTGTGGGTGCTGCAAAGAGGTCTACAGTTGCCATTGGGTGTATGTATGCACATTCAAGTCACTGGTTGTGACATTTGAGAGTACAACAGTACCGCTGTGCAGAAAATACTGCAGGTTGTGCAGAAAAACCAGAGTGCAGTTTCTGGTGAAATTGTGTATTTGGCAAGATGTCTAATGATGGCATAACACAGATTGTGGCTGAGAAGCTGGACAAGAATAACTTCCATGCTTGGAGGTTCAGGCTGACTAATTTCCTAATGGGAAAAGGCTATTGGGACTACATTGAAGGTGAGCATGAAGAGGCACCGGAGATACCGGATATAAATCCGACTGCTGCAGATGTGAAAGAGTTTAAAGACTGGAACCAAGGAGCCAGGAAGGTTATGTATTGGCTTTCCATTAGTATACAGGACACCATGATTGGGCACATTCAGGATGCCAAGTCCCCCAAGGAGGCATGGGACACCTTGGTAAAGCTCTATGAAACAAATACCAAGGCACGTAAGATACAGTTGAAGAATGAACTTCATACTGTGGAGAAAAAGAGCATGTCTGTGAATGACTATGCGTTGAAGATAAAGGGCATTGTGGAATCCCTTGCATCTATTGGTGTGTCAGTAGATGATGATGACAAGGTGGAAGTCTGTTTACGTGGTCTCGGGCCACAATACAAGGCGTTCAAGACGTCCATTCAGACTCGGGAAAACATTCCCAACTTTACAGATTTGGTGTCTATGCTGATTATCGAAGAGAAGAGCTTGGGTGAAGACCAACAGTCTTCACAAAGTAAAAACAGTTCAGAGCAACAGGCCTTCTACACGAGTTCAGGAAGAGGACGAGGTAGAGGAGGCCGTGGACGCGGTCAAGGAGGTGGCCGAACAGGTAATCAGAATTATGGTCAGCAGCAGCAACAACAACAGTCCCAGAATCAACAACAACAACAACAGCACGCAGGTGGAAGAGGCAAATTCAGAGGCAGGGGGAGTCAAAGAGGCCGAGGAAATTGGCAAAGGCAATACAATGATGCACGTGAATGCTACTATTGTGGTAAGCCAGGACATGTGCAGTCAGAATGTTATAAGAAGCAGGCTGACATGCAAAATGGGAAAGTGCAGCAAAACAACTATGCATCCTCAAGCAGAAATAATGAGGATAATGAAAGGTTGTTTGTTATGCAGCATGTTGTGAATGCCATGTCTGAAAATGTTGATGCAGCACAAAAAGATAATGTATGGTATGTGGATTCAGGCGCTTCGAACCACATGACGAGTCATGGAGAGTGGTTCAAGGAGATGAAAAACCCGGAAAGACCAGGTTTTGTGGAAACAGGGGATGACACTGCTCATCCAATTGCCCACATTGGAGATGTGCCATTGTCTATGCAGGATGGCAAAGTGAAGTACCTTGCAGATGTACTTCATGTACCGAACATAACAAAGAATCTGGTTTCAGTTGGCCAGATGATTGAGCAGGGTTTGCAGGTTCGGTTTAACCCTGATGGGTGTTATGTTGAAGATTTCAAAGACAAGTGCAGGTTGGTTGCAAAAGGCAACAGAGTGGGCAGAATGTTTACGTTGGATGTAGACATGCCTGAGATGAGTGCTGCAATGTTTGCAAATGGTTCAGGAGTTGTTGCAGACACAGATATATGGCATAAAAGGATTGGTCATGTGAATGTGCAGAGATTGAAGTCTATGCAGACAAAAGGAATTGTGACAGGGCTGCCAAAATTTAAAGTGGAAGGTATGCAGAAAATATGTGAAGCATGCCAATTTGGGAAGCAAACAAAGCATGTGTTTCCACGTAACAGATATGTGAGCAGAAATGCACTGGATGTTGTGCATTCAGATGTATGGGGTCCTACGAAGACCGTGTCTATGGGAGGCTGCAGGTACTATGTCACTTTCATTGATGACCACACAAGAAAAGTGTGGGTATATTTCATGAAGGAGAAGAGTGAGGTGTTCACTCACTTTCAAAATTTCAGAGTTTTGGTTGAAAAGCAAACAGGGAAATATGTAAAGTGCCTAAGGTCAGATGGAGGGGGAGAGTACTTCTCCAATGAGTTCTCTGAATTTTTGAAGAAGAATGGTATTCGGAGACAGTTCACATGCAGATATACTCCGCAGCAAAATGGAGTTGCTGAGCGGAAAAACAGGCACATTGCTGAGATTGCGCGGGCATTGATGGAAGAGAAGAATATGCCGCATTGCTATTGGGCTGAGGCTGTTTCTACAGCAGTATACATCATGAACAGGACTCCAACTGCAGCCATACATGATGTAACTCCAGAGGAGAAGTTTACTGGCAGAAAACCAGATTTATCTCATCTGAAAGTTTTTGGATGCATTGCATATGTGCATGTGCCAGATGAGCTGAGAACTAAGCTGGATCCGAAAGCTGAAAAATGTGTGTTTATTGGATACTCCCTTGAGCAAAAGGGATACAGGTGTTATAACCCTACTACACGTGAGTTGAGGGTAAGCAGGGATGTTGTGTTTGATGAGATGAGCAGCTGGTATGCTGCTGAAAAAGAAGCTGTTGGGGCTGATGTGAGTGGAAGTGTGGTTGCACAGAATGCAGGTCAGCAATCACAGTCTTTGAGTGGACCAGGAGAGTCCTCATCTAGTGGGTCTGTTGATAGACCATGGAGTGGCAGGCTGCGTCATAATACCAGTCCTGCAAATGTGGTTAGTACATCACGTAAAGGAAAAGAGAAAGTGGTTGAGCCCCTTGGTATGCCTGACATTTCTGCAGGACATTCTCATGTTGATGGAGAGTCTAGTGGCTCGGATATGAGCCTTGATGAGGAGCTTGGGATCCCAGCTATGAGAACACCTGGTGTAAAGAAGGCTATGGAAGCCATGAATGAAAAGCTGCGAAGATCAGGGAGAGTGAAGAACCCTGTGCAGAGATTTACATATGATGGTTATGTGGCACATCACTATGCATATATGGCAAAGGTTGTGCAGGTTGTTGAGCCCACATGCATTGATGAGGCTGTTGGAAATGTGAATTGGGAGAAAGCTATGGATGAGGAGATGGATGCACTATATGGAAATGAAACTTGGGATTTAGTGCAATTGCCTGAAGGCAAGAAAGCCATTGGATGCAAGTGGGTGTACAAAGTTAAACATAACAGTGATGGAAGCATAAACAGGTACAAGGCTAGATTGGTAGCCAAAGGATATGCGCAGACATATGGGATTGATTATGAGGAAACTTTCAGCCCAGTTGCCAAGATGGCAACGGTGAGAGTTGTGATAGCAGTGGCTGCGTCAAAGAAATGGTCTTTACATCAGATGGATGTAAAGAATGCATTCTTGCATGGGGATTTGCAAGAAGAGGTGTATATGTTGCAGCCACCTGGTTATGAGGATGTGGGTCACCCCGAGCATGTTTGCAGGTTGAAGAAAGCCTTGTATGGCTTAAAGCAAGCACCAAGAGCATGGTCTGACAAGATTTCTGAATATCTTGTCACTATTGGCTTTCATGTAGCCAATGCAGATTTCTCATTGTATGTGAGACATGGTGATAGAGGAGTTGTGCTTGTTGTCATCTATGTAGATGACTTGATCATTACGGGGGACCATGATGCAGAGATCTTTGATGTAAAGATCTTGCTTAGACAGAAGTTCGAGATGAAGGATCTGGGGGAGCTCAGATATTTCTTGGGCATTGAGGTGATTAGGTCACCACATGGTATTGGATTACTGCAGAGACAGTATGGCTTGGACATGTTGTCCAAGTATGGTATGACAGGCTGTAAGCCTATTTCTGTGCCATTGGATCAGAATGGCAAGTTGAGTGCAGATTCAGGAGAGATCTTGGAGGATCCTACTATGTACAGGAGCATAGTAGGAAGTTTGATCTACATGACGATCACCAGACCAGATTTGAGCTATGCTGTTGGGTTGGTGAGTCAGTTTATGCAGGTTCCACGGAAACCGCATTTGGATGCAGTGAGACGCATACTGAGGTATGTGAGGTCTACTTTGCATTGTGGACTATTCTATGAGACTGGGACAGAGATATGTGTACATGGGTACACAGATGCTGATTGGGCTGGTAGTATCTCAGACAGAAGATCTACCAGTGGATTCATGTTTTCTTTGGGGAGTGCTGCTGTGACTTGGAGCAGCAAGAAGCAGCCTACGGTTGCTCTATCGAGTACAGAGGCCGAGTACAGAGGAGCTGCTATGGCAGCATGTGAGGTAGCTTGGTTGAGAAAGCTACTTGCAGATTTGGGTCTATCACTGGATAGACAAGTTGTCATTTTCTGTGACAACGTTAGCAGTATACAGTTGGCCAAGAACCCAGTCTTTCATGCTCGTACGAAGCACATAGAGGTCCACTACCACTTCGTCAGAGAGAAGGTCTTGGCAGGAGACCTTGACCTTGTTTATGTCAGCACAGAGGATCAGGTAGCTGACATCTTCACCAAAGCATTGGGTACAGAGAAGCTCCGCAGATTCAGAGCTTCGCTTGGTGTACATGAGATGGAGTTGAGCTCGAGGGGGAGTGTTGAGATATCGAGCTCTAGTGAGGCGGTGGACACTGATGACCCGCCTGGGGGATAGGCCCCACACTTACACCACTGGCATGGTTGGTGAGATCTTGGGTGATATGCGGCCAGTGGGATGACAGGCTATGTGACAGCCACTCTAGAGACTGGCATAGTTATAGCGCCAGCTCATTTAGTCGGGTTCACATTATAGAGAACCCGTGTATGTATTGGTTGAGTACCTTTCATATTGTGTGTACTCTTATCTTGTATATGGTGTGTTGAGTGTTGAGTAGAGAAGAAGAAGATTTTCAGCCTCTCACCTTGTGTGTTCTCTATTAGGGTTTTGTGAGTGTGTGTGTGTGCTTGCAAGAGCTCAAGCTCTCTTCCCCCCTGCATCTTTTCACGAATTCGAGGCTGTCAAAAGACATGGAAAGCGTAGCCAGGACAGGTCAAGTATTCTTCCCAACCTCAGAGGAAGTAGAAGTAGATCTGAAAAGGATTGAAGTAGAATAGCAGACAGCTAACGAGAATTGAGCTTAACCAAGAGCTCGATACTCGAAAGGCTAGAGCTGAACAAAAGGATATGGGAAGTGTAAACTTACTTCAATCACGTGGCAAAGAGCGAGAAATAGTCATGGGAAAGGGTGAGGGAGAAATTCCAAACTTAGAACCCATTAATGAAGAGCCAAGAGCGGAGAAAGGGTTTGTAACCCTATATGAAGGGGATAATCTACCAAGAGAAGTGGGTGAAGTGGAAGACCACCTATACACCAAGAAGGACATCGAGCAGATGATCAATCATCCCATGTTCTTGCAGGACATGGAGCTCTTAATTCTACAAAGGCGTACAAAGGCGACTAATGATGAGCCATTCCAAAATGAAGTGGCTGGACCGTCCTATATACCGGAAATGCTTAGAAGAGCCAACGTAGGAAGAGGATGAGGTCTAGGTAGAGGGGGAGTAGCTCCTCAAATACCAAGGGTAGATCCAAGCATAGATCTTAATGCAGCCACAAGGATGGATTTGTTAAATATGGCTGCAAAAATGGGCCGAGGAATGGACAGGGAACTAGGCACTGCTCTAGAATCAGGACCCTCCTCCCAAATGAAGCCACACATCATTTCAAATCAGGACCCTCCTCCCAAATGAAGCCACACATCATTTCAAATCTCATTAAAAACTTCTCTGGGGATGGGGATCTGATTCAACATGTAGCGATCTTTGAGTCAACATGCGAAACCTATGGGCCACTAAGTAATGTAACCATGATTCATGCTTTCTCTCACTGACCCTAGAAGGAAAAGCGCATCAATGGTTCCAAACTCTCAAACCCAAAGATAAGGTTAATTTCACACAGCTCAATAACTGCACAACATCAAACAGAAGGAAATGGAGTCGATACTCGAACTCCAAACATTCCAAAAATTTGTCACTTTCTTCCCCCCTTTTTTGTGTGTGCACCAGATCTCTTTCTCTCTCTAAATCCTCTCTCTAAAACGCCCTGCACTCCTTCTCCATGGAAAAAAGCGTCTTTCTCTACTCCAAAAGCCATAGCTAGCAGATCTATACTCCTAAATGAGCCTTCTCTCTCCAAACCCACAGTAGTAGCCATGGCTTGCAAGGAAGAAGCTTACCATGAGCATTCTCTCTACAATACTTGGTCCTCTCTCCATAGCTAGCAGGTCTGTACTCCTAAATGAGCCTTCTCTCTCCAAACCCACAGTAGTAGCCATGGCTTGCAAGGAAGAAGCTTACCAGGAGAATTCTCTCTACAATACTTGGTTCTCTCTCCAAACCCACAGTAGTAGCCACAGAAGAACCTTTTCATGATGTATTCTCTCTCTATATTGCTTAGCAGCCATAGCTTGCACTAAAGAAGCTTCCCATGATGCATTGTCTCCTTTGCATTTTCGTCTCACCATTGCCAACCCTCTCTATGTTTCTTTGGCTCCCTTTCTGGCTTCTTTCTCTATCCACAATGCAGCTCTAGAGAAGCAACCCTCATCTCCATTCTTCCCATTATTTTTTGATACCATATCCTGCTCCTTCCACTCCTATTCAACCCAAGCTTACAAGCCTACTTTCTTGTATATGGCACTACAAGACATCACCAATAAGCCTTCTAAGATCCGCCTTCAGGTTGATTTGGAGACAGAATACGCAACCCTACGCAGTAGGCATGTTGCACCCAATATTTCATACGATCAGCTTCGAATGCAAGGAGCAAAGGCCATTGATCTTTGGATTGATGGAAATCTTTATCCACCAGATCCAATATCGGGTGCTCCTCCACCATTCAAAAGCATTACAAGTTTTTTTAAGTTTGTTGGTGATGGTTTCAATGGGCTTCTTGGCTATTGTAGGAGATTACACATGTTGTGGCTAGATGAGGCAGCTGAAAAGAGGCAAACACAATTTGCCTTCGACCAACTTCAAGCGGCATCGACTAAGCAGATCAATAGTTTATGCAGAGGATTAAAGAGCTCTCAGAGGATCTTGAGGTGCAGAAGAATAATCTAGCAGATCGTGTGCGCATAATAAATCAATTTACCGATAATTATGTTCATCTTCAACACTCCACTCGTAATCTTCGGCGTCGTGTTCACCATTTCACTCACCTTCCCATTGGATATCACGCAAGGCAAAGAAAACGTAAAGCTGTTGGGTTACTTTCTAAGATAGTAGGCGCATGCAAGAGGCGTAAACAAACAACCAAGTAAAATTTTTTGTAGGAATTAAAGCAACTTTGAGAAGCAATTAATGAATAAAGCATCTCTCATGGGTGACTCTTGCGATTGTAGGGCATGTGCAACAGCTATACTAGGATGTCACAACGCTGAGGACAATATTAATGTCTCCCTTCTTCAACATGTCCTTCAGGAGAAGGATATCATGGAAATGATAACAAGTTCTGGTAATGATAAGCTGCGGGAGACCCTTCGTCAACATTTCTTGAAGGAAATCGAAGAAATTATCACACCCAAAGAGATGCTTGATATATGTGGCTCAGCAGGTATTAGCCAGAAAGGTTACAGAGCAATGTACAAGTCAATCACTTTAGGGTTGCGAGCAAAGGGAGTTACGCAATCCTTGCTTCCAACACTTTATAGCTTACAGATGGCAAAGAAGTGTGCTAATGGTGATATTGCATCCATGTTTAATGGTGGGTACAAGTGGGTTGAGGATATTATGCCAATGCCAACAATCAAACCCTTTGAATACAATGCATATAACAATGTCTACATTGACATGGAAGTGCTACAAAAAGCAATGATTCAGTACTATGGCCTCACACTTGAAGAGACAGGTGGAAATGCCGTGTTTGTCTTGAAGCTGGATGAATGTCAAAGTGGTTAAAGGTCAAAGACTGGAGCGTGTTAGTTTAACCTTGATGAGCCGAGCACTTAGAGGAAAGCCTTTAGAGACCCAAGAGTTGGATGCAACTGAAGACAGCAACAATAGGGGTCAAGGGCATAAGCAAGACTACTACGGCATTCAATCAGAGAAGAACATCTGGTGGCAAGCAGCATGGGTCCTCCCAAAAGAGAACCATGATACCTTGAGGTGGTATTTTAAACGGTCTGGCATTCAACATGTCGTCTCTTGTCAGGTCAATGGTCAAAAGCTTGATGTTCCCGGAATAGGCTGCTTTAACATTGAATGGCACTTGGGTGGCGATCTAAAAACCTTAAAGTGTATGTTGGGTTGTAAAATAGGTGCGAATACTATATTCTCATGTGTTTACTGTTGTCATTCCAAGACAGCAGTAGACTCAAGAGTAAAAGGGAAACAACCTAGCAAAGGCAAAAGTTAAAAACAGGTGGGTGCAAAAAAAGCAATCGTTTTTGGTGCTGCACAGAGGAAAGGATCAAAGGTATGGCATAATGGCATATTAAGTTGTGACCAGAGCAAGCCACCTAGTCGTGACCAGGAGGACAATGCTTGGAACCCAATCTTGGACATTCCACTATGTCAAGTGCATGTGTGCACATTACATGCAAGACTCAGGATTTTGGATAAGTATTGATGCTCCACATAAACTATGTCTAGAACATGGAGCCCGAAGATCGACGAGAAGAGTCAATACGTGCACTAGAGGGTGTACTTTCCTCTTTGGGATTACATGCTGGAGCAGTGGTCTTGACAAAGGACAGAAAATCAAACCCTACACAAGACAACCCTAATAAAATTTGTATGGGTGGATCAAAGGCAAGACACTTGCTATCAAACCACTTGGGTTCTCATAGCCACACTGACTTTGAAATTTGGAAGAAGATATGTGATGTTACAACATATCAAGGAAATGATGCTAGGCTTGGCCTAAAACGTGCACATGTATGGGAGGTGTGTAATAAAATGGTCGATCTACTAGAGCGACCTCACCTGGATGACCATGGTATTGAGGCACTTAAACAAGCCACTTGTAGATTTACAGAAGAAATGGTCGAGGCATGGGGAGAAACACACATTACTCACTACATGGTAATGTTATATTTCTTGTGTCCTTGTAGTATGTTCTTCATACTGTTTGTTGACTTTTTGTAATTTTCTATGCAGCATATATTGTATGCACATGGGCCATACTTTCTCGATAGATATGGCTCTTTAGCACTTTGGAGCAATCAAGGCATGGAGAAATCACATTACCAAGCAAAGGCCATGTATTTTAAGGGCACTCGCCATGGTGGTGGCAAAGTCAAGAGTAATGCGCTCCATGAAATGTTCAACTGGTTCTATCGCGTTATGGTTGGCAAAAAAAGGCAGAAAACTCGCGGTAATTTGTCTCTTAGGCATCAAATAATGAAAACTATTAATGCAAGAAGAACTGAAGGATACAACAGATCAAATGCTAGGGAGAGACTATGGCAGTGGGTAGCAAGCAAGCGTCGGTGTGGTTCCTCATGGGCTTAAACTCTCTGATTATAATCTTTTTGTGTTTTTAAATTTTCTAAAAGTTTTAAAAAATTATATTTATAGACATATTTAAGTCATTTTTCATTTATAGCCACCACATTTCAATTTCTTCTTTGTGCTCTACTCTCTCTTGCCCTCCCACTATCTCTTGCACTCGTACATACCTAGGCCATGCCAGAGGAACAGGAGCAAGACTTGCGGTTTTTCGATCAACTCGGCCCACTACCTGCTACAGCAAAAAGGACAAATCTACCTATAGTAACAGAGCAAGAGGCAAAGGAGATGAGAGAAGAAGAGCGCAGGAAGGAGGCCAAAGAAGCCCAACGCAGGAAGGAAGCTGAAGAAGCAGAGCCTAGTAGAGAAGCAGAAGAAGAGCAGCGTCAAAAAGAAGCCGAGGAAGGTCAAGGGAGATTGTTATTGAGGCCGACACCCTAGAACAGCTAGAGGTTATCTTACAGAACAGGGAGGTCGAGCTCTTGTCCTATGGCATCACAAAAGATACCATTGACAAAGAGTTTGCTCTTGTGAGGGCGGCTTGGGAGACAGAAATGCAAGAGACAGCAGCCCAAAGAGGACGCAAGGAGGGCAAGCCAAGCACAGCCACAAGCAGCCACAACATCCAGACGTCCAGTCAAGAAGTGTGGCAAAAGAATGGAGGGCAAGTTTTGGGACTAGCAAGAAGAGGAAGAACGTGCACAAAAGAAAAAGAAGTTCAGGTCTGAACGACCACCGTGGGAGAAGACCACCACCGCCTCCACCAGTTACAAAGAAGAAGAGAAAATGGAGGCCAAGGACAGTCACGCTACGAGAGATTAGGAAATATCAGAAAAGCACAGATCTTCTCATCCCCAAGGCACCATTCTCTCGACTGGTGAGGGAAACAATGGAAAAATTTACTGACAGGGTTGACCGCATACAGAGCACAGCTCTTGAAGCTCTTCAAGAAGCTGCTGAAGATATTGTAGTTTCTATTTTTGAAGACTCAGTGGTTCTGGCTATGGTACATGCCAAGAGAGTTACTTTGAAGCCTGTAGATATGTCCCTAGCCCTACGTCTACGTTTAGAGCGTAGCCTTCTACCTCAATAGGCTAACCCACTTTGTAATTCTCCCTACAAAATTTTGTAATGTTCCCAAATTCCTTTGTAGCATTTTCACACATTAATGAAAGCTTTTTGAGTTGTGTTACATTCTTTGTTGAGTCCAATTTTTTTTGTATGCTCAGTGCCAATGAACATTTCATTAAAAAAATATAAAAGCACTATACACATAGGAAAAAACACACACAAACACACACACACACATACACATATATATATACACACACATACATATATACACACATATATATATACATATACAAATATATATACATATACACACATATATATATATGTACACACACACACACACACACACATATATATATATTTATATTTATATATACAAAAAAGGTAGAGCCTATAAAGTCACCTAGAGACCCTTATAGGGGGCCTTATGAGCCTCAAGACCAAAAAAATAAAAAAAAATGCCATGTGCGCTACGGCATGTTAATCGCTAGTTTGACCAGGTCAAAATGTCGATTTCCGCGCCGTAGCGCACATCATTTTTTTTATTTTTTTTTGATATTTTTGGTCTAGTGAGGCTTATAAGGCCCTTTATAAGGCCCTTTAGGTGCCCTAACAGTCCCAAAATCTTATATATTTATATAAGATATTATATATATTTATATATATCTTATAATAGCCCCAAAATCTTATAATATCGTATGTCTTATATATATATATATCCTATATATCTTTTATATATATATATATATATATATATATTATATCTTTCAATAGCCCCAGAATCTTTTATATATATATAGGTACACACACACACACACATATATATATGTATATATATACATATATGTGAGTGTGTATACATCTATAAATACAACATTTTTTCGTACCGCTCTAACCCAATCTCGATTACTTTTTTTAATCACAATCACATTTAAAATGAATCCTAAACAATATTTTCTATTGTAAGATTCCTCCCCCAACCCCTTTTTGATGTCTAGTATATTCCCCTGTAATCAATTCCTTTTCTAAAATATAAGAGATCTTGTTTGTGGCTGTTTTAACCTAGAGAGAGAAAATATTCTAGAGAGAGAATATTCAGATTTTGAATATTTTTGGATAGAAAAATATCTCTTATAATTTAGATGAGTTTCCCTGAAACAGAAATTTAAAAAGAATTTTCCAATGTGCAATTGGAATTAATTGGAAATAGGTATAAAGAACCTTAGCCTAAGGGTCTAGATTTTCAGAAATCTTTAGACTATGGTCCAATTAAGGTTTCTATGGGCCAATAGCATCAATCCATGTGTAGGGAGGAGATAAATCCAAATTGTAAAAAGAAAATATCCAAAAATGAGTAAATGCTCGCATGAGGTGAAGAGTTGAAAATGTACAAGGTTTATTAGTAAATAAACACATATGTAAGGAAGGGGAGTTCTTTAAAGGAGGTGCATATTTCACATAAGATGAAGAGTTGAAAATGTACAAGGTTTATTAGTAAATAAACACATATGTAAGGAAGGGGAGTTCTTTAAAGGAGGTGCATATTTCACATAAGATGAAGAGTTGAAAATGTACAAGGCTTATTAGTAAAAAAACTATGACACATGTGTAAGGAAGAGGAGTTCTTTAAAGGAGGTGCATATTTCACATAAGATGAAGAGTTGAAAATGTACAAGGTTTATTAGTAAAAAACTATGAGCAATACAATTTTGACACATATGTAAGGAAGGGGAATTCTTTAAAGGAGGTGCATATTTCACATGCTTGAATGAGTTTTAAACTCATAAAAATTGAGATATTTCATCTCTCCTCTCTCCTCATTCAAGTCTAGTTCCAAAAAGTTAGCTTAATTGACCTAAAAATGGTCAAAAAGTGACCAAACTGACTTGGAAAATTCTAGAATCAGTTTGTTTGGTTAGGAGCTCAAATTTTCCTATAAATAGAAGCCTCCCCTTGTTGAAAAAAAACATAGTCTCTTATGCTTTGTTACTCTACTCCACCTAAGCCAAAATATATAGTCTCTTATGCTTGTTACTCTACTCCACCTAAGCCAAAATATATAGTCTCTTATGCTTTGTTACTCTACTCCACCTAAGCCAAAATATATAGTCTCTTATGCTTGTTACTCTACTCCACCTAAACCAAATTAGATAGAGTCTTATGCTTTGCCAAATTAGATAGAGTCTTATGCTTGTTACTCTACTTCACCTAAGCCAAATTAGATAGTGTCTTATGCCTTGTTACTCTACTCCACCTAAGCCAAAATATAGAGTGTCTTATGCATTGTTACTCTACTCTACCTAAGCCAAGAGTTGTGAATTCTTTAATAATTCACTAGTTTTTGATACTTCTCTCTTTCTGGTGGCTCCATCAACATACTAAACCAATTGATTGGTTGGGGGCCTCTACCGTGAATAAAGAATCAAGCAAATCATAAGGTAAGTATATTGAATTTTGATCTTTTCTATAATTTCTCAATGATTCTCTATTCTCAACCCCTCTCAAGCTTGAGGAGTTTAATTAGTATGGTTTTTAAAATGCTATTGAAGTTAATTGGTGAATAGTAGTGAGAGTTACATAATTTAATAAATGCTATAGAAGTTAATTTCCATTTATGTTTAAATTCTAATGGTTTTTATGTAATTTCTCTCTCTCACTCAAGAAATGGTCATACTCATGACCCATTCTCAATCCAAATGAAGCT
Source organism: Cibotium barometz (assembly GCF_041138505.1). Classification (NCBI taxonomy): domain Eukaryota; kingdom Viridiplantae; phylum Streptophyta; class Polypodiopsida; order Cyatheales; family Cibotiaceae; genus Cibotium; species Cibotium barometz. The sequence goes on from NC_141069.1 coordinate 54,896,191, forward strand.
TTTCATAAAGCCTTTCCTTAATCCAAGATTAAGCTATGCTTGAGGCCAAATTAATGGCTTTTTGCTATACTTTTAGTTTATGCACATTGATGATTTAATCCATTATGGATTGATGACCCAATTAGAGACCATTCTAATTGTTTTCTTAATGATCCAATTAGAGACCATTATGGATTGATGACCCAATTAGAGACCATTCTAATTGTTTTCTTAATGATCCAATTAGAGACCATTATGGATTGATGATCCAATTAGAGACCATTCTAATTATTTCTTTAATAATGAGCTTTATCCCTTAGAAAAAAATTGAGATTTATCAGTCATAGTAGCGGAGCTATGGCAAAATTTTTATAGAAATTACGCATAAAATAAATTCATTCAAAACATAAAAAGAGGACTTCCTACCATATTCTAGGAACTATCATCCTAGATTAATTAAAAGAATATTATTAGGCATGGAGATGTGGATGTTTGCATGTATATGTAGATGTATGGATGTGAGTGTGAATGTGGAGGTGGATGTGTGCATGGAGATGTGGATGTATGCATGTAGAAGTAGATGTATAGATGAGGATGTAAATGGAGACGTGGATGGATGCATGTAGATGTAGATGTATAGATGTAGATGGGAATGGAGATATGGATGTATGCAGGTAGATGTAGATGTATAGATGTAGATGAGGATGTGGAGGTGGATGGATGCATGTAGATGTAGATGTATAGATGTAGATGTGAATGGAGATGTGGATGTATGCATGTAGATGTAGGTGTATAGATGTAGATGAGGATGTAGAGGTGGATGTATGCATGTAGACGTAGAGGTATAGATGTAGATGTGAATGTGGAGGTGGATGTATGCATATAGATGTAGATGTATGGAGGTGAATGTGAATGTGGATGTAGATGTATGCATAGAGATGTAGATGTATGCATGTAGATGTGAATGTACGCATATAGATGTAGATGTATGGATGTGAATATACGATTGTGAGGTGAGGGAATCTGAAGTGATGAGATGGAAATGATGTGATGGGATGAGTATACATATAAATGGAATATGGAATAAGTAATGTAGATTGAGGAGGGATAATGTGGAAAAATGAAAGTTAAAATAGAAATTGTATTGTAAACTGTTTGTAAATGCTGTTTGTAAATGATTGTTTTATGTCAAGAATGCTGGGGGGAGCATTTTGACCGTCTTGTGATTAAAGTCGTGATGGTAAAGTTGCAACTGCTGACGGGGAGTCAATGAAGGACGTCTCGCGTAGCAAGGTCGGCCGAGGTCTTGACCAGCCTCGGTGCGATTAAAATGGTGAGCTTCCGGTACGGTGGATGAGGGGCCAAGGAAGCGGCCTATGCGTGAAGCGCTAGGTTACCTGCGAAGGATCCTAGAGGGTGCTGACCATACGGTGCTCGGGCTCTGGGTTGCCTAGGATACCCACGCGTGCGTCGAGGAAGATATTGGAACAGAGTTGGAGTTGTTTTCTGAATCGGGCATGGATCTGGTTGATTGACCTTGCTGGTCTTCAATGGATGAGTCCATGGCCCCTTATATGGATCTGTTGGTTGATCTTGCTGATCTTCAACGAGAGTCCATCTTGATAAGTGATTATATTGCCAAGTATTAAAGGCTAGGAACTATTGAAACGGCCCCTGAGCGTTCTAGTTGCCAATGATGCCATATATACTCTGATGAAGGAATGATGGAAAATTATTAAAGGCTAGGAACTATCGAAACGACCCCTGAGCGTTCTAGTTGCCAATGATGCCATATATACTCTGATGAAGGAATGATGGAAAATTAAGAATCAATGGGATAAATTGGAAGATTGTGATCAGTGATACTATGGTTTTATTAAAGGATTGTTTTAAACTGGTTGAATCTGATTGAAAAAGGCAATTTCATATTGGGTGTGTGAGTGGTGTGACTAGTTTTATTTTGCATGAACCTCCGGCTAGGGGGCCTTGGAACTCTTTTCCCTGGTACCCGGGACAAAACCTAACCAAATTTTTAATTGGATCCCATCACTACAGTGGTTGGGCGGTTGGCTAACCCATGGGATCGGATGGGGTTAGGCTGGACTGATGGATCCGTAAATCGAGACTCAAACTTTTGTTTTTACGATAGAAAAGAAAAGAAAAATCCCGGACAGTAACTGTTCTATGGATAGGAATCAATGGCTGTGCCTCTTGAATGGGGAAAAAAGCGTTGATCCCAATGATCCAAGTGCAAGTTTCTTCCTTGAACTGACTAAGTATCTTATAGATGTAATTGGATCATCTCCATCAGAAATGATCTTGACTACGTTAGAGTAAAAAGTTATCCTGGTGGAATCGCCCGTGCTTCCGGTTAAGAAAGTTTTTCCGGGTTCGGTTTTGGAACAACCGACGGATTAGTCTCTTATCCGGATATCCGTGGGCGAGGCCCCGAGTGTGGGACCCCTGTCCCGCGCGAGAAGCGCTACTTCCGCTGCCAGTACCCCGAATCCGTTGCTCGGTGGGAACAGGGATCTTACAGTTGGTATCAGAGCATTTGGTTAATAAAGATCAACTGAGAAGATAAATATGTCAAAAATTTATCAAGAAACACAAAAAGGTTATAATTGTGTGATATAACTCATACAATTTGATATTCAAACTGAAATTCATAGTTTGGTAATTGGTTCTTCAGATGGAAGTACCGCAATTATATAGAAACCCTGACTTGCTTGAGGCCTAGACATGATAGTATTTACCTTATAATTCCAAGGGCCGTGACTACCCGTATATACCGAGAGTATACTGCAGCTCTTTACTGACAGTATATACGAGTAAATCTAAGACTTGAAATTATAAGCGTTAATGCTATCTAGATGATGATTTCGAATGTGATTGATATGATTTTTAATTCTGTTTGAGAATGAATGAATTGATTTGGATTCTGATTGAAAATGCTGATTGAAAAATGTTGATTTTTAAAAATTAGTTGAAATATAATGAAACCACAATGAGGGGGAATGGGACGAGTCCCTGTGATGATATTCATAACTAGAATGATGATAATGAATTCAGCAAATCACTATGAGATTAGTGGGTTGTGCTGTCAGATTGCTACTGTTAATACTTGACCGGTAGATCAAGTTAAGGGATGTCAAATTGAGAACTTGCTTGACTGAAATTTCCGTGTGGAGGAATGTTCCGAAGGAAACTTTTCGGTCTAATGGACCATTATCATGTTAAAGATATGAATGATATAATCTGAATGAATTGTTATTTAATGATGAGTTCTATATAAGGGATATTTATCCCAGTGTTCTGTTGGGTTGACCAGAATATAAGCAACCCCAGAATAAAAATTGGATCTTAAGAATAAGAGCTGTCCTCTACCTTGCGAGATGAGGACATCTCGCACTTTTTAAGTGGGGTAGGATGTAAGATTCCTCCCCAGCCTTCGAGGTATATAGGAGTAAGAATCTCCCTTTCGGATCTTATAATTATTCCCTCTCTAAAATAAAAGAAAGTTTCTGTTTAAAAAAGGAATACCCTTTTCCTAAAATACTTCTCAGGAGTCACGCCTATTTTAAGGATTTAGAACAATGAGTTTAGAAGTGAGAATCGGTGTTTTGGATACCAAGGTTTTGATTTTCATTCGAGTACGGCCCAAAAGAAGTTCTTTATCTCTTGGGGAGTATAAGAAGTTATCCCCCAGATATTGTGACCCTTATACCTGAATTTAATGAAAGTAGGTGACTTAACCTACAAGCTTCTTTTATCTCCTCATCTCAAAATTCTTAATGCCTTCTATAGAAAAATATGTCAAACACAAATCATGGAAAGACGGTAAAACTTCAGTGGCAAGTTACCGTTGGCTTCTAGGTTACGCTAGCTCCTTCCTCCTTTATATAAGTCGTAACTTTTACTTGTCGCTCACAGTAATCTTACTCCCATCAATCTCCTTTCTTTCTTAATCTCCTTCATGGCTTGGCAACAAGAATTAGTTTTATCCATAATGATTCCTCACCTTCAAGACGCAAGTGAGTCTGTGAAGAAGGATTTTATAGAACAGTATGAGCGCTCACTTTTTCCTCACCTAGGAACTTCTGTAGCGCAGACCAAATGGCGGACCTATCAAAACATAACTAGGATAACACCCTGGGGTCAGCAGCACTTTCGTAACAATGTCCGCTTGGCCATGGTTATTGAAGCTTTGGGTCTAGGTCCCCGATACTACTGTGTCATGAGATCAAGGCATCTTGGGTTTTCTGAGCGGGTCTTCTTACTGGCATGTTTTCTTCCTCATGAGAAGATATGCCTTTACCCCGTTTTTGGCTTGCCTCTCAGAGGTCCTTTTGTTAGATCACCTCATACCACTGAGATAGGTGCGGCAATAACCAGCAGAATCATTCCCATAGATGAGTTACCCTATACTTGTGCAGCTTGTGAGGACTGCTTTTGTGACCATATGATGGACGGGCTTATGGAAGTGTAAAGAGTTCTTCTATCTTTACTGTATAAGTCCCGTGAATGAATAAAGTTAAATCTTGTTCTTATTTTGAATCTTGCTCTCTTTAAGACTTTTCTTGGTGGTTAATCGTGATTAAAATTTTTCTCTAAGTCTCATATTCGTGCATCTTGCGAAATTATTCCAAGTTGCGAGATGAGGACATCTCGCGTTTTTTAAGTGGGGTAGAATGTAAGATTCCTCCCCCAACCCCTTTTTGATGTCTAGTATATTCCCCTGTAATCAATTCCTTTTCTAAAATATAAGAGATCTTGTTTGTGGCTGTTTTAACCTAGAGAGAGAAAATATTCTAGAGAGAGAATATTCAGATTTTGAATATTTTTGGATAGAAAAATATCTCTTATAATTCAGATGAGTTTCCCTGAAACAGAAATTTAAAAAGAATTTTCCAATGTGCAATTGGAATTAATTGGAAATAGGTATAAAGAACCTTAGCCTAAGGGTCTAGATTTTCAGAAATCTTTAGACTATGGTCCAATTAAGGTTTCTATGGGCCAATAGCATCAATCCATGTGTAGGGAGGAGATAAATCCAAATTGTAAAAAGAAAATATCCAAAAATGAGTAAATGCTCGCATGAGGTGAAGAGTTGAAAATGTACAAGGTTTATTAGTAAATAAACACATATGTAAGGAAGGGGAGTTCTTTAAAGGAGGTGCATATTTCACATAAGATGAAGAGTTGAAAATGTACAAGGTTTATTAGTAAATAAACACATATGTAAGGAAGGGGAGTTCTTTAAAGGAGGTGCATATTTCACATAAGATGAAGAGTTGAAAATGTACAAGGCTTATTAGTAAAAAAACTATGACACATGTGTAAGGAAGAGGAGTTCTTTAAAGGAGGTGCATATTTCACATAAGATGAAGAGTTGAAAATGTACAAGGTTTATTAGTAAAAAACTATGAGCAATACAATTTTGACACATATGTAAGGAAGGGGAATTCTTTAAAGGAGGTGCATATTTCACATGCTTGAATGAGTTTTAAACTCATAAAAATTGAGATATTTCATCTCTCCTCTCTCCTCATTCAAGTCTAGTTCCAAAAAGTTAGCTTAATTGACCTAAAAATGGTCAAAAAGTGACCAAACTGACTTGGAAAATTCTAGAATCAGTTTGTTTGGTTAGGAGCTCAAATTTTCCTATAAATAGAAGCCTCCCCTTGTTGAAAAAAAACATAGTCTCTTATGCTTTGTTACTCTACTCCACCTAAGCCAAAATATATAGTCTCTTATGCTTGTTACTCTACTCCACCTAAGCCAAAATATATAGTCTCTTATGCTTTGTTACTCTACTCCACCTAAGCCAAAATATATAGTCTCTTATGCTTGTTACTCTACTCCACCTAAACCAAATTAGATAGAGTCTTATGCTTTGCCAAATTAGATAGAGTCTTATGCTTGTTACTCTACTTCACCTAAGCCAAATTAGATAGTGTCTTATGCCTTGTTACTCTACTCCACCTAAGCCAAAATATAGAGTGTCTTATGCATTGTTACTCTACTCTACCTAAGCCAAGAGTTGTGAATTCTTTAATAATTCACTAGTTTTTGATACTTCTCTCTTTCTGGTGGCTCCATCAACATACTAAACCAATTGATTGGTTGGGGGCCTCTACCGTGAATAAAGAATCAAGCAAATCATAAGGTAAGTATATTGAATTTTGATCTTTTCTATAATTTCTCAATGATTCTCTATTCTCAACCCCTCTCAAGCTTGAGGAGTTTAATTAGTATGGTTTTTAAAATGCTATTGAAGTTAATTGGTGAATAGTAGTGAGAGTTACATAATTTAATAAATGCTATAGAAGTTAATTTCCATTTATGTTTAAATTCTAATGGTTTTTATGTAATTTCTCTCTCTCACTCAAGAAATGGTCATACTCATGACCCATTCTCAATCCAAATGAAGCTTTTCATAAAGCCTTTCCTTAATCCAAGATTAAGCTATGCTTGAGGCCAAATTAATGGCTTTTTGCTATACTTTTAGTTTATGCACATTGATGATTTAATCCATTATGGATTGATGACCCAATTAGAGACCATTCTAATTGTTTTCTTAATGATCCAATTAGAGACCATTATGGATTGATGACCCAATTAGAGACCATTCTAATTGTTTTCTTAATGATCCAATTAGAGACCATTATGGATTGATGATCCAATTAGAGACCATTCTAATTATTTCTTTAATAATGAGCTTTATCCCTTAGAAAAAAATTGAGATTTATCAGTCATAGTAGCGGAGCTATGGCAAAATTTTTATAGAAATTACGCATAAAATAAATTCATTCAAAACATAAAAAGAGGACTTCCTACCATATTCTAGGAACTATCATCCTAGATTAATTAAAAGAATATTATTAGGCATGGAGATGTGGATGTTTGCATGTATATGTAGATGTATGGATGTGAGTGTGAATGTGGAGGTGGATGTGTGCATGGAGATGTGGATGTATGCATGTAGAAGTAGATGTATAGATGAGGATGTAAATGGAGACGTGGATGGATGCATGTAGATGTAGATGTATAGATGTAGATGGGAATGGAGATATGGATGTATGCAGGTAGATGTAGATGTATAGATGTAGATGAGGATGTGGAGGTGGATGGATGCATGTAGATGTAGATGTATAGATGTAGATGTGAATGGAGATGTGGATGTATGCATGTAGATGTAGGTGTATAGATGTAGATGAGGATGTAGAGGTGGATGTATGCATGTAGACGTAGAGGTATAGATGTAGATGTGAATGTGGAGGTGGATGTATGCATATAGATGTAGATGTATGGAGGTGAATGTGAATGTGGATGTAGATGTATGCATAGAGATGTAGATGTATGCATGTAGATGTGAATGTACGCATATAGATGTAGATGTATGGATGTGAATATACGATTGTGAGGTGAGGGAATCTGAAGTGATGAGATGGAAATGATGTGATGGGATGAGTATACATATAAATGGAATATGGAATAAGTAATGTAGATTGAGGAGGGATAATGTGGAAAAATGAAAGTTAAAATAGAAATTGTATTGTAAACTGTTTGTAAATGCTGTTTGTAAATGATTGTTTTATGTCAAGAATGCTGGGGGGAGCATTTTGACCGTCTTGTGATTAAAGTCGTGATGGTAAAGTTGCAACTGCTGACGGGGAGTCAATGAAGGACGTCTCGCGTAGCAAGGTCGGCCGAGGTCTTGACCAGCCTCGGTGCGATTAAAATGGTGAGCTTCCGGTACGGTGGATGAGGGGCCAAGGAAGCGGCCTATGCGTGAAGCGCTAGGTTACCTGCGAAGGATCCTAGAGGGTGCTGACCATACGGTGCTCGGGCTCTGGGTTGCCTAGGATACCCACGCGTGCGTCGAGGAAGATATTGGAACAGAGTTGGAGTTGTTTTCTGAATCGGGCATGGATCTGGTTGATTGACCTTGCTGGTCTTCAATGGATGAGTCCATGGCCCCTTATATGGATCTGTTGGTTGATCTTGCTGATCTTCAACGAGAGTCCATCTTGATAAGTGATTATATTGCCAAGTATTAAAGGCTAGGAACTATTGAAACGGCCCCTGAGCGTTCTAGTTGCCAATGATGCCATATATACTCTGATGAAGGAATGATGGAAAATTATTAAAGGCTAGGAACTATCGAAACGACCCCTGAGCGTTCTAGTTGCCAATGATGCCATATATACTCTGATGAAGGAATGATGGAAAATTAAGAATCAATGGGATAAATTGGAAGATTGTGATCAGTGATACTATGGTTTTATTAAAGGATTGTTTTAAACTGGTTGAATCTGATTGAAAAAGGCAATTTCATATTGGGTGTGTGAGTGGTGTGACTAGTTTTATTTTGCATGAACCTCCGGCTAGGGGGCCTTGGAACTCTTTTCCCTGGTACCCGGGACAAAACCTAACCAAATTTTTAATTGGATCCCATCACTACAGTGGTTGGGCGGTTGGCTAACCCATGGGATCGGATGGGGTTAGGCTGGACTGATGGATCCGTAAATCGAGACTCAAACTTTTGTTTTTACGATAGAAAAGAAAAGAAAAATCCCGGACAGTAACTGTTCTATGGATAGGAATCAATGGCTGTGCCTCTTGAATGGGGAAAAAAGCGTTGATCCCAATGATCCAAGTGCAAGTTTCTTCCTTGAACTGACTAAGTATCTTATAGATGTAATTGGATCATCTCCATCAGAAATGATCTTGACTACGTTAGAGTAAAAAGTTATCCTGGTGGAATCGCCCGTGCTTCCGGTTAAGAAAGTTTTTCCGGGTTCGGTTTTGGAACAACCGACGGATTAGTCTCTTATCCGGATATCCGTGGGCGAGGCCCCGAGTGTGGGACCCCTGTCCCGCGCGAGAAGCGCTACTTCCGCTGCCAGTACCCCGAATCCGTTGCTCGGTGGGAACAGGGATCTTACAGTTGGTATCAGAGCATTTGGTTAATAAAGATCAACTGAGAAGATAAATATGTCAAAAATTTATCAAGAAACACAAAAAGGTTATAATTGTGTGATATAACTCATACAATTTGATATTCAAACTGAAATTCATAGTTTGGTAATTGGTTCTTCAGATGGAAGTACCGCAATTATATAGAAACCCTGACTTGCTTGAGGCCTAGACATGATAGTATTTACCTTATAATTCCAAGGGCCGTGACTACCCGTATATACCGAGAGTATACTGCAGCTCTTTACTGACAGTATATACGAGTAAATCTAAGACTTGAAATTATAAGCGTTAATGCTATCTAGATGATGATTTCGAATGTGATTGATATGATTTTTAATTCTGTTTGAGAATGAATGAATTGATTTGGATTCTGATTGAAAATGCTGATTGAAAAATGTTGATTTTTAAAAATTAGTTGAAATATAATGAAACCACAATGAGGGGGAATGGGACGAGTCCCTGTGATGATATTCATAACTAGAATGATGATAATGAATTCAGCAAATCACTATGAGATTAGTGGGTTGTGCTGTCAGATTGCTACTGTTAATACTTGACCGGTAGATCAAGTTAAGGGATGTCAAATTGAGAACTTGCTTGACTGAAATTTCCGTGTGGAGGAATGTTCCGAAGGAAACTTTTCGGTCTAATGGACCATTATCATGTTAAAGATATGAATGATATAATCTGAATGAATTGTTATTTAATGATGAGTTCTATATAAGGGATATTTATCCCAGTGTTCTGTTGGGTTGACCAGAATATAAGCAACCCCAGAATAAAAATTGGATCTTAAGAATAAGAGCTGTCCTCTACCTTGCGAGATGAGGACATCTCGCACTTTTTAAGTGGGGTAGGATGTAAGATTCCTCCCCAGCCTTCGAGGTATATAGGAGTAAGAATCTCCCTTTCGGATCTTATAATTATTCCCTCTCTAAAATAAAAGAAAGTTTCTGTTTAAAAAAGGAATACCCTTTTCCTAAAATACTTCTCAGGAGTCACGCCTATTTTAAGGATTTAGAACAATGAGTTTAGAAGTGAGAATCGGTGTTTTGGATACCAAGGTTTTGATTTTCATTCGAGTACGGCCCAAAAGAAGTTCTTTATCTCTTGGGGAGTATAAGAAGTTATCCCCCAGATATTGTGACCCTTATACCTGAATTTAATGAAAGTAGGTGACTTAACCTACAAGCTTCTTTTATCTCCTCATCTCAAAATTCTTAATGCCTTCTATAGAAAAATATGTCAAACACAAATCATGGAAAGACGGTAAAACTTCAGTGGCAAGTTACCGTTGGCTTCTAGGTTACGCTAGCTCCTTCCTCCTTTATATAAGTCGTAACTTTTACTTGTCGCTCACAGTAATCTTACTCCCATCAATCTCCTTTCTTTCTTAATCTCCTTCATGGCTTGGCAACAAGAATTAGTTTTATCCATAATGATTCCTCACCTTCAAGACGCAAGTGAGTCTGTGAAGAAGGATTTTATAGAACAGTATGAGCGCTCACTTTTTCCTCACCTAGGAACTTCTGTAGCGCAGACCAAATGGCGGACCTATCAAAACATAACTAGGATAACACCCTGGGGTCAGCAGCACTTTCGTAACAATGTCCGCTTGGCCATGGTTATTGAAGCTTTGGGTCTAGGTCCCCGATACTACTGTGTCATGAGATCAAGGCATCTTGGGTTTTCTGAGCGGGTCTTCTTACTGGCATGTTTTCTTCCTCATGAGAAGATATGCCTTTACCCCGTTTTTGGCTTGCCTCTCAGAGGTCCTTTTGTTAGATCACCTCATACCACTGAGATAGGTGCGGCAATAACCAGCAGAATCATTCCCATAGATGAGTTACCCTATACTTGTGCAGCTTGTGAGGACTGCTTTTGTGACCATATGATGGACGGGCTTATGGAAGTGTAAAGAGTTCTTCTATCTTTACTGTATAAGTCCCGTGAATGAATAAAGTTAAATCTTGTTCTTATTTTGAATCTTGCTCTCTTTAAGACTTTTCTTGGTGGTTAATCGTGATTAAAATTTTTCTCTAAGTCTCATATTCGTGCATCTTGCGAAATTATTCCAAGTTGCGAGATGAGGACATCTCGCGTTTTTTAAGTGGGGTAGAATGTAAGATTCCTCCCCCAACCCCTTTTTGATGTCTAGTATATTCCCCTGTAATCAATTCCTTTTCTAAAATATAAGAGATCTTGTTTGTGGCTGTTTTAACCTAGAGAGAGAAAATATTCTAGAGAGAGAATATTCAGATTTTGAATATTTTTGGATAGAAAAATATCTCTTATAATTCAGATGAGTTTCCCTGAAACAGAAATTTAAAAAGAATTTTCCAATGTGCAATTGGAATTAATTGGAAATAGGTATAAAGAACCTTAGCCTAAGGGTCTAGATTTTCAGAAATCTTTAGACTATGGTCCAATTAAGGTTTCTATGGGCCAATAGCATCAATCCATGTGTAGGGAGGAGATAAATCCAAATTGTAAAAAGAAAATATCCAAAAATGAGTAAATGCTCGCATGAGGTGAAGAGTTGAAAATGTACAAGGTTTATTAGTAAATAAACACATATGTAAGGAAGGGGAGTTCTTTAAAGGAGGTGCATATTTCACATAAGATGAAGAGTTGAAAATGTACAAGGTTTATTAGTAAATAAACACATATGTAAGGAAGGGGAGTTCTTTAAAGGAGGTGCATATTTCACATAAGATGAAGAGTTGAAAATGTACAAGGCTTATTAGTAAAAAAACTATGACACATGTGTAAGGAAGAGGAGTTCTTTAAAGGAGGTGCATATTTCACATAAGATGAAGAGTTGAAAATGTACAAGGTTTATTAGTAAAAAACTATGAGCAATACAATTTTGACACATATGTAAGGAAGGGGAATTCTTTAAAGGAGGTGCATATTTCACATGCTTGAATGAGTTTTAAACTCATAAAAATTGAGATATTTCATCTCTCCTCTCTCCTCATTCAAGTCTAGTTCCAAAAAGTTAGCTTAATTGACCTAAAAATGGTCAAAAAGTGACCAAACTGACTTGGAAAATTCTAGAATCAGTTTGTTTGGTTAGGAGCTCAAATTTTCCTATAAATAGAAGCCTCCCCTTGTTGAAAAAAAACATAGTCTCTTATGCTTTGTTACTCTACTCCACCTAAGCCAAAATATATAGTCTCTTATGCTTGTTACTCTACTCCACCTAAGCCAAAATATATAGTCTCTTATGCTTTGTTACTCTACTCCACCTAAGCCAAAATATATAGTCTCTTATGCTTGTTACTCTACTCCACCTAAACCAAATTAGATAGAGTCTTATGCTTTGCCAAATTAGATAGAGTCTTATGCTTGTTACTCTACTTCACCTAAGCCAAATTAGATAGTGTCTTATGCCTTGTTACTCTACTCCACCTAAGCCAAAATATAGAGTGTCTTATGCATTGTTACTCTACTCTACCTAAGCCAAGAGTTGTGAATTCTTTAATAATTCACTAGTTTTTGATACTTCTCTCTTTCTGGTGGCTCCATCAACATACTAAACCAATTGATTGGTTGGGGGCCTCTACCGTGAATAAAGAATCAAGCAAATCATAAGGTAAGTATATTGAATTTTGATCTTTTCTATAATTTCTCAATGATTCTCTATTCTCAACCCCTCTCAAGCTTGAGGAGTTTAATTAGTATGGTTTTTAAAATGCTATTGAAGTTAATTGGTGAATAGTAGTGAGAGTTACATAATTTAATAAATGCTATAGAAGTTAATTTCCATTTATGTTTAAATTCTAATGGTTTTTATGTAATTTCTCTCTCTCACTCAAGAAATGGTCATACTCATGACCCATTCTCAATCCAAATGAAGCTTTTCATAAAGCCTTTCCTTAATCCAAGATTAAGCTATGCTTGAGGCCAAATTAATGGCTTTTTGCTATACTTTTAGTTTATGCACATTGATGATTTAATCCATTATGGATTGATGACCCAATTAGAGACCATTCTAATTGTTTTCTTAATGATCCAATTAGAGACCATTATGGATTGATGACCCAATTAGAGACCATTCTAATTGTTTTCTTAATGATCCAATTAGAGACCATTATGGATTGATGATCCAATTAGAGACCATTCTAATTATTTCTTTAATAATGAGCTTTATCCCTTAGAAAAAAATTGAGATTTATCAGTCATAGTAGCGGAGCTATGGCAAAATTTTTATAGAAATTACGCATAAAATAAATTCATTCAAAACATAAAAAGAGGACTTCCTACCATATTCTAGGAACTATCATCCTAGATTAATTAAAAGAATATTATTAGGCATGGAGATGTGGATGTTTGCATGTATATGTAGATGTATGGATGTGAGTGTGAATGTGGAGGTGGATGTGTGCATGGAGATGTGGATGTATGCATGTAGAAGTAGATGTATAGATGAGGATGTAAATGGAGACGTGGATGGATGCATGTAGATGTAGATGTATAGATGTAGATGGGAATGGAGATATGGATGTATGCAGGTAGATGTAGATGTATAGATGTAGATGAGGATGTGGAGGTGGATGGATGCATGTAGATGTAGATGTATAGATGTAGATGTGAATGGAGATGTGGATGTATGCATGTAGATGTAGGTGTATAGATGTAGATGAGGATGTAGAGGTGGATGTATGCATGTAGACGTAGAGGTATAGATGTAGATGTGAATGTGGAGGTGGATGTATGCATATAGATGTAGATGTATGGAGGTGAATGTGAATGTGGATGTAGATGTATGCATAGAGATGTAGATGTATGCATGTAGATGTGAATGTACGCATATAGATGTAGATGTATGGATGTGAATATACGATTGTGAGGTGAGGGAATCTGAAGTGATGAGATGGAAATGATGTGATGGGATGAGTATACATATAAATGGAATATGGAATAAGTAATGTAGATTGAGGAGGGATAATGTGGAAAAATGAAAGTTAAAATAGAAATTGTATTGTAAACTGTTTGTAAATGCTGTTTGTAAATGATTGTTTTATGTCAAGAATGCTGGGGGGAGCATTTTGACCGTCTTGTGATTAAAGTCGTGATGGTAAAGTTGCAACTGCTGACGGGGAGTCAATGAAGGACGTCTCGCGTAGCAAGGTCGGCCGAGGTCTTGACCAGCCTCGGTGCGATTAAAATGGTGAGCTTCCGGTACGGTGGATGAGGGGCCAAGGAAGCGGCCTATGCGTGAAGCGCTAGGTTACCTGCGAAGGATCCTAGAGGGTGCTGACCATACGGTGCTCGGGCTCTGGGTTGCCTAGGATACCCACGCGTGCGTCGAGGAAGATATTGGAACAGAGTTGGAGTTGTTTTCTGAATCGGGCATGGATCTGGTTGATTGACCTTGCTGGTCTTCAATGGATGAGTCCATGGCCCCTTATATGGATCTGTTGGTTGATCTTGCTGATCTTCAACGAGAGTCCATCTTGATAAGTGATTATATTGCCAAGTATTAAAGGCTAGGAACTATTGAAACGGCCCCTGAGCGTTCTAGTTGCCAATGATGCCATATATACTCTGATGAAGGAATGATGGAAAATTATTAAAGGCTAGGAACTATCGAAACGACCCCTGAGCGTTCTAGTTGCCAATGATGCCATATATACTCTGATGAAGGAATGATGGAAAATTAAGAATCAATGGGATAAATTGGAAGATTGTGATCAGTGATACTATGGTTTTATTAAAGGATTGTTTTAAACTGGTTGAATCTGATTGAAAAAGGCAATTTCATATTGGGTGTGTGAGTGGTGTGACTAGTTTTATTTTGCATGAACCTCCGGCTAGGGGGCCTTGGAACTCTTTTCCCTGGTACCCGGGACAAAACCTAACCAAATTTTTAATTGGATCCCATCACTACAGTGGTTGGGCGGTTGGCTAACCCATGGGATCGGATGGGGTTAGGCTGGACTGATGGATCCGTAAATCGAGACTCAAACTTTTGTTTTTACGATAGAAAAGAAAAGAAAAATCCCGGACAGTAACTGTTCTATGGATAGGAATCAATGGCTGTGCCTCTTGAATGGGGAAAAAAGCGTTGATCCCAATGATCCAAGTGCAAGTTTCTTCCTTGAACTGACTAAGTATCTTATAGATGTAATTGGATCATCTCCATCAGAAATGATCTTGACTACGTTAGAGTAAAAAGTTATCCTGGTGGAATCGCCCGTGCTTCCGGTTAAGAAAGTTTTTCCGGGTTCGGTTTTGGAACAACCGACGGATTAGTCTCTTATCCGGATATCCGTGGGCGAGGCCCCGAGTGTGGGACCCCTGTCCCGCGCGAGAAGCGCTACTTCCGCTGCCAGTACCCCGAATCCGTTGCTCGGTGGGAACAGGGATCTTACAGTTGGTATCAGAGCATTTGGTTAATAAAGATCAACTGAGAAGATAAATATGTCAAAAATTTATCAAGAAACACAAAAAGGTTATAATTGTGTGATATAACTCATACAATTTGATATTCAAACTGAAATTCATAGTTTGGTAATTGGTTCTTCAGATGGAAGTACCGCAATTATATAGAAACCCTGACTTGCTTGAGGCCTAGACATGATAGTATTTACCTTATAATTCCAAGGGCCGTGACTACCCGTATATACCGAGAGTATACTGCAGCTCTTTACTGACAGTATATACGAGTAAATCTAAGACTTGAAATTATAAGCGTTAATGCTATCTAGATGATGATTTCGAATGTGATTGATATGATTTTTAATTCTGTTTGAGAATGAATGAATTGATTTGGATTCTGATTGAAAATGCTGATTGAAAAATGTTGATTTTTAAAAATTAGTTGAAATATAATGAAACCACAATGAGGGGGAATGGGACGAGTCCCTGTGATGATATTCATAACTAGAATGATGATAATGAATTCAGCAAATCACTATGAGATTAGTGGGTTGTGCTGTCAGATTGCTACTGTTAATACTTGACCGGTAGATCAAGTTAAGGGATGTCAAATTGAGAACTTGCTTGACTGAAATTTCCGTGTGGAGGAATGTTCCGAAGGAAACTTTTCGGTCTAATGGACCATTATCATGTTAAAGATATGAATGATATAATCTGAATGAATTGTTATTTAATGATGAGTTCTATATAAGGGATATTTATCCCAGTGTTCTGTTGGGTTGACCAGAATATAAGCAACCCCAGAATAAAAATTGGATCTTAAGAATAAGAGCTGTCCTCTACCTTGCGAGATGAGGACATCTCGCACTTTTTAAGTGGGGTAGGATGTAAGATTCCTCCCCAGCCTTCGAGGTATATAGGAGTAAGAATCTCCCTTTCGGATCTTATAATTATTCCCTCTCTAAAATAAAAGAAAGTTTCTGTTTAAAAAAGGAATACCCTTTTCCTAAAATACTTCTCAGGAGTCACGCCTATTTTAAGGATTTAGAACAATGAGTTTAGAAGTGAGAATCGGTGTTTTGGATACCAAGGTTTTGATTTTCATTCGAGTACGGCCCAAAAGAAGTTCTTTATCTCTTGGGGAGTATAAGAAGTTATCCCCCAGATATTGTGACCCTTATACCTGAATTTAATGAAAGTAGGTGACTTAACCTACAAGCTTCTTTTATCTCCTCATCTCAAAATTCTTAATGCCTTCTATAGAAAAATATGTCAAACACAAATCATGGAAAGACGGTAAAACTTCAGTGGCAAGTTACCGTTGGCTTCTAGGTTACGCTAGCTCCTTCCTCCTTTATATAAGTCGTAACTTTTACTTGTCGCTCACAGTAATCTTACTCCCATCAATCTCCTTTCTTTCTTAATCTCCTTCATGGCTTGGCAACAAGAATTAGTTTTATCCATAATGATTCCTCACCTTCAAGACGCAAGTGAGTCTGTGAAGAAGGATTTTATAGAACAGTATGAGCGCTCACTTTTTCCTCACCTAGGAACTTCTGTAGCGCAGACCAAATGGCGGACCTATCAAAACATAACTAGGATAACACCCTGGGGTCAGCAGCACTTTCGTAACAATGTCCGCTTGGCCATGGTTATTGAAGCTTTGGGTCTAGGTCCCCGATACTACTGTGTCATGAGATCAAGGCATCTTGGGTTTTCTGAGCGGGTCTTCTTACTGGCATGTTTTCTTCCTCATGAGAAGATATGCCTTTACCCCGTTTTTGGCTTGCCTCTCAGAGGTCCTTTTGTTAGATCACCTCATACCACTGAGATAGGTGCGGCAATAACCAGCAGAATCATTCCCATAGATGAGTTACCCTATACTTGTGCAGCTTGTGAGGACTGCTTTTGTGACCATATGATGGACGGGCTTATGGAAGTGTAAAGAGTTCTTCTATCTTTACTGTATAAGTCCCGTGAATGAATAAAGTTAAATCTTGTTCTTATTTTGAATCTTGCTCTCTTTAAGACTTTTCTTGGTGGTTAATCGTGATTAAAATTTTTCTCTAAGTCTCATATTCGTGCATCTTGCGAAATTATTCCAAGTTGCGAGATGAGGACATCTCGCGTTTTTTAAGTGGGGTAGAATGTAAGATTCCTCCCCCAACCCCTTTTTGATGTCTAGTATATTCCCCTGTAATCAATTCCTTTTCTAAAATATAAGAGATCTTGTTTGTGGCTGTTTTAACCTAGAGAGAGAAAATATTCTAGAGAGAGAATATTCAGATTTTGAATATTTTTGGATAGAAAAATATCTCTTATAATTCAGATGAGTTTCCCTGAAACAGAAATTTAAAAAGAATTTTCCAATGTGCAATTGGAATTAATTGGAAATAGGTATAAAGAACCTTAGCCTAAGGGTCTAGATTTTCAGAAATCTTTAGACTATGGTCCAATTAAGGTTTCTATGGGCCAATAGCATCAATCCATGTGTAGGGAGGAGATAAATCCAAATTGTAAAAAGAAAATATCCAAAAATGAGTAAATGCTCGCATGAGGTGAAGAGTTGAAAATGTACAAGGTTTATTAGTAAATAAACACATATGTAAGGAAGGGGAGTTCTTTAAAGGAGGTGCATATTTCACATAAGATGAAGAGTTGAAAATGTACAAGGTTTATTAGTAAATAAACACATATGTAAGGAAGGGGAGTTCTTTAAAGGAGGTGCATATTTCACATAAGATGAAGAGTTGAAAATGTACAAGGCTTATTAGTAAAAAAACTATGACACATGTGTAAGGAAGAGGAGTTCTTTAAAGGAGGTGCATATTTCACATAAGATGAAGAGTTGAAAATGTACAAGGTTTATTAGTAAAAAACTATGAGCAATACAATTTTGACACATATGTAAGGAAGGGGAATTCTTTAAAGGAGGTGCATATTTCACATGCTTGAATGAGTTTTAAACTCATAAAAATTGAGATATTTCATCTCTCCTCTCTCCTCATTCAAGTCTAGTTCCAAAAAGTTAGCTTAATTGACCTAAAAATGGTCAAAAAGTGACCAAACTGACTTGGAAAATTCTAGAATCAGTTTGTTTGGTTAGGAGCTCAAATTTTCCTATAAATAGAAGCCTCCCCTTGTTGAAAAAAAACATAGTCTCTTATGCTTTGTTACTCTACTCCACCTAAGCCAAAATATATAGTCTCTTATGCTTGTTACTCTACTCCACCTAAGCCAAAATATATAGTCTCTTATGCTTTGTTACTCTACTCCACCTAAGCCAAAATATATAGTCTCTTATGCTTGTTACTCTACTCCACCTAAACCAAATTAGATAGAGTCTTATGCTTTGCCAAATTAGATAGAGTCTTATGCTTGTTACTCTACTTCACCTAAGCCAAATTAGATAGTGTCTTATGCCTTGTTACTCTACTCCACCTAAGCCAAAATATAGAGTGTCTTATGCATTGTTACTCTACTCTACCTAAGCCAAGAGTTGTGAATTCTTTAATAATTCACTAGTTTTTGATACTTCTCTCTTTCTGGTGGCTCCATCAACATACTAAACCAATTGATTGGTTGGGGGCCTCTACCGTGAATAAAGAATCAAGCAAATCATAAGGTAAGTATATTGAATTTTGATCTTTTCTATAATTTCTCAATGATTCTCTATTCTCAACCCCTCTCAAGCTTGAGGAGTTTAATTAGTATGGTTTTTAAAATGCTATTGAAGTTAATTGGTGAATAGTAGTGAGAGTTACATAATTTAATAAATGCTATAGAAGTTAATTTCCATTTATGTTTAAATTCTAATGGTTTTTATGTAATTTCTCTCTCTCACTCAAGAAATGGTCATACTCATGACCCATTCTCAATCCAAATGAAGCTTTTCATAAAGCCTTTCCTTAATCCAAGATTAAGCTATGCTTGAGGCCAAATTAATGGCTTTTTGCTATACTTTTAGTTTATGCACATTGATGATTTAATCCATTATGGATTGATGACCCAATTAGAGACCATTCTAATTGTTTTCTTAATGATCCAATTAGAGACCATTATGGATTGATGACCCAATTAGAGACCATTCTAATTGTTTTCTTAATGATCCAATTAGAGACCATTATGGATTGATGATCCAATTAGAGACCATTCTAATTATTTCTTTAATAATGAGCTTTATCCCTTAGAAAAAAATTGAGATTTATCAGTCATAGTAGCGGAGCTATGGCAAAATTTTTATAGAAATTACGCATAAAATAAATTCATTCAAAACATAAAAAGAGGACTTCCTACCATATTCTAGGAACTATCATCCTAGATTAATTAAAAGAATATTATTAGGCATGGAGATGTGGATGTTTGCATGTATATGTAGATGTATGGATGTGAGTGTGAATGTGGAGGTGGATGTGTGCATGGAGATGTGGATGTATGCATGTAGAAGTAGATGTATAGATGAGGATGTAAATGGAGACGTGGATGGATGCATGTAGATGTAGATGTATAGATGTAGATGGGAATGGAGATATGGATGTATGCAGGTAGATGTAGATGTATAGATGTAGATGAGGATGTGGAGGTGGATGGATGCATGTAGATGTAGATGTATAGATGTAGATGTGAATGGAGATGTGGATGTATGCATGTAGATGTAGGTGTATAGATGTAGATGAGGATGTAGAGGTGGATGTATGCATGTAGACGTAGAGGTATAGATGTAGATGTGAATGTGGAGGTGGATGTATGCATATAGATGTAGATGTATGGAGGTGAATGTGAATGTGGATGTAGATGTATGCATAGAGATGTAGATGTATGCATGTAGATGTGAATGTACGCATATAGATGTAGATGTATGGATGTGAATATACGATTGTGAGGTGAGGGAATCTGAAGTGATGAGATGGAAATGATGTGATGGGATGAGTATACATATAAATGGAATATGGAATAAGTAATGTAGATTGAGGAGGGATAATGTGGAAAAATGAAAGTTAAAATAGAAATTGTATTGTAAACTGTTTGTAAATGCTGTTTGTAAATGATTGTTTTATGTCAAGAATGCTGGGGGGAGCATTTTGACCGTCTTGTGATTAAAGTCGTGATGGTAAAGTTGCAACTGCTGACGGGGAGTCAATGAAGGACGTCTCGCGTAGCAAGGTTGGCCGAGGTCTTGACCAGCCTCGGTGCGATTAAAATGGTGAGCTTCCGGTACGGTGGATGAGGGGCCAAGGAAGCGGCCTATGCGTGAAGCGCTAGGTTACCTGCGAAGGATCCTAGAGGGTGCTGACCATACGGTGCTCGGGCTCTGGGTTGCCTAGGATACCCACGCGTGCGTCGAGGAAGATATTGGAACAGAGTTGGAGTTGTTTTCTGAATCGGGCATGGATCTGGTTGATTGACCTTGCTGGTCTTCAATGGATGAGTCCATGGCCCCTTATATGGATCTGTTGGTTGATCTTGCTGATCTTCAACGAGAGTCCATCTTGATAAGTGATTATATTGCCAAGTATTAAAGGCTAGGAACTATTGAAACGGCCCCTGAGCGTTCTAGTTGCCAATGATGCCATATATACTCTGATGAAGGAATGATGGAAAATTATTAAAGGCTAGGAACTATCGAAACGACCCCTGAGCGTTCTAGTTGCCAATGATGCCATATATACTCTGATGAAGGAATGATGGAAAATTAAGAATCAATGGGATAAATTGGAAGATTGTGATCAGTGATACTATGGTTTTATTAAAGGATTGTTTTAAACTGGTTGAATCTGATTGAAAAAGGCAATTTCATATTGGGTGTGTGAGTGGTGTGACTAGTTTTATTTTGCATGAACCTCCGGCTAGGGGGCCTTGGAACTCTTTTCCCTGGTACCCGGGACAAAACCTAACCAAATTTTTAATTGGATCCCATCACTACAGTGGTTGGGCGGTTGGCTAACCCATGGGATCGGATGGGGTTAGGCTGGACTGATGGATCCGTAAATCGAGACTCAAACTTTTGTTTTTACGATAGAAA
This sequence comes from Cibotium barometz, assembly GCF_041138505.1. NCBI lineage: Eukaryota > Viridiplantae > Streptophyta > Polypodiopsida > Cyatheales > Cibotiaceae > Cibotium > Cibotium barometz. The sequence continues at coordinate 54,917,564 of NC_141069.1, forward strand.
AGAAAAGAAAAATCCCGGACAGTAACTGTTCTATGGATAGGAATCAATGGCTGTGCCTCTTGAATGGGGAAAAAAGCGTTGATCCCAATGATCCAAGTGCAAGTTTCTTCCTTGAACTGACTAAGTATCTTATAGATGTAATTGGATCATCTCCATCAGAAATGATCTTGACTACGTTAGAGTAAAAAGTTATCCTGGTGGAATCGCCCGTGCTTCCGGTTAAGAAAGTTTTTCCGGGTTCGGTTTTGGAACAACCGACGGATTAGTCTCTTATCCGGATATCCGTGGGCGAGGCCCCGAGTGTGGGACCCCTGTCCCGCGCGAGAAGCGCTACTTCCGCTGCCAGTACCCCGAATCCGTTGCTCGGTGGGAACAGGGATCTTACATCTATGAACACATGAACAAAATCTTAAAATTGCGAGGCTTGAAATGGTATATCACAAGTACGCCAGAAAAAATCACAACTTACAATGCACAACAAAAAAATTTTATTAAACTTGGAAGAGAAGTTTGCATTACATCTTTTTAATAAGCTCTTGGAAGAGCTCAGGAGAGAGAGTTCTAGAGGCTGGTTTCTGGCCTAAGGCTTTGAAATATATCACTCGGCTCATTGATTCCTTGAGCCTGAGAAAGGGCACAATGGCCTAAAACTGAGCCGGGATGCTTGCCCATAAAGCAATACAAGGCAGCTTCCCTAGCTACCAAAATACATTTATTTATGTTCGAGGCTAAGGGGTTCTCCGACAAGACTGCACTAAGTGCTTTACATTTTAGGAGCTCGGCATAGGCGATCTCTGAATAGTCTAAATGAAAAACCCACACTATGTCGGCTCTGAGGGCAGGTATGTAGTGCCAAAGAGATGCATCTCGACCCTCTGACTTTGGCCGCGTTCCTCCTACGCGCATAGCAAACTTGTCCACTTCAAAAGCAGTCTGTCAACATGTCAATATAGAAGTTAGGAAGCGTGAAATGATACAACTAAAAATAATTTTCTTTACAACTAAGAAGTTAGGACATACCTCAATTGCAGCGTCACTTGCAATTTGTCAAGTTTATGCTTCCTTGGTCTTGAGCATCGCCAGCAACCAAGGGCATGTGTGGTTCAAAGGCAGCTACGCTCTCATAGAATTGCACATCTTGCTTTATTTCAACGAGCGCTTTGGCCACTACATCTTCCAAGGAACTGCTACCAATATCGTATGCAAGCGCTTTTGTGAGGTTGTCATCTTCAAAAGAGATTTTCACTTTCCCTTTGTCTTGACCCCCAGCATTCACGGCAATAATAGACAGTGCCTCATCCTCGCGAAACCCGAGTGTCTTGGCAATGTCATCCAAAAACAAAAATTCTTTCCCATCAATAATGATTGGATGCAAAGCCATGATAACAAGGTCTGGGACCTCCTCAAGTACTTCATCCCCCTCTAGAACTAGGTCTGGAACCTCCTCGGGGACATTCTCTTGTAGAGCCACCAATGCCATTGAGGCCTCCCATTGTTCTGTAACATTCTCTTCCTCAGCATGGGCCTCTTGGACTTGCTCCATTAGCTTTACTTTGCCCTTTTCTTTTTCCTTGCCACTTTCTTTCGCCACACCCTCTTGTAACAGAAGGACCAAAACCATGTCCCAGCTTAGGAAAGAAGTGCCGATGTTGCCCATTTGTAGATCCAAGAGTAAGTCTTCCTCCTCATTCCTGTAGTCCTTTTATGTGAGGGATTTTAAAAACCTTGTTAGGCGAAATCTAAAATTCTTGTCTTCCCTAAATATGTACTTGAATATGTACTTGATGAGGTCAACTGGAACCCATAGGCCCTCATCACCCTCAAACATGATGGAGTACGTGCTGATGTGTTCATCCATATACTGAATGACATCTGTAAAAGCATCCGCGTGTAGATGCATTGTTGCACGCACATCAATTGCTCCCTCAAACATAGGGACGATCTCATCAACCCTATGAAGTAACTTAAGCTTTCCTAGCTGTGCAATAAGTGCGTCAAGTAGAGGTGCCATGACTATGAGTGATTGCAAGAAATAGAGAGTGTGTGATACAGAAAGGTGTGCGAAATTGAGAGCAAGTGTTAGGAGAGAACGATAATTGTCAATTGATGAAAATGAGTAAAGTATCGTTTATAAATGGGCGACCGTGTTATAAAATTTTTAAAAACTTTTAAAATTTTTAAGTACCAAAAAATTTTAAAAAATTGGTATGCGAAAGCAAGAACGTATCCTTCCATCGCAAGGTCATTTCTAATTTACTAGTGGCTCAAGCCATAGATGCTTGTGTGACCAACCTTACACTATCACAAAAAAATAAAACTTGCACAAGACAATTGAAAAACCTTAATAAGACAGTGAGGCAAAAAAATTGAAATTGTATTTACTTCAATTCAAGATTACATATCCAGTGGTTATTTGATAGCTACACAGCCAGGGAAAGTAATTTCTCTACAAAGAAAAGATCGTTCCTGCCTTTTGCGCACTACTCTACCATTGATTATCAAAGCAAAATCACCACTCACTCAGTGAGAACTAAGTAGTCACGTAAGTTGGCAAGGGACCAGTCATCATTCACAACATCTTCTACATCCCCACATTGCATGGATATATGTAGCACACCCTGTTCTGTAGAGGTTGTGTCGGAGTCTAACGCCTCCCATTCTCCATTTGTAAGCTTCCATCGCCTGTAAGGAAACGCAATCGACAACTGTTGCTTGGCAATATGGTAGCACATCACAACCTTCTCAACTATTACTCCGCATCTGCTGATGGTATCTCCATTGTGTTGAACAACTTTTTTATCCCATGCAGGTGATAAGAAACAAGTCAGAGCTCTCTCCCCCTTTGCAATCCATAAACTTGGGGTACGATGTGTGTCACTTGTACGGAACAGGTACACAAAGAGGTGTAGAGGTATGAAGCAAGTTATGGTTGCTTTGTGAGATCCATATGTGCACTTCATAGCATTTTGCACCTTGCTTTCGATCTGCAAACAAGCCATGGCCACTGAAGCATTGTCTGGAATTGGCCATTCAATAGATGTGAGAGTTGGCGTAGGTTTTGGAACTAATTTTCCAGTACCATTTGCTATCGTGGGAACCACATATGTATCCTCATAGAAGAAGATGTTTCGTGCAAGAAGTTGTGCAGCTGGACACCCTCCAAAGATTAAACTACCAAGCTCCACATGGTATGCTTCAAAGGTTCCTGAAATTTCCTCCATAGGCTCCCACTCACTATAGTTTGAGAGGGAAAAATATCTACGCAGAGGAACCCAAGAAATCAAAGCAGTGCTCAGTATACCATTATTAGCACACAATTGATTTAAAAACAAGAATATAAAGTGGTGAAATAACTTACAATTTGCAGGAAATCATTGACGTTGGTCATGGTCTGCTAGTTTCAGCGTTGTTGCCTTGTAAACATGTTGGACCTTGGCTAGCTTTTTTCCATCACGATCTTGTTTGAGCTCCAATATCCGCCCTTTCCAATGGTGACTTTGTATATCAATGTATCGCTTTGACACCTTGTGGGTTCCTCTTGTACTAGGCTGCATCGTAATCCAATTCCACTTCTCGTACTGTTTGATGTTCCAGTGTCCATCCTCATCTTGACCACTGCTACAAGAGAGAGATTGAATACTGATCGGAGGCCTTCGAGCTCTAGAAGAAGACATCAGATGTATATATTAGGGAGATTATAAACCTTGATGGCAAAGGAAAATAGAATGGTGAGAAAAAAACTTAGACTAGGGAGATGTACAAAAGAGAAGGAGTTGTAGAGCAAGTTCCAAGGGCTTGGCTGTGCTATTACTGCACTTTGAAAGAGGATATTAGAGGGGGTGAGAGGAGACAATGAGTAAGATTATGAGAGCCAAAGCATTTGCAACTCAAGCTTCCATAGCTTGGCTCCACTGTTACACTCTGTAAAAGGAGGTTGGACAAGGTAGAAGGATGAAGTAAGGAAATGTAAGTGAGGATCAAACTTCCATAGCTTCTGAGAGGAGGTTGCAGATCAAGCTTCCATAGCTAAGCTCTGCTGTTACACTCTGTAAAAGGAGGTTGGACAAGGAAGAAGGATGAAGTAAGGAAATGTAAGTGAGGATCAAACTTTCATAGCTTCTGAGAGGAGGTTGCAGATCAAGCTTCCATAGCTAAGCTCTGCTGTTACACTCTGTAAAAGGAGGTTGGACAAGGAAGAAGGATGAAGTAAGGAAATGTAAGTGAGGATCAAACTTCCATAGCTTCTGAGAGGAGGTTGCAGATCAAGCTTCCATAGCTAAGCTCTGCTGTTACACTCTGTAAAAGGAGGTTGGACAAGGAAGAAGGATGAAGGAAGGAAATGTAAGTGAGGATCAAACTTCCATAGCAACTGAGAGGAGGTTGCAGATCAAGCTTCCATAGCTATAGATCTAGGTTTTTGAGTGAAGAGAGAGGTAGATCAAGAGGTAGATAGCTAAAAGAAGTAGTCTAGAGAGTGAAAAACGCCCTGCTATGAGAAAGGGGGAAGAGAGAGCGTTTTGGAGGGAATGTGGGAGAGAGGGAAAGTGGAAAGTGAAGGGGAATGTGCATTGAATGCATGGGAACTCGTTTTTGGGCCTCTATCACTTTAGAGACTTTACTTAATGATGGTTGCAGGCTGCAGCTATCCTTTTCTATAAAAAATAGGGGAAAAATTCATATACGTATAAAATTTTTGAGTTTTAGTTGATTTTAAAAATTAAAAAAGAGCCTATTTAGCCTATTATTCTAAGTTTGACCACTACCTTCTAGGCTCTTACAAACCATTGGTTTCAGTCCACATGTAATCTCCCTATTTGTCTATTTCTTAATCACCTCCATTAGGCAATGGCAAATTAAAGGGCCCAAAAAGACTCCATTGAGTTCCTAATGCATGTGCAAATATCCAAGGTTCCAAACAGGAACATAGTTGCCGGCACCTAGAGCTCCATTGGCCTTACCAACACCACCTGTGCAAATCACTGTAGCTACAGGACATGCCAACTCTTCTTATTTATACCTAGGGGGATGTTTCAGGTTCAGGTGTAAGATTCCTCCCTCCAGCTTTTGAGGTGTAAAGGTGTAAGAACCTCCCCTTCTGTTCTTGTAATTATTCCCCTCTGAAATAGAAGAAAGATCTTGTTTTACCCTGTTTTGGCCTAGAGAGAGAAAATGTCTAGAGAGAGATAATCCAAAATTGAGATATCTTTGGATATAAAAATCCTCCTAATGTCTAAAATGGATTCCCTTGAATCAGAAGTTTAAAATGAACTTTCCAATGTGCATTAAGAATTAATTAAAAATGGTATAAGGGACCTTAGCCTAAGGGTCTACATTTTCAGAAATTTTTGGATTATGGTTCAATGTGATAGGATGTGATGTGATGTAAATGGATGTGGATGTGGATGTGATAGGATGTAAATGGATGTGTATGTGGATGTGATAAGATGTGATGTGATGTAAATGGATGTGGATGTGGATGTGGATGTGGATGCGATAAAATATGATGTAATGGATGGATGTGGATGTGGATGCGATAAAATATGATGTAATGTAAATGGATGTGAATGCGGATGTGGAATGAGATGTGATGTGATGTAAAGGAGATGTGGGTGTGATGTGATGTAAAGGGATGTGGGTGTGATGTGATGTAAAGGGATGTGGATGTGAATGTGATGAGATGTGAAGTGATAGGTGTGAATGTGAATGAATGGATGGATGTGAATAGTTGTGCATGTGAATGACTGGATGGATGTGGATGAATGAAATGGGATGTGTATAAATGAGATATGATGTGGATGTAATGTAATGTGGATAGAATGTATATGGGATGGTGATGAGAATGAATATAATGGATATGAATGGATGTGATGTGATGCATGTGATATAAATGAATGTGAATGGATGTGATGTGATGTGATGTGATGTGAATCGGGATAGATGTGAATGGATGAGATGTGATGTGAAATGGATGTGATGTGAATCGGGATAGATGTGAATGAATGAGATGTGATGTGAAATGGATGTGATGTGAATGTGATGTGAATCGGGATAGATGTGAACGGATGAGATGTGATGTGAAATGGATGTGATGTGATGTGGATCGGGGTAGATATGAATGGATGAGATGTGAATGAATGTAATGTGATGAGATGTGGACATGGATAGATACTAATGGATGAGATGTGATAAGGATAAATGTGGATAGATGTGATGAGATGGAATATGATGTGATTGGATGTGAGAATGGATGAAGGACAATGGGAATACATATGATTGGACGTGGATTAAGAAATGTAGATTGATGTGAAAGACGAGAGTTTGTTATAGAAATTGTATTTATGACCTATTTTTAAATGACTGTTTTATGTCAAGAATGTTGGGGAAGCATTTTGCCCGTCTTGTGAATGAGGTCGTGGAGACCTAAGTGATAAAGTTGCAACAGCTGACGGAGAGTCAATGCAGGACGTCTCGTGTAGCAAGGTCGGCCGAGGTCTTGACCTGACCTACGAAGGATCCTAGAGGGTGCTGACCATACGGTGCTCGGGTCGCCGAAGACACCCACGCATGTGTCGAGGAAGAAAATGGAACAAGGAGTTAGAGTTGTTTTCTGAAACCGAGCATGGATCTGGTTGATTGACCTTGCTGGTTCTCAACGGATGAGTCCATGGCTTTTTGATATGGATCTGTTGGTTGATCTTGCTGATCTTCAACGGAGAGTCCATCTGGATCTTTATAAGTGAATATATTTTCGGGTACTATGAGCTAGGAGCTATTGAAACGGTCCCTGAGTCGACAGGTGGTGAACGTTCTGGTTGCCAATGATGCCATAGGTACACCGATGAAGGAATGATTGGAAATTAGAATTCAACCGGATATTTTAGAGGATTATGATTAGTGATACTATGGTTTCATTAAAAGATTGTTTAAAGACGACTGAATCTGTGAAAAAGGCAATTTTATATTGGGTGTATAAGTGGTGTGACTATCTTGAAGTTTGCATGAAGCAGCGGCTAGGGGGCCTTGGAACTCTTTTCCCTGGTACCCGGGACAAAACATAACCAAATTCCTAAATGGACCCTATCACTACAGTGGTTGGGTAGTTGGCTAACCCATGGGACTAAATGGGGTTAGGCTGGACTGATGGATCCCTAAAATGAGACTCAATTCTGTTATGGTACAATAGATGAAGTAAATCCCGGACAGTCCTTGTTCTATGGAAAAGAATCAACGGCTGTGCCTCTCGATGAGGAAAAAAGCGTTGGTCTCTATGATCCAAGTGCAAGTCTTTTCCTTGATCTGACCATGTGACTTACGGCTTCGGTCGGATCAGTTTGGTTAGTAATGACCTTGACTACATTAGAATAAAAAAATATCCTGGAGGAATCACCCGTGCTTTCTGGGCGAGGGAAGTTTTTCCGGGTTCGGTTTTGGAAGAACCGAGGGATTATTCTCTTGTCCGGATATCCGTGGGCGAGGCCCCAAGTGAGAGGCTCTGCCCTACGCAAGAAGTGCTACTTCCGCTGCTACTAGCAACCCTGAATTCGTTGCGCGGAGGGGGCTGGGATCTTTCACGTATAGATACTTCTAGTGAAGCGAAAACCATAGAAGGTATACCCAGGGAAAAAATAGAAAAGTATGCTGCACAGTAAAGGCTACAGAAGAATCCCCATCTGCTGAAGTTAAACCCATAGAAGAATCCCTATATAAAGTAAAAGATACAGGGAGGCCTCCAAATCTGCCAATATAAAGGAGGATATCAAAATGGAAGTTCCAATTATAGATACTTCTGGTGAAGCCAAAACCACAGAAGACAAGCCCATGGACAAAACAGAAGAGCATGCTGAAGTCAAACCTACTTAGTAGTAGTACAATGCAATTGTATATTTTGATGATGACAAAATGTCATTCTTATTACTTTTCACTACAACAGAATGCGAGTGTAGCAGAGCGAAAATAGCAGTGCTTTTATAACTAGAAGAGTAGGGAGATGTCATGCCCATTTTGCTGCTAAAAAAGCAACTATTTTTGCTACAACGGGATCGTTTCTTAGTAGCTAAAGAATTACGTGAAAAAAAAACTAGGATAGACTGGGGAGTCATCACAGGACTCCCCTCCTATCTGTCCCAGCTTTTGTTTTTAATACAGATACAGTAAAACTAACACAAGCTCATGTCCTACTCATTTTCATGGACACATGTAATGTAAAACTTTACAAATACAAAAAAAAAAAGATAATTACAATTCATGGTGGCTGGCAAATGTCATAATTCTATTTACAATACTTGGCAAAATTACTTGTGTATGAGTTCAAAAAGGTCATATACAAAATAAAGCATAATGAAAATCTATGATCCTAAAACATAGTAAAACTAACACAAGTGAAAATGAGTTTTGAAAAAACAAAGAGGTTATAGTTTTAGGAATGTACTTGCCATTCTTGCCAAGCATGTCCTCCAAAAGTAACAATCCATCCTTTGCCTTGCAACCTTTCAAAGAGAGCTTCCAAACCTTGTTGTAATGCAAAATCATATTCATCTTACATAGGGAGGCAGTCCACTGCTTCAAGCTATAGACATACAAACAAAAGAAGTTATTGCCATGTCGGTAGCTACCCGCATACATTAGAAGTTACCGATATACATTGGAAGCTACCAGACATGCATTAGGAGTTACCGGTGCATTCATAAGCTTTAGGTTTTATAAGCACCCGGCTGGAAGCTACCGTCATGCATTAGAAGCACCGGCATGCATTGGAAGCTACCGTCATGCATTAGAAGCACCGGCATTGCATTGAAAACTACCGGCATGCCTAGGTAGTTATCGGTATGCTAATGTACAAGCCTTATACATGAGGCTTATGCCTATGGCCTATGTAGCTACCGGCATACTAATGTATAAGCCTCCTGAATGAGGCTTATGCCTATGGCCTAGGTAGCTACCAGCATACTAATGTATATTGGCATGCCTAGGTAGCACCTATGCATTGGAAGATACCTGCATGACTAGGTAGCTACCAGCATCATGCATTGGAAGCTACCGTCATGCTAATGTATAGGCCTCATGCATGAGGCTTATGCATATAGTATATGCATGTGTCTCATACATATGGTCATCTCTTGCAAGATGCACAGCTCTCTAAAGGCTATGCATAGAGGCTTATGGCTAATGCCTAAGCCTCATGCTTTATACATGAGCCTTATGCATGAGACTTTGTGCACAAGTCTCATGCATGTGGCTTATTCATAAGCCTTATGCATAAAGCTTATGTATAAACCTCATGCATGAGGCTTATGCATATGGCCTAGGTAGCCACTGGCATGCATTGGGGAAGCTACCAGCATGCCTAGGTAGCTCCTGGCATGCCCAGCTATCGCCATACATTAGAAGCTACCGACATTTTTATTATGTAGCTACCAGTATGCTAATGTATAGGCCTTGTGCATGAGGCTTATGCATATGGCATAAGCATATGTCTCATGCATATGGCCACCTTTTAAAAGATACATAGCTCTCTAAATTATATGTATAAAGGCTTATGGGGCTAATGCCTAAGCCTCATGTATAAGTTGTATACATAGGACTTATGCATGAGGTTTTGTGCACATCTCTTGCATGTGGCTTATTTAGAAGCCTCATGCATAAATCTTATGTATAAGCCTCATGTATGAGGCTTATGCCTATGGCCTAGGTAGCTACCGATATGCATTGGAAGCTACCAGCATGCCTAGGTAGCACTTGACATGCATTGAAAGCTACCTGACATGCTAATGTATAGGCCTCATGCACATGAGGCTTACTTACGCATACGGCTAATGCATATGTCTCATGCATATGGCCACCTCTTGAGAGATGCATAGCTCTCTAAAGACTACGCATAGAGGCTTACGGCTACTGCCTAAGCCTCATGTATAAGCTTTATACGTGACCCTTATGCTGCATGAGGCTTTGTGTAGGCCACTGCAAGGAGAAAGGGTAAGGGGCCTGGATTGGCCGCCGCAAGGGCTGCCTCTCGAGAAGAAGCCAAAGAAAGGAAAACCTATCCATATTTAGAAGCAGGCCAGAACAAGGAAATTTTCACAGAACTTCTACATTCTGAGGGAGATCAGGAAGGCACAGAATTGTGTAGAGTTATGTGTTCCCAAGCTCCCTTTCCAGAGGGTGTGCAGGTCTATATATGAGAACTAGAGCCTATCCGTAAGGTGGAAGAGGACGCTAATGTTCATCTCGCTTTCAGCTCAGCACAACATGGGAGATGTAGATTGGGATGGAATCTTTGAGGTGTGGAAAGGCATGAAAGAAAGAAGACCTCAAAAGTTACATGAGTAGTAATGCTAATTTTCTTCAAATGATTAAAGACATTCTCTCTCTACACCTTTATGTGTATTTGTCACTTGAATGTGTTGAACCTTTTTTTTAATTTTAATTGTTTTTGTCAATTATAAAAAATTTAAAATTGTTATATAATACATGCATATTGATAGAATAAGAATTATGAAATGTTGTAAAGGTATGTAAAAAAATAACTTTTTAAAAAAAAGGTAAGGTTTATTTCACCCCATCTGTGAAGAAAAAAAAAAGGCTACCCTTCAAAAGAAAAAAAAAGGCTACCCGTCAAAAGAAAAAACAAGGCTACCCTTCAAAATGGAGGACCGCTTCCCATATGGTCTTAAATTGGCAGGACGAGTAGTTCAAAACATATTTTAGCCCTTCAAAAGAAAAAACAAGGCTACCCTTCAAAATGGAGGACAGCTTCCCATATGGTCTTAAATTGGGAGGACTAGTAGTTCAAAACTGGTGGCGAGCCATCCGTTTTGAAAGGAAACAAGGCTACCCTTCAAAATGGAGGACAGCTTCCCATATGGTCTTAAATTGGGAGGACTAGTAGTTCAAAACTGGTGGCGAGCCATCCGTTTTGAAAGGAAACAAGCGGGCTGTTTTTCACGAGGGAAGTGCCTTCATGTTAGACAGACTTTGTGCGTGCCCACCACCGAGAATTCTGGCGAAATCAAAATGCGGCAATGTTACATGTGGAGGAATTTGGCTGCTCCTGCGGTGAGTCGGTGAGACCACCAACCAATCCAATCAGTTGAGAATCACAAGTCAGTCTGGGCACGTTTTTCTTTAGGCGCCTTGGAGATGAGAGCACATGGCACACACGAGATGCTTGGTTACTCTGTGGTGGGATTTGTTTATTTAGAGGTGCTAAGCTTCGTAGAAGCCACGCTTAAACCGCATTCCGGCACGCAGTTCCTTGCGCCCGTCCCTTACATACCATTTTCATCGTCCCTAGCCATGCCAGAAGGACCTGCAGAAACCCTACGTCTGCTGGCATGCTCGGCCTCCTCAGACTGTGCAGCTGAACAATCCCCCGGTCGAGCTGCCCAGCTTACAATCTTCTACTCGGGCAGGATGAACGTCTACGACCATGTTCCGGCCGACAAGGTAAATATCGTGTATAATCAGAAGCTGATTGCTGTAGCCTAATTGTTCCAATTTCTTCTTGTACCCAGAAGCTCTGGAGGACATAATTTCGCTCAACTGCAGGCCCATGCTATCATGCTGCTTCTCTCCAATGGGAACGGCAGTACAGGTATAAGTGAGGGAAGACCCTCGCTTAAGCCCGTGCAGGCAAACGCAAAGCCCGGTAGGACAAATACTTCTATTAGTGTTGGTGGGGCGCGTTCTAGATCCTCCACTGCACCTCCTCGCCCACCTGCATACACGATCACACAAGCAGAATTAAAGAAGCAGCAGCCTCGGCTTGTAATCAAGCGATCCCAAGCTGGTATATTGCGCCCCCTCTCCCCCCTGATCTCCTCTCTCTCCCCCTCTCGCGCGCGCTCACAGCACCTCTATTCTCCAAATTTTTGCCCTTCTAACCGAGAATCAATTCTTCTGTGCAGAACTTCCATTCGCGAGGAAGGCATCGCTTGCACGCTTTTTGGAGAAGCGCAAAGACAGGTATGGAATGAACTACGCCCGTTTCGAAATGTGGCTACTATGATCACGAAGGAGAGTCCGTTTGCGTTTGTTTGTTTGCTTGCAAGGAAGAATTCAGACTCATGTGGGTTTCGATGGCTTTGCAGAGTCGACTCGTCTCTCCTGTCAACGAGACATCAAAAGACGCAGCTCCCCTGCAAGAAGATCAAGCCGTAAGAGACAGCAACTCCGAAAGTAACAGCACAGCGAAGGTCGACCACTTTGTAAATCCCCCAACTCTAATTTATTTCACAAAACGTAAAATGCTAACTTAGAAAACGAGAATCAAAAAGGTCCACGTTTACCGTTCACAAGAAGGGTATGGTTTTGACAAAGTTAATAGGAATGCCCTCTTTGGGAACTTGTACAAATCACATAGACACATCAGTCCTTCAATTGAAGAATCTTAGCCCACCCTTCAAACTCGAGGCTAACAAATATTTAGAGCCAAACTAGTGCATTGTAATAATAAAGGCTTAAATTCTTTTGTACACATTGATGGTGATAAAGGCTTAAATTCTTTTGTACACATTGATGTTTCATTTTTTCTACAACTCTTTTATCGCGATCATTGTTAGCATGATGAACACTAAACATTGTTGCCATGCCTAGGTCATGCCACTGACCATGCATCATTAACAGAAGGAGAAAAAAAATGCAAAGCCATGGGGGTCTAGACTACTCATCGTGATCACAACATTTCTTTGCTACATACGTAAAACTTTGTAATAAGGATCTTGGCTAGAAGCTTATGATTGTCATTAAATGTACTCATATCAAGTTCATTTTCAAAGTTGCAAGGATCCCTGGCTGACTCGTCCCGGACTGGGCTCACATGGGACCAGTTCACCATCCCAGGTCCTGCACCTTCTGTACAGAAATGTCTATGTGGCATCCAAGTGCGGGATGCACGTGACATCCCCTTCTGCTTAACTTGACGGAAGTTGCATAGCCTCCAAATAATCCGTCATCAATAACTCGGGATAGTCTTCGAAAACTCTTTGTCGAGCCATACCGCTTCATGGGTTTCTCGGTCCTGAAACGTTGTGAGGAACTGTCGTAGTCTTCGGCCCGAGCGATGCTTGAAAGGGTGCAGAAGGATCTGTTTGTGGAACCATAACTTATGCTTCATCCAACAATGTCTGGTTCCGCTTCGTCTTTGACCTCTGAAGGGATTGGACCTGCATATGGCTTTAAAACCAACTGACATGAAATACATCGTGCATAGTCCAACAACTCGGAGGTAGCTTTAACTGCATAGACACCTCATTAATCTTTTTCCTGATGGGAAAAGGTCTGAAGCTCCTGAAAGACAACTTTGGACATCGCTTGCCCACCTGCTTCAATCTTTGCTTCATAATCCAAAGATAAACCCAATCCCCTTCCGAAAACTTCATATCCCTTCGGTCTTTATTGGCCTGTCGAGTGTAGGCCTCTTGCGCTTTAGCTAATCTATCTTTTACTGACTATAAGATCTCCTGGTAGTAAGACTCCGTTACCCTGTTCACCTCCGGTGCTGAAGACGAAGTCGTGGTTAACAACAACGATTGGAAAGGTCTTCCAAACGCTGCCTCATATGGAGTCTTGCCAATAGCTGAAGAAAAAGAATCATTCAAAACAGCTTGAACTAAAGGCAAATACGATTCCCACTTACCTTGCTGATCGTGGACATAACACTTCAGCACATCAAAGGCCAACTGGTTATATATCTCTGTCTGGCCATCCATCTATGGGTGGAATGCACTGGAAAAAACTCAACTTAGTACCAAAATTATCAAACAATGCCCTCCAAAAATGACTGGTAAACTTGGCATCTCAGTCTGACACTATGGTTCTAGGAATCCCGCCAATTGGGTACCAATGCCGAATGAACAATCGGGAAACATCCTCGGCGGTCACATTGGCCCTGCAAGGAATAAGCATAACAAATTCGCTAAACCTATCAACAATAGTTAAGCACTGCTTAATACGCTTACTCAGACTGGGAGGCCGATTCGTGACAAAGTCCATGGAAATGTCTTGGAAAGAACCCTCAGGAATTAGCAAGGGCTGTAACAACCCTATCTTCTTTCCACGAGGAGCTTTCACCTTTTGACAAATGTCACAGCGTTGTACATATGTAAACACATCACGCCTTATCTTTGGCCAATAGTATTGCCGTTCTAATTTCTCCAGAGTCGAATTCATGCCCCTATGACGACCTGTAATGGCGTCATGGACATCATGTAGAAGAGCTACCCTGAATGACTTCATGACACATAGTCGGCCTTTGTAGAAAAGCCAACCATCGCGTATCAAAAAATGGCATGGTCCTGTGTGGCATCCAATGCTGCCTGTTCCCACTATGAACCGAATTCCTCGAAATCCGCGTACGTGTGCTTCATGTCCTCTAGTCCTATACCAACAAGATCAAGTCTAGTGTTCTAAATCGTAGACACTTGTCCCTTCCTGCTACTCAAAGCATCGGCCACCACTGGATTGGCCTTTCCTGGAAGGTACTCAATCATACCACCGAACTACTGGAATATCTGACTCCAACGGTGTTGTCGATCACTCCACTATGCACTTGGCATCGTCTGAATCCAGCGTAATGCCTGATGGTCAGTGTGAACCTCGAAATCGCGGCCATACAGGAAATGTTTTCAATGTTTCAAGGCATGTATCACTGCTAGGAGTTCACGATCATAGAGTGAATAGTTCTTGTCGGCGGCGGCGGGCAGTAACTTACGAGACATGTAAGCTACTGAATGACCATCTTGTTGTAATACACCTCCAATTGCGATGTTACTCACATTGTTGATCACCTGAAATGGGTCATCCCACGAGGCGAGTGCTAAACAAGGCGCTTCTGACAAAGCCACCTTGAGGTTGTGGAATGCCTCCAACGCTCGTGGAGTCATTCGGATCTTTTGCCTTCTTGTTTTCACTCCCTTAGCAGATCGGTGAGATCTCCCGAGAGGTCAGAAAACTTGTCGATGTGGGTGGAATATGCCTGGCATATACCCACAAATGATCTAATGTCATAGGCTGTCTGAGGTACTTCCCAGTTGGCAATCTCGGCCACTTTAGCCTGATCAAGTCAAATGCCTTTTAGCACTAATTATATATCCCAAGTAATGTACCTGGAACAAATAAAATTTTGACTTCTTTTCATTGACGTAGAGCTCGTTGCTTTCTAGCAACTTAAGGACTTTCTCCACATCAATGTCATGCTGCTCAACCGTAGTCGCTGAAAATATGAGTATGTCGTCCAAAAATATGAACACACACTTTCCAATCAAATCCCGAAAAACACGCATCATCATGCGGTTAAATGTAGCTGGGGCGTTCGTCAAGCCAAATGGCATGACCACAAATTCATAGTGGGCCCGTTCTGTATGGAAGGCTGTCTTGGGGATGTCCCCCTCCACAATCCGCACCTGGTGGTACCCACTTTTTAAATCTAGTTTTCGAGAACACCTTTGCTCCATTCAGCCTCTCGAGAATATAATCAATTCGAGGCATCGAGAATCTGCTCTTGATAGTCAGCTTCTTGAGTGCACGATAATCGACACACAAACGGGAAGACCCATCTTTCTTCTTGACAAATAAGATCGGTGCTACAAATGGCGACACGCTGGGGCGGATGAAGCCAGATTGCAACAATTCTTAGAGTTGGCGGTCCAACTCCGATTCCATTGCCTTGGAAAGGCGATACGGAAACTTGCTCGTCGGGGGTTCCACCCCTTTGCGTAGCAACTCCCTTGGCTTGTCTAGCCCTTGATTTGCTTGAGCTCTTGGTGAATAATGAGATGAAAGAATGGGATTGTGGCCTCCACTATTTATACTACTTCCCAACAGTAGTCGGCCAGTAGATAAAGAGGCGGGCAGCACAAATGTCCCACGACTTGTGAAAATTCAAAAATAAATGCTGGAAAAATCACCTAAAATGCTGCGCATTACTCCCTAGATGGCTGGGCATCATGCGCTTGCTTCCAAAGTGCTGGGCACACCCTTTGCGCACATCCCAAGGGTTGGGCAAGTATGGGTTGCCCCATACTTGCCCTACAGCCATGTAAAGGCTGTAATCTCCTGGAATCTACCTTATTCTTGCCATAGGGCTGTCCTACAGCCCCTCCATGGCTGGTGGGTTCACCTTGGGCCTTCTTGGCCCTCATGGGGGTGGTTCTACACCATTCCCATGCCCACACTAACATCCGGGGTAGCCCTATGGGCTGGCCCCTTGTCCTAAACACTAACTTCTCAGTGATCTGGCATCCGGTACCATACCAGATACACAGAATCACTGACATCATTCTAGAGAAAGATTCACAGCCAGCGCGGACTGGCACTGTTTCATGTGCAGGACAGTGCACACTTGACCTTAGACTCCTGTGCAGGACAATGCACACCTGACCTTAGACTCCTGCACAAGACAATGCACACCTGACCTCGAACAAGTGAGATGGATCCCAGGCTCACATGGGACCAGTTCACCATCCTAGGTCCTGCACCTTCTGTACAAAAATGTCTTCGTGGAATCCAAGTGCGGGATGCACGTGACATCAATGTAACACGCAGAAGCTCTGGGAGTCTTCTTTCAGCCCTAAACACCACTTAGAACATGCTGATGTAAAAACGCAGACAGAAGGGAGAGTAGAGAGAGAGATATATGCTGGAAATTCCGTATATTAATATAGTACAAAAAGGGTATTCTACAGCCCTAGGCTGTCTCATATAAAAGGTGAAACATTACCAAAATCTGGTCCCTACTTGGACCCTTAGGACCCATCCCCATAAAGGAATGAATGAATCAAACTATGAGCACACTTTGCTATTTATAGGGTTCTTGGACACTTGGTATACTGGCCGACTGCTAGCAGGCCAGTCAAATATGCATTAAATGCTCTTCAGCGCTGCCCGACTGGATCTCTTTATGTCCATAATCACTGTCGTCTGGTCCTCAAACAGGCGACAGCAAATCCTCTGCTCCCGACAGCCTCCAACGCAGCCGACAGGTTTTGTACTCAACTGACAGCATCTTCTGGGTCCTTCTCCAAGTCCTCATTGTACTATGTGCTCCATGTCCTGGCTCTACCGATGTTTTTCTTGGCTGCCCCTTCTGGATTAGCCTCTAAGAATGGTCATGGCATTTCTTGCACATGACATCCCCCTCTGATAAACTTGATGACGGGATTCCAACTTTTTCCTTGGATGACTGTCATCATCCCACTCTATTCCTAGAGTCCCTTTGTCATCCATCCAACTCTGGTTCCCCTTTTCATTGAAAACCCGGCCCGCTCTCCAAAACCACTCTGCCTCTGAATAAGATCTATGCATCTGTTCCTTCCAGTCCCCAATCCATTCTTGCCCTAACTCTGAACACTGTCTTGGTCTTCATTCTTGAGAAATGAGTCTGGCACTCTCACATCACCCCTTGGAGGTTAAACCTCCCTTGGGACCGTTGCCCGTGAACTTATCTGGCTCAGAGGACTGCCATCCCCTTTGGTTTTGTGGAACACCACCTACACACCTCTTGGGAGCTCTTCCCGATCTATGTCCCTTGCCTTGGGCTTCGTATCCGTGTACTTTCCTGTACCTTGGACCTGTACACCATCATATGGGACTGATTCAGTGTCTAGCTTTGCTGACCCTGATGCTCTGATACCAATGTAACACGCGGAAGCTCTGGGAGTCTTCTTTCAGCCCTAAACACCACTTAGAACATGATGATGCAAAAACGCAGACAGAAGGGAGAGTAGAGAGAGATATATATGCTGGAAATTCAGTATATTAATATAGTACAAAAAGGGTTCTCTTTTGCAGCCCTGGGCTGTCTCATATAAAAGGTGAAACATCACCAAAATCTAGTCCCTACTTGGACCCTAAGGACCCATCCCCATAAAGGAATGAATGAATCAAACTATGAGCACACTTTGCTATTTATAGGGTTCTTGGACACTTGGTATACTCGTGGCCGATTGTTGCTGGTCGGCCAGTCAAATATGTATTAAATGCTCTTCAGCGCTACCCGATTGGATCTCTGTATGTCCATAATCACTGTCGTCTGGTCCTCATGCAGTCGACAGCAAATCCTCCATTCCCGACAGCCTCCAATGCAGTCGACAGGTTTTGTACTCACCGACAACATCTTTTTGGTCCTTCTCCAAGTCCTCACTGTACTATGTGCTCCATGTCCTGGCTCTACCGATGTTTTTCTTGGTTGCCCCTTCTGGATTAGCCTCTAAGAATGGTCATGGCATTTCTTGCACATGACATCCCCCTCTGATAAACTTGATGGCGGGATTCCAACTTTTTCCTTGGATGACTGTCATCAACCCCACTATATTCCCTTTGTCATCCATCTAACTCTGGTTCCCCTTTTCATTGAAAACCCGGCCCGCTCTCCAAAACCACTCTGCCTCTGAATAAGATCTATGCATCTGTTCCTTCCAGTCCCCAATCCATTCTTGCCCTAACTCTAAACACTGTCTTGGTCTTCATTCCTGAGAAATGAGTCTGGCACTCTCACATCACCCCTTGGAGGTTAAACCTCCCTTGGGACCGTTGCCCGTGAACCTATCTGGCTCAGAGGACTGCCATCCCCTTTGGTTTTGTGGAACACCACCTACACACCTCTTGGGAGCTCTTCCCGATCTATGTCCCTTGCCTTGGGCTTCGTATCCGTGTACTTTCCTGTACCTTGGACCTGTACACCATCATATGGGACTGATTCAGTGTCTAGCTTTGCTGAGCCTGATGCTCTAATACCAATGTAACACGCGGAAGCTCTAGGAGTCTTCTTTCAGCCCTAAACACCACTTAGAACATGCTGATGCAAAAACACAGACAGAAGGGAGAGTAGAGAGAGAGATATATGCTGGAAATTTAGTATATTAATATAGTACAAAAGGGTACTCTTCTACAGCCCTAGGTTGTCTCATATAAAAGGTGAAACATCACCAAAATCTGGTCCCTACTTGGACCCTAAGGACCCATCCCCATAAAGGAATGCATGAATCAAACTATGAGCACACTTTGCTATTTATAGGGTTCTTGGACACTTGGTATACTGGCCGACTGCTGGTCGGCCAGTCAAATATGCATTAAATGCTCTTCAACGCTGCCTGACTGGATCTTTGTATTTCCATAATCACTGCCGTCTGGTCCTCATGCAGCCGATAGCAAATCCTCTGCTCCCGATAGCCTCCAACGCAGCCCGACAGGTTTTGTACTCAGCCGACAGCATCTTCTGGGTCCTTCTCCAAGTCCTCACTGTACTCTTTGCTCCATGTCCTGGCTCTACCGATGTTTTTCTCGGCTGCCCCTTCTGGATTAGCCTCTAAGAATGGTCATGGCATTTCTTGCACATGACACTCAGACTCCCCTGACTATGCCCAAGCTCCGCGAAAGCTCCTCTCTTCATCCATTGCTAAAAGCCATAGAATCCCCACTAACCCAAATAAATATTATAACCTTACCTGAGATTTCCACAACAAAGTTATTTATTTATTTATTTATTTAAAGAGAGTAATCACATGCAATGGACCCCATCCCCATTAGGATTCCACATCTACTATTAACATTTTCATTTACTAACTAGCTTCTTCATCCCTTTGGAGGATCAAAGACATGCAACATTTACTTACCAATACCAAGTATACATCTACCCATCTACAAAGTCTTTAATCTGATTATGAGAACACGATCCATTAGGAATTTTTTGGACCCAAAAAAGGCCTCCTAAGGATTCCTAATTTTAAGCGATTAGAGCTTAAAAAGCTGGGCTTAAGGGAGACAAAGGCTATGATGACCCCTATTTTTTGCCTTGCCACATCAGCCATACCCCCTAGTTTCATTTTTTAAAGGGAATCTTCTCATACTCTCTCTCTTACTTTTTGACTTTTCTCATACTTTCTCTCTTACTTTTTGAAATTTTTATCTTCACTCTCTAGAAATTGAATCTGTCTTGTCAGTTTGAAATCTCCTTTCTCATTAACTCCCACCATATCTCCCTTCCACATGAGCAAAACATTCTCGTATTTACGTGGGCCCCAAAAAGTGAAATTTTTTTATTTTTTATTTTTTTACATTTTGAGGTGGAAAAAACACTACCCAACCAATATGTATGATGAAAATAATTTTTTCCCTCCAAAAAGCTTGTAATTCAAGGGTCACGTCAGAAGCCTGTCAGAGCCAGTACATCCCATAACTAACTGCCACAACCCCATAAACATAACTAGCTGTCAGAAACCACTACATCCATGAGATCCCGAAATTATGGAGACCCAAAAAATTATTATTTTTTAATTTTTCTCATAAATGTAATTTATCAATGAAAAACTCCATGTTAGTATATTTGTATATCAAAAATATTATTTGTGTTAAACCTGCAATAGCAAAGTTTTACAGTCTCTCACTTACTCCCTCTCTCTCTCTCTCTCTCTCTCCCCCTATGAGGATCTCTTTGCTTTAGTTCCTCTGCTTAGCTATGGAGCTTTTGCAAGCTGTGTGTGTAGCCCCTTGTAAAGCTAGAAAATGGAAGGTTGATTTACACATTCGTATTCCTGAAGAGTATGGCAGCTCTAAAAAAACCCATCCTTCTGATGCACAATCTGTCCAAGCTCGTAGGATAGCAAAGGAGAAAAATGTAGATCTTTGGGTTGATGGGCATCTCTATCCAGTTGACCCTCCATTAAGAGCAAACCCTCCTTTCCGCAATTTATCATCTTTTATGCAATTTGTTGGTGAAGGAGAGCTTGGCTTGTTATTAGGATACTGCAGAAGATTGACTACAAGTGGAGCTTGGCAAACCCATTTTCTCCAATCTCAATTGCAAGCATCACAATTCAGCCTTTTACAATGTCAAGGACTTAAAACATCATCACAATTCAGATAAAATGAAAGATATCCTCGCAGAGAATGTGGAGAAGGATGCAAAGATTCAAAGGCTAGAGGAACTTATCAAATGACTCAAAGCAACACCAAATGGTGCTTGTGAATGCAAAAGTGTTCACCAAAAGTGTGCTAGGTGAGAGAGTAAAGTAACACACTATATGGTATGTTGTACATTAGAAAAATAAACTGGTGTTTTAACCTTGACTTTTTCTAATTAAATTCTATTGTCATGTGTACAGCACATAGTTTATGCGCATGGTGCGTATTTCATGAACAAGTATGGATCGCTCGACATGTGGAGTACCCAAGGGATGGAGAAATCACATTATAAAGCAAGAGAGGTTTATTTCAAAAATACAAGACATGGAGGTGGAGCTTCTGTAGGAGGAACATGTACAAACTATCTACCAGAGATGTTCAATTGGTTTTATCGCACAACCTTTGGAAGGGTATTGGTTAGGGAGCGGGCCCAACAATCTAAGCTTGCGCAAGAGGCACACAAGGCTGCAAAAAGTCATGCTCGGCTTGAATGGTTGCAGACCAATGCTCCCCATAGGCATGGTGCTTGGCATGCACGAATAAGGAGACAAGGGGGGGCATTGGGTTATGCACGCACCAGCATAAATCTAGATGTAATAAGGCTAAGAAAATAAGTTTAGTTAGGTTTTTTTTCCCTTTAAAAAAACTATTAATAGTTCCTTCTCTCACTTCATTTTCATTTCACTTTTTTAGAGAGCTTGAGCTCAAGATCTACATAGACACCCACGTAAGGATACCAGCACATCACCACGTTAGCATAGTCGTACATGGATATGGCACGCACCAAGAACACCGCACGTGTTACCATGCCTTCACAAAACACAGTGCAAGGCACCCAACGACCACATACTGGCGACACCACACGGAAGAGAGTGACACCTTGGATTCTAGGACACGCCCAATGGGATCACCAGAGTCCAACCATCTTCCCACAGCAACACCAGTGTACACACATGTAGGCCCTTCTAGTGGGAGCAAGCGTGTGAAGAAGACCCCACAATGCAGCCACCCCAGAGATCAAGACAGAGAGGCCGATGATGAGCAGTTCGACTGGGTTGGTGAAAACATTCCTACATTGCGCAGCACCATAGGTGGCAAGACCTTACTACCAGGACAAGGTCCCCTACCTACCCGAGAGGAACTTGATACACAGGTACCATGGCAATAGGAGGAGGAGGATTTAGACTATGAGAGAGACCAAGAGGAGGTTCCTGCAATTGCACGCAAGCGTAGAAAGGTCAAGCTCTTCAAGAGGAGGTTCCTGCAATTGCGCGCAAGCGTAGAAAGGTCAAGCTCTTCAAGCCAAGGAAGTCCCAACCTCGCCAACGCACTAACACAACACAGAGAGCTCCAAGGAGAAGGATGCGCCAAGGGCCTAGGGCTTTACAAGAAATCAAGTTTTATCAGAGAAACACTGAGTTGCTGGTAAGAAGAGCCCCTTTCGCTTGCACAGTGATGAAGGAGATTCTCCAACGATATAGAACAGAGTTCCGTGTGCAGGGGATTGCCCTTGAAGCATTGCAAGAAGCCTCCGAGGCTTACCTTGTTGGGCTTTTTGAAGACACCAACCTCCTTGCAATACATGCAAAGAGGATTACCATATCTGCCAAGGACATGCAACTAGCTCGGCGCATTCGAGGCGAGCGAGACACGATCTAGAGATCTTAGATGTTAACCTTTTTTTTGAAGCAACTCTTTTGTTTCAAACCCCCCTTTGTAACAAGCCTATCTGGCTTTCATTTGTAACCTTCTGATAATTAAAATTTTAAGTTTCTCTTACAATGTCTCGGTGTCATCATGTTTGTTTAACATGGAGTGTCTATCATCATGTGCCAGTTTGTCACCCAAGTTATCAGAAATGCTCCTGGAGGACTGAGGAAGCTGTGCCGCCAGAACAGTGCGAATTTGGCCTCTGTAACGGCGATGTAGGCTCCAAATTCACACTGTTCTGGCACCTCTCTCCTTGCCACTCAGGATCATTTCTCATGCATTTATAATAAAGTTGAGCACACTAATTGTTGTGAGAAACAATAGTTTATAAGATAAAAACACTTTTAATCGTGTAAAAATATAGTGTTTATCATCCAATGCATCAGAATTGCTCCTAGAGGACTGGGGAAGCTATGCCAGAACAGTGCAAATTTAGGCTCTGCAAGCGACAGTGCAGGCTCAAAATTCGCACTGTTCTGGCACTGCTCCCCCAGCCACTCAGGATCATTTCTGATGCATTTATAATGAATTTGAGCACACTAATTGTGAGAAACAGTAGTTTATAAGATAAAAACACCTTTAATCATGTGTAAAAATATAGTGTTTATCATCCAATGCATCAGAATTGCTCTTGGAGGACTGGGGAAGCTATGCCAAAACAGTGCGAATTTAGGCTCTACAGCGGCGGTGCAGGCTCAAAATTCACACTGTTCTGGCACTGCTCCCCCAACCACTCAAGATCATTTCTGATGCATTTATAATGAAGTTAAGCACACTAATTGTGAGAAATAGTAGTTTATAAGATAAAAACACCTTTAATCATGTGTGTAAAAATATTGTGTTTATCATCCAATGCATCAGAATTGCTCCTGGAGGACTGGGGAAGCTATGCCAGAATAGTGCAAATTTAGGCTCTACTCCTGGAGGGCTGGGGAAGCTATGCTAGAACAGTGCGAATTTGGGCTCTAGAGCAGCGGTGCAGGCTTAAAATTCGCACTGTTCTGGCACTGCTCCCCCAGCCACTCAAAATCATTTTTGATGCATTTATAATCAAGTTGATTACATTGATTATGAGAAACAATAACACCAGCACTCGTTCCTACTCCCTTCACTTCCTTGTCATCCCTCTGGAAAGTGCTCTGATGCAAGCTGCTCTTCTACACTAGCACTCGTTCCTACTGCCTTCACTTCCTTGTCATCCCTCTGGAAAGTGCTCTGATGCAAGCTGCTCTTCTACACCAGCACTCGTTCCTACTGCCTTCACTTCCTTGTCATCTCTCTGGAAAGTGCTCTGATGCAAACTGCTCTTCTACACTAGCACTCGTTCCTACTGCCTTCACTTCCTTGTCATCCCTCTGGAAAGTGCTCTGATGCAAGCTGCTCTTCTACACCAGCACTCGTTCCTACTGCCTTCACTTCCTTGTCATCCCTCAAATACCCTGCCAACAACTGTAATGTAGGCATCTCTATCTCCTCATCCGAATCCTCATCTCGCTGATGAGGAACGCAAAAGTGGCGAGCCATGAAAGGAATCTAGTTCCTAAATTGCCCTTCCCCAACCTCTTCACCTCCTACTTATTGAAGGTACAGTAAGCTCCTGCGGGGATGCAGATGTCGATGAAGCATTCAAGGCGCTGGATGTAGGGCCTGGCATATTGTTGAATGTACTTAAGCAGCTCAACAGGCACCCATCGATCATTGGGGCAATGGGAAAAGGAGATGGAGTGGGGAGCCAAGTATTGCTCCATGTATGCAATCTGCATCTCATAATGTTGGAACACAAGGGCGAGCGACTTTTCAAAGTCGACTTCACGAGAGAACATGACAAAGAGCTCGCTCTTGCCCGCCCACGGGGTGGTGGAGAGGAACTCACAGAAGTTGTCAAAGTGGGTAGCCATGTGAATGCAAAGAGATAGTGTGAGCTCGTGCTTGGTTTCTATCGCGTGAAAATGAGAAAGAAGGCACCTTTGGCTATTTATAGTTAAAATTTAAAGTTTGGCCTTTTCACACTAGACCGCTAGATAAAAAAATTACAGTTTGTAAAAATATTAAGATTTCAATTAAATAAAGAAAAAAGAGCCGGCTACAAAATTACAAGCATGTCATCTAATCTAAAATTGTTATAATGTCTTCATTTTTTGCCCCTCTTGTGACATTTACTTCATGTTGATCTCCATCTCCTTGTTGACTTGAAAGCTTGTCATTGCCTTCACCTCGATCTTGAAACTCTTGCCCCTCACATGCATCAAAACAGAGGCTATTTTCCCATATACTCAGTTCATCTTCAAGCTCTTCCACATGCTTACTATGTGTTGGTAGGGCTATGCACCTTGCTGCTGAAAATTCAAGGTCCCCCATTTGCCATGATTCTGAGACCATGGTTGTCCCCTCCTTACGCTTCCCAATCTGTAAAAATATAGAAAGTGACACAATAACCAGAAAGTGTAAGGGTTAATTCTAGACATGTAGTGGAATCAGATATACCTTTCTTCTCATCAACTTGAAACTTGACTATTCCACATTGTCAAAGCCCATGATGCTAAAAAGTTGACGCAGGTCTGCTAGGCTCCAATGCTTGCTTTCTCCCACTCGCTCAATCCATCCATTTTGCATCATCACAGCTACCTCAATAGGCATAATTTCTTCTTTTGAGGCTTGAAGTGGGATCCATGTCCCGTGCTTTTGCATCCATCTTTGGTAGTGCAGACGCATGTACAAAATAGAGCGTGCCTTCAAGAACCTGAAAGACACTGTAGAATCTACTACATTGCACTTGTACACATCACCTTGATGTGACCCCTCATTGACCTCCCAACCCTCTCCTAGTAATCCTTAAATGAGGTCAGACCATACCTCCTTACAAATATACATTATTTTTGTTTGGTGCATTGGCATGGAATTGAACATGTGCACAAAAACATGTAAAGGACAAAACCAATTTAGCCCTACTGACCTAGATGCCTTTGAAAACTTAAGTGATGTCTTGATATCACTTACCATCTTAAACTTTAAGCATAAGATGGTCCAAGCATCAGGTTTGGGTCATTCGGGGATTGTTAAGAGGGGGGTTGGGGATCTCTTCTAGCTTGCCCAATAAACCTGGTTTTTAATCTACAAAATATGTGTGAGAAAAGAAAAAGATATTGTTCTATACAAGACCACTTGGGCTTTGAGATACAAACATTGCCTCTCCAATGGATGCATGCATAGTATAGAAAACTCCAGTGAGGCTTTGGAGTGGTTGTTCCTCAACATAATTAGAGGGGAAAATATCTGTAGGAGAGACATAAGAAAATGGAGAATCATAAGAAAATTTGAAACAAAAAATCCAATATTAGCATGTTGTTAAAGCTGTGTTTATGTTACACTGACAATTTTAAGGAAACCTTGGTCGTTGGCTTGAATGTATAGGTCTCCAAGGGTATACACATGTTGCACTATGGCAACCAGTCCTTCCTTCTTAGTATGCTTGAAGCCTTGTAGCTGCCCCTTCCAATGATGTAGAATATTCCCCAGTTGATGCACTTGATGTGGTCCCTTAGAGCTTAGCTGCATGTAGACCCAAGCCCTAACCCTGAATCTTGTTGGAGCCCAAACTCCATTCTCATCTCTTGTGTTATGCAGTACAAGCTCTTCCACCTTCTCCCTAGGTCTTCTCACATTATTGGAAGAGGCCATGGTGGTAAGAAAAGAGAAGAAGGGAAAAGAAAAACTTGTTTTTTACAACAGAGGAGTGGAGAGGAGAGAAAGTTCAGGGTTTTAAGTGCAGCAATGGAAAGCTTAAAAGAGGGTTAGAGTTTGAGAATAGGCTTCCTGAACCTAGAGTAGACTGAAGAGGGTTAGAGTTTGAGAATAGGCTTCCTGAACCTAGAGTAGACTAAAGAGGGATAGAGTTTCTGTAGCAATGGAGAGGGAGGGAACTTGAGAGAGAGAGAGAGAGAGAGGGAGATTGAGAGGGAGGGAGCTTGAGAAGGAGGGAGAGCTTGAGAGGGATGGAGTTTCTACAGCAATGGAGAGCTTAGAAAAGGAAGAAAGAGGGAGAGGGAGCTTGAGACTGAGGGAGCTTGACAAGGAGGGAGAGCTTGAGAGGTATGGAGTTTCTGTAACAATGGAGAGCTTAGAAGAGGAAGAAAGAGGTTCAAAATGAGCTTTCCAAACCTAGAGTATGTTGGGGGGGAGTTTGAGAGGGAAAACACACTTTTGGGAAAAAATTAAAAATTTTCAATTTTTAGGATTTTTAATCTGCGCGATTCTAGGTGGAGGGACCTTTAAGTTTAGGCCCAAGAGGTAGGGGGACAAGAGTAGTAATTAGGCCCCATTAGCAAACCAAAGCCTAGGCCCCCTAAGGTCAAAGAAGTCAAAAATGTGCACCCAGCCCTCTTCCTATTGGTCCATTCCTAATCAAAAGTAAATCCAAGAGGCCCTCTTTGGGTCCAAAAATTTCCTAATGCGATATCAAGACGGGGAGATATTAACCCATTTATGTTTAACAAGGTTGCCACACCCAATTTTATGCCACAATATGAATAATCTACATCAAATATCAAGGATGGACATACCAAACTCATGTACAAACAAGCCATGAAGAAATGGTGTCCAAATCTCAAACTTGGAGGACGGGCGCCCATAAAGGTCGATGGATAATTTTTCGCTCCAAGAGCGTGTGTAGTAAGCTAGGATATGCTCCCTAGTGCTGTAATGCATCAATGTATTATGAGATGAAGCAATGTATAAGAAATAGGCCAAATAGAAACTTTAGGCACCTTCCTGGTCACAATTTAAATGTGTGTAAACACTTATGGCCATGTATATAAGACAATTTATCTCATAATGCAAGTACACTCACATTGTGCAACTAAGCTTTCCCTCTTACTAAGCTTGTCTCTAGTCTTCTCCTCC
Organism: Cibotium barometz; assembly: GCF_041138505.1. NCBI lineage: Eukaryota > Viridiplantae > Streptophyta > Polypodiopsida > Cyatheales > Cibotiaceae > Cibotium > Cibotium barometz. The sequence continues at coordinate 54,945,068 of NC_141069.1, forward strand.
CTAATGCATGCTAGTGAGTGTGTGTGAGTGAGTTGAGATGAGAGGAGGGAGTAGTGCCTATAGTGCAACGCAACAGTGTGACAATGCTTGTAAGAGAACACGAATGGTAAGCTACCTATGGCGGTGTTGATCTTGGAGACCTCAAGGGTTACAACATCGGCCATCAGAAATATCCCCATGACATGTTGAGGTGGTTCCCTCGAAGCTATCTCTTAGCCTTAGCAAATTGTCAATAGATCAAAGAGAAAACCTTCAAGCAAGAACCCAGACTTGATGAGTAAGTGGGAAAACAAGTGACTCCAAAGCAACTTTCCTACATCCTCAATGGACTAGGTGCTAAAAAATTCATCAAGTGAGTTTAGCCTCTAGTCCAATAAAGCGTGGGTCAGACTCAAAGCCATCTTTGGTCAAACCAATGTAGCAACATGCCTTTTCCTAAGAAAAAAACTTCATAGCTTAGAAAAAATGCGATGACTTATGTGGCTTCACATATTAATTAATGATGTAAGGTGCTCAATTAGTACTCGATGGATCAACTTTGTGGAGCAAGAGTCATAATGTTGGAAGAGGAATAAATCTTTGTTCTTCTTTATAGCATGCCTACATCATTTGAATAGCATGTATCTATAATATCAAATCAATAGTGTGTACCTACATCGTTTGGATAGTGTGTATCTGTAATATCAAATTAACCAAATCTAACTCTTGTGTTAGTAGCCGCTTTTAAAGGAAACGAGGTTGGAAGCATCCAAATTATCCACTTCAATAGCACCACTAACTCAACCTCTTAGTGAGCAAGGGCTTGTCATGGAACATACGAAGAAGAACAAGACCCCAAGGTCTTGTTTATTATTGCATTAAAAAAAAGGACACTTCATCAAAGATTGCTTCAAGCATAAAAAGGATGAAGAAGAGAAGGGGAAATCCAACAACAAAGAGGAAGATTCTTCAAACATGAAGCAAATTTAGTTGATTTATTATAACAACTCCAAGCCTATGTGGCTCATTGTAACTTTTGTGGTTTCTAGCCAAAGGGTGTTTTTTTTGTTGCCATGTGAAAATACTCTAGTCTACACATCATGTTGGTATGTATGTAGATCAAGTCAGGGTGTTGAAAATGTGATGCACATACATGTGTTGTATGGTCACATATAAATACTTTGTGGTAGATTACATCAAATTACAGGCTAAGGGCTAGGTTTCACATAACTATGGTTACTTTGTGGTACCCTATTTAGGTAGGTCAATCATGGCACCTCTATTTTGTGGAGGACACATGGCCAAGTGGGTTAGGCAAAGTGGCTCTAGGCACCCCCTCCTTTAGAGCCTATATATTTGAGGGACTCCCACTATATAGTACATACGTGTGAGAGCTCTAGCATTTTTGTAATCTCTCTTTATGAGTAATTCTAAGTGGTCCTTTGTGAAAATTGTGGTCCTTTGTGGAGATCGTGGTTCTTGCATAGTGTTAAGCTTTAAGCCTTGATATGAGTGCTTACTGTTAATCTTATTTCTATGCTTGATTAGTATAAGTTTTTTAGTAGATAGCATCTCTTTAACAAAGCTTATCAAGGATTGCTAGTGACCTATCTATGATTGTTTCATTTAGCTTATGATATAATCTTAATGATTATATTTTAATAAGAGGGACCATGAGCAATACATGCAAGTAAATCAAGAGGATCACCTCCAAGCTCGAGCTCACAAGATCACAATCTTGGTTGCCGTGGCTTGATCCACTAATCTCATAAGAACCAAGGGCCAAAAGTGGGAAAGCAATGTCTATGAGAGTCATAGGACTCCTAGGTGGTCTACCACCTATCCATGAATAATGGAGGAGATAGATTCCAAACTCCACTCACGCTCTGTTGTTGTTGCTGCTACATAGGGGAAATGAGAAGGTCAATGTGCCACACCAAAGAGTGGCCGGTCTCCTAGGTGGTGAGAGAGCTCTACTACTTGATCCGTTAAGCTTCATGCGAGCCAAGGGCCAAAAGTGGGAAACAATGTCTGTGAGGCCTAGGTCTCCCAGTTGTTGGCGAGAGCGCTCTACCACCTATCCATGAATAGTGGAGGACACAGACTCCGAACTCTACTGCTACTCAGAGGGAACAAGAAGATCAATGCACCACCAAAGTGGCCGGTCTACATTGGTGAAAAAAATGACACATACTCGAAGAGGAGCTGAAGTCTCTATAAAAGCATTGGCATCCATTGGAAGTTGGAAGACATTTGAGGAAACTGTAGTCCACTTGCTACCCCATGACTTCAGGAGGGCACCACTTCGAGGGGAGGGCTCTCACCAAGGAAGCAGTTAGACGATCATCATCGCTTCTGGCTCCAAGAAATGATGAATCAATCTACAAATGGAGCAGTTACTTCTAGGGTTAGGGGATGCTAGTGGTCGGCACTCGAGAGAGGCCATAGGGGGGCTAGGGGAGAGCAAAGGAGGCTCCATAGGGGAGGATGGGAGAGAGGCTAAGGGTAAGGGGAGGAAGTAACATCCGTCACATTGCTTCTAGATCCACCGGCAAAGGCTTGTGCAGGTTCGAAGCTAACTTCTCATCGCTCGTCATTTTTGCTATCGGATTTGTCACTCTTTTGCTTCTTTTCAAGCGTGGATCTTTTTTAACTCATCTTTTTCCTTGGCTTCTTTCTTATCATGCACAGCTCACAAGGCTTCTTTGGTGAGAGGTACATAGTACTTTTTGAATTTACTCCCATTAAGGAAACCTATTGTTTCAACTCCATCTAGAGTTTCAACACGCGTGCCATTGGTAACTTGGGACATTATTTTACAAACTCTAAATGGTCCTTTCCCCATATATTTGAGTTTCTTTTTCTTACTGCATACCCCATACATAAGTACAAGATCTCCAATTTTAATTCTCTTTATTCTTGAGATTATTATCAAACCATTTTTTCAATGATCCTTTTTAGTTAACATGTTTTGCATAGCAATCTATCTTTGTTTCTCAAGTTGTTTAAGAATGGACGATCAATCTACTACATATTACCTTTCAAGTCTCTCGGAGCAATATGTCTTTCTTCCTTAAGTTGTTCAAGAATGAACAATCGGTCTACCAACATATTACCTTTAAGTCTCTTGTCTATTGCTACCCTCAAGCTAGTTATCATGAATTCCCAAGATATTATTTCCTCAACCACATATACCATCTTAAAAAGTACGCAGACAATTTCAACTTTAGAAAGGTGTGATAAGCCCATAAAGCTGCAATGAGCTTAAATTCCCAATCTTGTGCTGAGGCTCAACATTTTTAGCTAGTATAGAAATAAGGACTCTATTTTGGTGCTCTCGGCTTGACCATTTGCGTTTGGGCAGTATGGCATGGATTTGCAATGTGCAATCATGAACGTTGTGGTAAGATGTTTAATTACATCGTTTATAAAGTGCTTTCCTTGGTCACTTATCATTTCAAAAGGATAGCCAAAACAAGTGATAATGTTCTCGTTAAAGAAACTTAGACATGGTTACAACATCCTGCCGTCCTCCAAGATCTTGCTTTGGTCCATTTTGTGACATAGTCTGTGGCTATTAAAATGTATCTTGCTTGTGTGCTATGTGTGTTCGGACTAATGTGTCCCACAAAATCAATGCCCCATTTCATAAAGGGTTCTAAAACTTTGACAAGGTGTAAAGGCATCATGTCTTTTTTTGTGGTTTAGCACATCATTGGCACTCATCACATCCTCTAACAAATAATGCACAATCCTTAAAAATCATGGGCCACCAATACCCAAATTGAAGTATCTTTCTTACAGTAATGTCCACCAGGGTAAAAAATAAGGCACCTTCAAAAATGTTTAAGTGTAGATGAGTTGGCGAATATATCTTCCCACAATAAACCTATAAGTATAGAATTTGGGTTGAATCTTTAATTTTTTAAACACAAAATGGTAGTTTCTGGTGTATTTTTAGTGAATCTTTCTCCAAAACCCCTAAAAATTAGGAAAATTTAGGCGAATCTTCTGACAGATGGTTTTTTGTAAAATAGCCAAATGTTTTTAAACACCCTTGAAAAATAGCCATTGGGGTATAAATAGCCCCTATTTTTTTCCTTGGTGTCCACCAACTACCCCTTTTGGTGAGCTTGTTCTAAGATGTATAAGTATTCATCCTCATTGGGGTAGTGTCTTAGTATGTCATCCTTACCTCTTCTATATAGCCAGGGTTCCAACAATCAATTGGTAAGGCTCCGCTTATTTTGGTAATTTCCTTACTAGATCTCGCCTTAACTTCTTCAGTTCTAGAAAATAATTAGCTAGAAAGTTAATGATTGTCTCCTTCCAGTCTGGTATAGCTTCAACCTTCAACAATTTAGCATTAGGTAGATCATTGTTATGGGCTACCACACCTCCAAGAGGGAACTCAATACATTCACCTAAAGGAAGAGCAATAGAACACAACTGTCGTAGGGCACTTACCAATGCTTCGAACTTGAGTCCCTTGAGGCCTCCAAGCTCACTTGTTAAGCTCCAATCCTCCAAGCTCCATCTCCACGCTGTCTCATCGTAGAGTCGCTCACACCGTTGCATAAGGCAATCACTCTCTCTCACTCTCCCACATAAGCATAAATCATACAAGCATAGAAGAGGCACAAATGCTAGAATGCTCTCTCTCAATCTCTCTCAAGACACAAAGAAGAGCTCTCAATAGCACAAAGGGGGATTGTGTCTTTTCATTATGAGAAAATGCCTTACATTAGGTGAAATAAGGACTCTCATTTTTGCCCCTTAAGGATTTCCACACCTCCTCTCTGTCTAGAGAAATGGGCTCATGGTGAAATTTTTACAAATCAAATCAAAAGTTGGCGGAGATTTCACATTTGGAATCTACTCATCGAGACCTTTCTAATGATATATAATATGATGAAAAAATTTTATTATTCAAGAAGTCCCCAAATTGGTGATGATGTGGCATGTTACATGCCATGTCATCACCAATTTGGGGACTTTTTGAATATTCAAAAGTTCTTATCATGCTATATATCATTGGAAAGGTCTTAAAGAGCAGATTCCAAATGTCCAAACTCCGCTCACTTTTGAGTTGATTTACAAAAATTTACACCATGAGCCCATTTTTCTAGAGAGAGGAGGTGCGGAAATCCTTAAGGGAAAAAAATGAGAGTCCATATTTTGCCTAATCTATACATTTGGCCCTTATTCACACTTGGGCGCCTAAAACTTACTTAACTAAGGCATTGGATGGCCAATATCTCATAATGTACAACTTTATAGTCCCTTTTTATGACACTTATTAATGTCCTCAATTGGAGGAGCATACTTGTTAATCCAAAATGGGATTAACATCCCCCCTACCTGATGTAGGTTCTGTCCTCATAACCTGTTATACTGAGGTCTAAAGACTTGGTCTCACCAAACTCATGTGACGATAGAAGTTTCGGCGTGACTGAAGCTTTTTGAGGGTTCTTTTGAATACTGATGAGTGTGAACGTGTAAGGTTCCTCCCTTCTAAAATGGGAGAACACTTAAGATAGTCCGCTAAGTCTTATCTTGGGAAAAATTTCCTATTCATCGACACCTTGACCCTGTAGAGATTCAAGGATACGATTTATAGGTATGACCTAGCTCTATCCCGCAGGGGGAGCGTGATTTTCTAAACATCAAATCACCCATAGGGCAATTGATCATAAATTGGGCAACTACTAGACTTGATTTCTAGGGACAACGCTTTTTTCCTCATCTTATGCAAGGCACAGCCGCTGGCCTAGTCTTCTAGAATAGAGTTGCCCAGGAACCTAACTATCTAGCATAGGCTTTCACTTAATCTGTTGGAAAGCTACCCGACTAATCGGGTCCACCCGTCCGTAGGATGGTGCCGTCAGGGCATTCCATCCTCCCACTTTCCACCCTACTCACGCATCAATTTATTTTCTAATTAATCCTACCACACTGTTTGACATAAATAAACATATTCCTTAATTAAGGCCCTTTTTCACAAGGTTCGTTAAAACAGCCTTCTTACACAATACAATCATACAAAAGACAAGATGTAATTATATAAAAAGTTTATACATGAACCAATTCCATACAAGCCAAACTGGCTCTCTTATTCTTATTCTGCCGATGATCTAGAATTCGGCCTTCCAGCCTCTACATACTGGGCAAAACCCTACGGGACCATACACCTCATCGTCGGCCGCTGGCGAGGACTCAAGCCGGCCTGTCGCCCTCTCAAGCTCCATCACTCGATCCTCCCGCCCCTTAGAGGGATGTCTGCACACTAGGGTGGGCTTATTTACCGCACTAGCCTGGGCCCTCAGAACTAGGCAGCCTCATAATCTCTCGCCTCAATCGGCGATCCTTATTCCCCCAAAGGTATGAGGGATACCTTGGGCCATTCTCGGGCTTTGCTAACGACGCTGCCCGGCTACACAAGCACGGAACGGAGTTAGCGTTGAAGCCAAAAAAATCTTGAATTCTAAAGATAACATCTTCAATGCAATTTACTAAATATTCATAATTCATGAAGATAACAATTTCAACGCAATTTATCGAATACAACATCACATAATTCATAACTTCATATAATTTTTATGTCGTCATTTTAAGAGGAAAAGACACCATTCATTAACACTAATTTAAGAAAAATCCCTTCTTTTTAAAAATTAACCAAGCTAACCTGGCCACCATTTCCTTGAGGGGTTTGAAAAGGGAGGACTGGAGCCGCGTTGGGCGCATCTTCCCCCATCTCGTTGTTACGTGCTCCTCTTGAGGCAATATTTTGTCGTCTCCGAGATGAGGCCATCTTAGGCGTCACCTTGTAGAGCTCACTGCTGCGATCAAAACGCTTCAGTCGGATCTGAATTCCGAGCTCGTTTGCTCACCGTATGAGCAAAAGAATATGGCGCACGAACCCTCGCTTGAGTCAAAAAACCCTTACTAACGTCTACGCAAATGGGGGGGGGATTGTGAGATGTCCTTAAGGGCAAAGGCAAAAACGTGGAGAGGGCTGGGAGGGGTGGCTGCAAGCCTCTCTGTAAGTCTATTCACACGGGGGGGGGAGGAGGGGAGAAGAGTTAAGGACACTGGCTCTTAGCAAGAGGGGGATGGAGGAAAATTGGCTTATCTGAAAAGAGCCAAATGAGGGGGTGTGAGAGGGGTGGCTGCAAGGGCGGTTGTACTTGCAGCAAGTACGCTACACAGGGACGGACGGCAGTACGGACAGGGTATACGCTACACAGAAATGCGTGCCGTCTGAGGAGCACCCCGGGGGTTTATATAGCTGAGGGGTGAGGGTACGGGCGCTGCGCAAAGCAAGGACGAAAGGACGGTGTACCTTCAAAGGCTATGGATCAGTGGCCTGCAAGGGTCTAGGGGAAAGGTACGGTGTCGGTTGTCTGGGAAAGGAGTGGTACGCATGTACCTTATCTGGTCTGGGGCAGCATGGGTGTCCACGTAAGGGTACGCGTGGACCATACAGTGGGCGGTCGTCCTTTGGTTCTTGGGCGATCATTGTACGGGCACCCTAGTAAGTGTGTACGGACCAAATTTTGGTACGAGATACCCAAATTTGGGGCGCCCGCCTCGATTTGTGTGCCGGTCCGCCCCGGGGGCGAAATTTTTTTTTTGTCCGAGAGGTTCTCCTGGTTGCAGGGGTTCAGACCGTTCGTCAATCGGACGTGCGGTCGTGCATTTATTAAGGTTTAAAGGTCGCCATTTTTTAACTAAAATGATTGAAATTAGCGTATAGATTTGATCCGGTGTCCGTTTTGGATGCTGTAAAATCCTATATTAGGGTAAAATCGCGCGCAGATTCCAAATTTGGGCTCAGAATTTGAAGATTCTAAGTAGAAATGACTCAAATAATAAAATCATTGATATTTATATCATAAAAACTCATAATTACATGGACATTTCTTTATTAGTGAAGATGGGTACGTTACATCCTTCCCCCCTTAAAGAAATTGAGATGTCCTCATCTCGTCATGAATTGGGGATAATCCTTTAAGAGTGTAGCTTCATCTTCCCAAGTTGCATCCTCTTCAGGGTAATCTTTCCACTGAACTAGATGTTCTACAAGAGTTCTATTTCGGAGTTGCCTTTCCCTAGAATCTATGATACTACTGGGCTGTAATTCAAGGACTCCTTGAGTAGGGATTACAACTTGTTCATCATCAAGAATATGATCAAGACTGGGGACATATGGTTTTAACAAACTTACATGAAATACATTATGGACTTTGATATGGGCTGGGAGTTGGAGTTTATAGGCACTTTTACCTAGACACTTGATAACTGTATAAGGACCACAATACCTAGGGCTGAGCTTCTTATATTTCCCGAGTGATAGAGAACTTCGTTTGGGTCGGACTCGTAGAAGAACTATGTCTCCTTCCTTGAAGATCCTTTCAGACCTCTTGTTGTCAGCATAAAGCTTTTGTCGATCTTGGGCAGCTTTAATATCTTTTTGGATTGTCTTGGTTTGTTCCTCCATTTCTTCGAGCATTTTCCTGGATGCCTCAACTCTTATGGTTGGATCAGAGAAATTTAGAGGAGACAGGCATTCTTGCCCATAGAGTGCCTTGAATGGTGACATTCCTATGCTTTGATGATAAGATGTACTGTAGGCAAATTCTACCAGAGGAAGGTATTGAATCCACCTTCTCGGTTCCCGTCCACAATATGCTCTGAGAATGTCTTCAATTACTCAATTGACTCTCTCAGTCTGGCCATCGGTCTCTGGATGGTAAGCTGTGCTAAAGCAAAGTTGAGTTCCCAGGGCTTGAAATAAAGACTGTCAGAATTTTGAAGTGAAGTCAGAATCCCGATCACTTACTATCCTTTTTGGGAGACCATGAAGTTTGAGGACTTCCTTGATGAATATTCGAGCAACATCAGAAGCTTTGAAGGTCTTCTTTGCTGGTATAAGGTGAGCTACTTTGGTAAGTAAGTCCACTACTACTAGAATGGAGTCATATCCTCCTTGAACAGTGGGGAGACTTGTGACAAAATCCATACTAATGCACTCCCATTTCATTTGGGGAATATCTAATGGTTGAAGTTTTCCAGGCATCTTGACCCTTTCAGCTTTGATCCTTTGGCATGAGAGACATTGCTTCAAGTACCGAAGCACATCATTTTTCAAGCCTGCCCAATGAAAGCTCCTTCTTACAGCATTTAATGTTTTTGCATAACCTGGGTGTCCTGCAGCAGGGCTATCATGAGCTTCATGGAGGATTAGTTTCTTTAAAGCAGGATCCTTAGGGATACATAGCCTGTGATTGAAGTAGAGGCTTCCTTCATGAGTGGAGTATCCCTTGATTAGATTCTTCTCTTTCTCTGAATGTCCCCCTTCTTCTACTAATTTTTTCATCCTCTGATAATCTGGATCATGAGATGAGACTTCTTCCACCTTGACTAGTATGGGATTATTTGGCATTGAAACAGCATTCAGATTTGCGGCTAAGTGCATCTGCTACCACATTATCTTTCCCAGGGCGGAATTTGATGTCGAAATCATATTCTTGTAGAATTTCAATCCATCTCCTTTGCCGCATGTTGAGGTTAGGCTGGGTGAAGATCCACTTTAGACTTTTGTGGTCAGTTACAAGCTGGAATTTGCCTCCCAAGAGATAATGTCTCCATAATTTGAGGCAATGAACAACTGCTAAGAGCTCCAAATCATGGGTGGCATAGTTTGCTTCATATTGCTTTAGCTTGCGGGAAGTATAAGCGATGGGTCTTCCTTCTTGGCCTAAGACACCACCAAGTGCTAGACTACTAGCATCGGTAACCACTTCAAATTCCTTGGAGAAATCAGGAAGCTTTAAGACTGGGGCAGAAGTAATAATGGCTTTCAGCTGATCAAAGCTGTTTTGATGGATTGGCAACCACACTATTTTGCAATCCTTCTTAAGAAGGTCCGTCAAATGTGCAGCTACCAAGGCATAATCTTTGATAAAAATCCTATACCAACCCGTGATTCCCAAAAATCCACGAACTTCACGAACTGATTTAGGGGGTGGCCATTCTAGAATATCCTTGACCTTGGCAGGGTCTACTGAGATGCCATCTTTGGAGACGATGAATCCAAGATACTCAATTTGATGAGTAAAGAAGGTACATTTGCTCTTCTTGGCATAGAGTTTGTGTCTGCATAGCAATTGCAGAACTCTACGCACATGCTCCTCATGCTTTTCCATTGATTTGGAGTAGATTAAGATGTCATCAAAGAAAACAAGCACAAATTCATCCAGGTAAGGACGGAATATATCTTGCATTAGGCGGTTGAAGGTTGCAGGAGCATTGGTTAACCCGAATGACATTACAGTAAACTCATAGTGGCCATAACGGGTATTGAAGGCTGTTTTGGGTATATCTGCTTCCTTGACTTTGATCTGATAGTAACCAGACCTCAAATCTATTTTTGAGAAGACTTTGGCCCCATGAAGCCTATCAAGAAGTTCATCGATGCGAGGGATAGGATACTTATTCTTGGCAGTGACTTGATTGAGCCCTCGATAATCTATGCAGAGGCGGAGAGTCCCGTCCTTCTTTTTTTGGAAAAGAACAGGTGCTCCCCAAGGAGAGCTACTGGGGCGTACAAATCCTTGTTCAATGAGTTGGGAAAGTTGCTCCTTAAGTTCAATGGCTTCAGGAAGGGACATTTTATAGGGAGTTTTTGAGACGGGTTGAGCTCCAGGGATCACCTCGATTTCATGGTCGACTTCTCGAGGAGGCGGTAACCCTGTAAGCTTGTCAGGGAAGATGTCAGAGAATTCTTGGAGCCAAGAGGGTTCTGTCTCCATACTAGGTTCAATGACTTTGTTGAGTTTGACTAAGAAAACTTGCTGACCCTTACGTGTTCCCTTGAGAAGATGTTTTGCCTTGACTACCCTAGACTTAGGTTTTCCTGTGATCCCCTGAACAGATATTACTTGGCCATGCTCATTTTCAAAAGTGATACTCCCCTGGTTACAATGAATGCTAGCTTTGTTTGCAATTAACCAATCCATCCCAAGGATTCCATCATAAATTCCTAGTGGCAAGACTCTAAAGTGACCATGAGTTTGCTCATTACCCAGCTCAAAATCAAGGTTTCCTATAGAGTGGCGAGATACTACTTCTTTCCCACTGGCTAACTCTACAATCATTTTTCTAGCTGTTTTTTGACTCAAGTTTAATTTTTGCAAGCACCTAGGAGAAAGGAATGAATGGGTACTGCCACAATCAATCAAAAGCTGAAATGGCTTACCGTGATGAGTGGCGGGGGTTTGGATTACACCAAATTGTTTATTCGGACCTTGGTGTTCTACTGCCGCATGGACGGTGGCGCGCTCTTCTTCAGCCGTTTCCAGGGTCGGTTCTTCACTTATAACACAGGCAGTTCTAGCAACTGTTCCTCCGCGGCCTCTGCCACGGCCACTGCCTCTTGCACCTTGGTGGGTAGGGGTTCCATGGCCTTGATTTCCTCTGTTACCTTGGGGAAATGATGTTGCCATCTTGGGACAGTTGGCTCTAAAGTGTCCCGGCTCATTGCACTCAAAACACAGAGGGCCTTCTCTGGAAGAAGCAGCATACGAGAGGGGGGCAAAAGAGTTGCCTTGTCGCCCTCTGTTGTAGTAGGGAAAATTCTGTTGAGGTTTCTTGTAGGGTTGATCTCTAAGGTTTGCCTCAGGGTAAGATCTCTTTTGATTCTTCGGTTTGTTAGCCTTCATTTCTTTCACAAGGGGCTTTGCTCGTACATCCTGTAATGTGCTTGGCCTCATTGCTTCAAGGCGGGAATCTAGGGGTTCATTTAGCCCTTGGCAGAAACGAGCCACTTGCTGGGAAGTAGTCATAGCTGGGGCATAATTCCGAAGGGTAATAAATTTGGAATAGTAGTCCTGCTGCACTGTCTAAGACTAAAAAACTCATTCATCTTTATGGATTCATGGGATGGAGGAAGATATCTTTCCTTCACTGCCTGCTTGATGTCTTCCCACGTTTGAGAATGCTCGGTGACTTCCTTGTCACGGTACCACTGTTTCCACCAGAGTTTAGCATCTCCAATGAGGCGAAACCGTGCGAGCATAGACTGATTTGCTACTCCAGTACCGGTAGCAGAGAAATAATTGTCCATCGCCTCAATCTAGACTTCAGCATCCTTCTCAACCTTTGAACCTTCTCCTTTAAAGGAGGGAGGTTGCATTTGCTTGAGCAGGAGCTTCTTCTCCTGGGTATCGGTGTAAAGCGCATTGGGAAGTGGAGGGTGGTCGTCCTGGCCATCATTGTAAAAACAATTTTAAGATTACAAGATTCATATTTGCACAACGCTTAATTTTTGGAGAGTAAAACATTGAAATTATTTTATTTCCAAATATTTACAAGGACAAGTTTTATTACAAAGATCTGAGACTAATATAATTAGCCTTATTTGACATCAAGGGGAATTCCTAGGCTTGACTATGACATAAGGGTAGAGCGGTCCACATAGGTGAAATATGGGGGTTCCGCTGTAGTTTCTAAGACTCTGAAAACTGATGGTAAGGGTGGTAAACTCTGGATTGGGGTAGATCCCAACACCGCTACTCTATCAGCAGGTAAGACCTGCATCACTTTGTCATACACCCAACGATCCTGAGGTATGCGAACCCCATCTATAGTCACCGAGGTGTCGGCCCTGGGGGTGAACCAAAATAAACGGATCATCTTCAGCTTCTCAATCCAACGAATCCGCTTAAGGTCGGTGGTGAGGTTCCCAATCTGATCTGCTCGGATGAAGAAGTATCTCAGCCCACGACTCCAGAAATCTCTACCCCATCCTCTCTGAATACGAGAGAAATGAGGGAGGGATATCTTCTCTAATATCTACACCATGGTGTCACGGAACTCGAAATTCGAGGAGTGACTAGCAGTCTCGAAGATGCATTGGAAAACTAGAAATTTGGAGTAGGCATCTTCCTCTTCCTACAATCATTCAAACATCAATTTAACTTATTTGTTTTAGTAGGATGTCTTTACTAATTAGCATTATGTTAGGTAAAACATTTATTATAAAACAGTCCTTAAACTGCAATTCCTAGGAGCTAAACTTGCTCTGATACCAATTGTAAGGTTCCTCCCTTCTAAAATGGGAGAACACTTAAGATAGTCCGCTAAGTCTTATCTTGGGAAAAATTTCCTATTCATCGACACCTTGACCCTGTAGAGATTCAAGGATACGATTTATAGGTATGACCTAGCTCTATCCCGCAGGGGGAGCGTGATTTTCTAAACATCAAATCACCCATAGGGCAATTGATCATAAATTGGGCAACTACTAGACTTGATTTCTAGGGACAAGGCTTTTTTCCTCATCTTATGCAAGGCACAGCCGCTGGCCTAGTCTTCTAGAATAGAGTTGCCCAGGAACCTAACTATCTAGCGTAGGCATTCTTTTAATCTGTTGGAAAGCTACCCGACTAATCGGGTCCACCCGTCCATAGGATGGTGCCGTCAGGGCATTCCATCCTCCCACTTTCCACCCTACTCACGCATCAATTTATTTTCTAATTAATCCTACCACACTATTTGACATAAATAAACATATTCCTTAAATAAGGCCCTTTTTCACAAGGTTCGTTAAAACAGCCTTCTTACACAATACAATCATACCAAAGACAAGATGTAATTATATAAAAAGTTTATACATGAACCAATTCCATACAAGCCAAACTGGCTCTCTTATTCTTATTCTACCGATGATCTAGAATTCGGCCTTCCAGCCTCTACATGCTGGGCAAAACCCTACGGGACCATACACCTCATCGTCGGGCCGCGCTGGGGCGAGGACTCAAGCCGGCCTGTCGCCCTCTCAGGCTCCATCGCTCGATCCTCCCGCCCCTCAGAGGGATGTCTGCACACTAGGGTGGGCTTATTTACTGCACTAGCCTGGGCCCTCAGAACTAGGCAGCCTCATAATCTCTCGCCTCAATCGGCGATCCTTATTCCCCCAAAGGTATGAGGGATACCTTGGGCCATTCCCGGGCTTTGCTAACGACGCCGCCCAGCTACACAAGCACGGAACGGAGTTAGCGTTGAAGCCAAAAAATCTTGAATTCTAAAGATAACATCTTCAATGCAATTTACTAAATATTCATAATTCATGAAGATAACAATTTCAACGCAATTTATCGAATACAACATCACATAATTCATAACTTCATATAATTTTTATATCGTCATTTTAAGAGGAAAAGACACCATTCATTAACACTAATTTAAGGAAAACCCCTTCTTTTTAAAAATTAACCAAGCTAACCTGGCCACCGTTTCCTTGAGGGGCTTGAAAAGGGAGGACTGGAGCCGCGTTGGGCGCATCTTCCCCCATCTCGTTGTTACGTGCTCCTCTTGAGGCAATATTTTGTCGTCTCCGAGATGAGGCCATCTTAGGCGTCGCCTTGTAGAGCTCGCTGCTGCGATCGAAACCCTTCAGTCGGATCTGAAAAATTCCGAGCTCGTTTGCTCACCGTATGAGCAAAAGAATATGGCACACGAACCCTCGCTTGAGTCAAAAAACCCTTACTAAAGTCTACGCAAATGGGGGGGGGAGGAATTGTGAGATGTCCTTAAGGGCAAAGGCAAAAACGTGGAGAGGGTTGGGAGGGGTGGCTACAAGCCTCTCTGTAAGTCTATTCACACGGGGGGGACGGGGGGGAGAAGAGTTAAGGACACTGGCTCTTAGCAAGAGGGGGATGGAGGAAAATTGGCTTATCTGAAAAGAGCCAAATGAGGGGGTGTGAGAGGGGTGGCTGCAAGGGCGGCTGTACTTGCAGCAAGTACGCTACATAGGGACGGACGGCGGTACGGACAGGGTATACGCTACACAGAAATGCGTGCCGTCTGAGGAGCACCCCGGGGGTTTATATAGCTGAGGGGTGAGGGTACGGGCGCTGCGCAAAGCAAGGACGAAAGGACGGTGTACCTTCAAAGGCTATGGATCAGTGGCCTGCATGGGTCTAGGGGAAAGGTACGGTGTCGGTTGTCTGGGAAAGGAGTGGTACGCATGTACCTTATCTGGTCTGGGGTAGCATGGGTGTCCACGTAAGGGTACGCGTGGACCATACAGTGGGCGGCCGTCCTTTGGTTCTTGGGTGGTCATTGTACGGGCACCCTAGTAAGTGTGTACGGACCAAATTTTGGGGCGGGGTACCCAAATTTGGGGCGCCCGCCTCGATTTGCGTGCCGGTCCGCCCCGGGGGGGCGAAATTCTTTTTTGTCCGGAAGGTTCTCCTGGTCGCAGGGGTTCAGACCGTTCGTCAATCGGACGTGCGGTCGTGCATTTATTAAGGTTTAAAGGTCGCCGTTTTTTAACTAAAATGATTGAAATTAGCGTATAGGCTTGATCCGGTGTCCGTTTTGGATGCTGTAAAATCTTATATTAGGGTAAAATCGCACGCAAATTCCAAATTTGGGCTCAAAATTTGAAGATTCTAAGTAGAAATGACTCAAATAATAAAATCATTGATATTTATACCATAAAAACTCATAATTACATGGACATTTCTTTATTAGTGAAGATGGGTACGTTACAGAACGCTAGAACCCTGTGTCCACCATGTCTTCGAATGTAACATGCATGTATACCGGAAGACACCATAGATGATGGTAATACAGCAAGGTAAAAGCATGAATAGGTGGCTCAAAGCAGGTATCCATGGATACCCAGGTATAGAACTATTTGGCACTTCATACTCGTAATTTAAAGGGTGCCTCAAACTTTAAAAAAAAAAGGCTTTAAAGAAACATTTTTAAAAAAGTGAAGCCAACTGAAAAAAGTGGAGCCAGCTGAAACGTCTTCACGACTCCACTCCTCTAAGAGTAGTGGTCGTGAGAGATACTCTCTCTCTCTCTCTCTCTCTCTCTCTGTGCACAGAACTCCATCTCTCTCTATCTCTCTACTTTGAGCATGCATAGAGCTCTGCACATGCTTCCATCTCTCTCTCTCTCTCTCTCTCTCTCTCTCTTCTGTGGGTGCAACTGAGAAATTGAATCAGAGAGCTCTGCACAGGCTTCTCTCTCTCTCTCTCTCTCTCTCTCTCTCTCTCTCTCTCTCTCTCTCTCTCTCTCTCTCTCTCTCAATGGAAGGCCCATAATTAGCAATTGAGACTTGTCAAATGGAGCTTGCTACAACTGTCCAGGAATTAAAGGTGTTTGGAAGTACTACTGAGGGTAATTTTTATCCAAAATTTGTTGAACAAGCGCAGAGCATAATCACTTTACAGGGTTGTTCTGAGCCAGATGGGGAGTCACTTTTGGAAGCATAGGTTTCAAAGGCACCAGTACATAAGGTACAAATGAATTCCAAACGCAAGCAATAGCTTGGTGAGGCTGAGATCATTTCAGTATGGAAATATGAGGCCATGATGAAGAGGGAGTATCGAAAAAGATGCCTTACTCAAAAGCAGGCAGAAGGTGCAAGCAATAGGGAGGAACCTACTATTGAAGAGGACATTCAAGCAAGGAAAAGGAGGTCTTCTGAGACCATTGTTCACCACATTATCTCAGAGTTGAGTGTTTATGGAAGAGAAGACCAGAAGGAAGTAATCCAAGCAGTTCTAAATGATAAATGCATTTTACAATGTGCACAAGATAAAGTTCATGATCACTCCCTTGATATTCTCTCTACATTTACGATCTCCCTATAGGCGTTGAAGAATCCGAAGTCTCACGATGAGATTTTCTTGAAGTGTAGCGCTTTAACCATGCTTGTGAATGGATTAATGCAACTTAATGACATTAGAAACAAAGGTATCAGTCTTATCAAAGTATCCAATCTACTTGGTATTCATCCACGGAACCTCTATGCTGCTATGCGCAGAGTTGATAATGATTTTGGTGCTTCAAGAAGCATGCTACCATTGGACTTATGTATGAGATAATCAATGCGTGGCCAGTTAGATGACGAGGTGAAGGAGATAGTTGTCAAGTTTTGGACAAAGCAGACCAGGGTTTCTCCAAACAAGAAAGACATCGTTCGATGACGTACTGGCTGCCGCAAGCTATACATTGAGCATCGAGTGCACTTGCTAGATGAATCTCAAGTAATAAGGAGTCATAGTCTTAACTTTTGTTGTTGCTATTGTCTGTTACTATGTGTTATGTAATGCATCCCACTTGCATCTGTGCTATTGCATGCAAAATAGCAATCAAAAGCATATGTGATATTTTGTGCTATATAGCACTAGGCTTCTATTTGATTTTTTCTACATGTTTGTGTTAACTAATGTATAGCTCTTGTATGTCTACTATAGTCCTCAATGTGTGCTATATACTGCATTTCAGTAGAATGGGGTAGCTGTCTGCTATTGTGTGCTAACTAGCATTCTATAGTAGATTATTCACAAGCACTATACTACTATGTTTGCTATTGTCTGCTATTATGGTGCTATATAGCATAGAAGATCATACTAGTTATTGCATAGAATACTAGTATGTGCTATTAAGTGCTATCCTATGCTATATAGCACAGTAATCATGTTTGCTATTGTCCACTAGCATGTGCTATCTAATGTTGTGCACTGGCATGTGTGTTATTGACTGCTATTATGTGCTATAGCAGTCAGGAGATTCACAAGAAGGTGATGCATCTGTGCTATGGTGTGCTATGGGATGCTATTCTTTTGCAGTCCCCACATGCATCTGTGCTATTCTTTTGCAGTCCACACATGCATCTGTGCTATTCTTTTGCAGTCCACATGCATCTGTGCTATGGTGTATACCAGTTATTGCATAGTAGTTGCATCTGTGCTATTGCTTGCCATTATGTGCAATGTAGCAACTAAGGGTATCTATGCTATTATCCACTATTGTGTGCTATATAATGCATTGCACTGGCATGTGTGGTATTAACTGCTACTGTCTGCTATATAGCATCCAAGAGTATACCAGTTATTGCATAGCACTTGCATCTGTGCTATTGCTTGCTATTCTATTATTCTATATAGCAATCAAAAGCATATGTGCTATTATCAACTTTTTTACTAGCATGTGTGGCATTGACTGCTATTGTGTGTTGTATAGCAGCAAAGAATACATCTGCTATTGTCTACTAGTATGTGTTACATAAGCCATAGCACTTGCACATGTGTTGTTGTCTTCATATGTGTGCTATGTAATGCATTGCACTAGAATGTGTGTTTTTGGTCAGCTATGTGCTATATAATGCATAGCAGAAGCATTTCTCTGCTATTGCTTGCACTATTGCTATGCACTATACATTGCATATCACACAGTATTATCATATGCTAGTGTGCTATATAGCTTACAGTTTTGAGTTACTTTAGGACATTGACAACTAATGCATATGTGTTATCTACAGACATAGTATTTCCTAAAGTTTAGAGAGACCCACCCAATAGTGAAGATTGGGCAGAGGTCTTTTGAGAAGCTCAAACCATGGTTTGTATTAAGAAAGCTAAAAGATCGAAACACATGCTGTTGTGTGTACCACATACAAATGTTGTTCGTGAAAGATGCATACAATCAACTACGTTCCGATGCTGTTGGTTTTCATGGGAGGTCATGTTCATGTGCCTGTGACATTTGCAAAAAAGCTGTGCTTGGTGGCAAATGTGCACGGCTTCAAAGCACTCGTTGTCTCGAAGATACCAAAACTATGGGAATCATGTATATGTGCAAAGAATCAAGATTCATCACATTTCACAGGTACAAATATCTTATGGGCAAATGTGATAAATGCAGTGTGAAGAATATTCCCTTTTGTCCATGTGAGCATCAAGAGACAACAAAAACAGTTGCAGTTCAAGTCTTTTAAGATGTTCAGGTTCAAAACAAGAATGGTGAAACAAGGAAACGAAAGGTGTTGTCCATCAAGAATCTAGTTGTCAGAGAATTCACAAAGCTTATGCAAGAAAGAACCAGGTCCTTCATTAAGCACAACTTTACATACAGATGACAGGTTGATCAATATAGAGAGTGCTTGAAGGTGTTTCATGTAGATACCATAGTCTCTCTGTGGTGGAATTCGCTGAGAACTACTCATTCAAAGAGCAGAATGAGATTCAGTCAATGCATTAGCCCCGGGCATTAGCACACAGACCAATGTACAATCTTAGTTCATTTTTCTTATCGTCGAAGGCGACAAAGATGACAACATAATTAAGGAAATGCACTTTTACATTTCTGATGACAAGCTGCATGATACCCTCTTTGTCCAACATTGCTTCCTTATGCACAACAGGTGGCTCAAAGATCAAGGTTTGTGTTTTGAGCAGCACTGGGTGTGGTCTGATGGTGCAGCTTCACAATGTAAAGCTTCAAGGTCATTCTACTTTGTTGGCAAATTTTACAATCTGACAAGGACAGAGATGACATGGAACTTTTTTGGATCAAGTCATGGAAATGGGGAACACGATGGCGCTGGCGCTGTGGTGAAGAGGGCCCTAACACATGAGAAGCTTAAGATAGATGGTGTGGTTCTTAGGCAAGCTACAGATGTTGTTGATTTCTTGACAAAAACATGGTGCATCTAGCTCCTATGCTCAGTCAACGAAAGCATGCCCTAACATAAACAGGACTTACTGTTAACGGGTCTCGATCCTTGCATAGCATTTGTGGGGTTTCATGTCATGATGTTACTCAATTGAAGACCAGGTGGCTGTCATGTTTTTGCAATGCTTGCATCACAAAGGAAGTGGAGGTCTTGCTACAACAAGGCATATGTTAAAAAATGGGAACACATTACACTTAAACCACAGTTGGGAAATGAAATACCAGCAGATGAAGCTTTGGCTGATTATGCTATGTTTGAAGGAGGACATGATATGCTTATCCTTGAGGGAGACAATTACGTTGTGAATGTAGAGGAGCAAAATGATGAAGGTGTGGACTTCTATATTCTTAAATGTGTCAAGACAAGGTATTTAACTGAGAAATATCTCAGAGATGCATGGGGAAATAGATTTGCAAGCGGTTTCTCTCTCTATCAAGAGAGCTAGGCACACCTGGGATGTCCTTCAGGCTGAAATCAACCGTCTTGCACCTATCCTACACGATCCTGTCAATTAATATATCTGATGGCATATGTGGAAAACAAGCACACACCACTGCTTCTATATTCTCTTTTGAGTAGTTGCTCCATAAAATAAAATTGAACTGGCAACTATAGCTACTTAAAAAAGTGGCCAAATCCGGTCTGGCCACATAATGGAAGTGTGCCCTGTTGGAAATCCTCGGTGTCTCAATGACATCATAGATTTGTTTAATGGCATGAACAGGTAACCCTCCCTTGCAACACCTCGGTGATATGTGACCCTATCTAGCACTAACAAGCGGATCTTTGTACACAAAGGAGGCACTATAAGAGATATCACAGTAGCCTCTACATGCTCTTGCTCATCCAACTAGTCTCACTAACATGTGAGATATCATCTTGCACAGTAGCCTCGACATGCTCTTGCTCATCGAATTGGTCACTCACCTTTGAGATATCATCCTACCATAGTAGCCTCTCCAATGACATGGGCCCACGGGAAAGTCATAGCATGTGCTAGCATCTGAACATTAGAGTCAACATTTTCCATATCGCAATCCTCATTCAAGTCAGGGGTGTCCTTCATAGTAGCTCTACATGCTCTTGCTCACCCACTTGGTCACTAACATGTGACATATCATCTTGCACAGTAGCTAGCCTCTCCAATGACATGGGCCCTTGGGGAAGTCATAGCATGTGCTAGCATCTGAACATTAGAGTCAGCAGGCTCCACATGGCAATCCTCATTCAAGTCAGGGGTGTCCTTCACACTGGAATCCACATTGAGGTCAATGGCATCCTTTGCCAATACCAGCATCCACATTCATATCGATGACATCCTTGGCCACAGTCGCATCCACAGAACCATTCATTCATGCATCAGTTATTTTACCTATAAGAGCATCCAAAAGTGCATCAACATGCAAAAAATCATCAAACTTGATGTCATCAAATACATTTGCCGCCATATCAACACCATCACACACATATGCATCAAACTTGATGTCATCAATAGATTTGCTACCTGTATTCTATGCATTTTGACATCCTACACTGTCATCTGTGTCATCAACCGGTATAGCCTCCTTGGAGGCGTTTGCTTGCATGGGAACATTAACTTAACTACTTGCATCTCACACATCATTAGGTGGCATTTGGACATATTTTGGGCCTTTTACTAATGAAAGTAATTAGCAACGGACCAATAGGAATAGAGGATTGTGCATATTTGGTCTCCTTTGAATATAGGGAGGGAGACTAGGCTATAGGGAGGGGGACTAGGCTTTCAGTACTAATAATTACACTTGTCCCTTTAAAAAGGTAGAAGGTTTAGGGTAGGTATGGTCCCACCATTTTTGTGGCTCAAAAAATCCTTAAAATTTTAAAATTTTCAAGATCCCCCCAAAACTCACATTTCCCCCCAAAAACCCATCTCAAATTTCATTGTAATCAAAAATTTCATTTTCAAGTCCGCTTTCCCTCTTGAACATCCAAATTAAACTCTTCCTCCCTTTCTTTTCCATCTCTATCTCATTTTCCCAACCCTAATGAAACCATCAAAGCCCGAAACCCTAAACTTTCTCCTCCATCTTTATCTCCCTCCCTTCTCGAAGCTCCATCTCTTTCATCTTTAAGGCTCCCATAAAACCCTAGTCTGCACATCTCTTTCCTTTTTACTCTAAACATAACCTTTCTACTCTAGCTTCCAAGAAGATATGGCCGCACCAAGAAGACCAAAAGACGTGATTGAGGAGATATCCTTGCATAACAAGAAGGACAATGATGGTGCTTGGGTGGGAGAGGCATTTCGTAAGAGTGCTTGGGTTTATCTACAGCCTACTACAATCGGGCCTCACCGAGTTTGACGGTGAAATGTACTGCATCACCATTGGAAAGGTCGTTTACAACAAGGCTTCAAGAAGGCAAGCAAATGGAAATCTAGTGGCCACGGCACAACATGTTTACACAGCACAAGATATCCATCTTCGCAAACAAACTCGATTTCCATACAATTGTATGTATCGCAGGTAGAAAGGGGCATGTGAGATTTTCTGACAGAGATGTTTCAATCTAAGTCAACTTATTTCTTGTTTGCAGATATTTTTCCTTCAAACATGGTAGAGGAGCAGCCATGGGAAAGCCTTACCGAAACATTTCAAGCATTGCATGTAGACATTGGTCAGGTAATGTTTTCTTGTAAAACAAGTGCAGAACTTCTTAAGGAAAAGGTCTTCTTTTATCGGCACTCCTATTTGGTGCCAAAGCAGGACGGTGGGTTTGGTAAGCTACAGATAATCACATCTCCACCCCTATCTTCTATATAATGGCCAATTCCAGATGCTTGGACACTATAATGGTCATGAAATCAAAGATGCTTTGTGATATACAAGGGTCTTTGAAGTTTGCAAAGCCTCTCGATCTGTGAGTCTTAGTTGGGTATGCCCAATACATCTTTTTGCCAAGATGTTCAATCAATTTTGTTTCTCACAAACACCTACCATGTTTGTCTGCAAGAAGGTATTAGGTGATGACATGGTAGCCTTGCTTGGAGACCAGTGAAGGACTGTAGAAGGGATACATAAGGATGACACATTCAAGTGCAATATAGTAGAATCTAGTGTCTCATTTCGATATCTCAAAGCTCGTACAATACTACACATACGCTTCTATTTTGAGCGATGGATGAAAAAGAATAGTTAGGTCCCAATGCAAGCAGATGAACAAGTTATTTTCCCTCTCGATATATGCGTTTGGTTGCCCAGTGGTGCAGTGAAAGTTGTAGGTGCAAGTAGACATTGGAGCCTCCTAAATATTAGAGAGAACCTCAATATCGTGGGAGGTGAGGATATTAGCATAGCACAATTCAACGTGAACAATAGGAAGATTCGAAAACGACTAGAGCCAAAGACCTTGGTAGATCATGGGAGGTGAGGATATTAGCAGAGCACAATTCAAGGTGAACAATATCATGGGGGAGGTGAGGATATTAGCAAAGAACAATTCAAGGTGAATAATAGGAAGATTCGAAAACAACTAGAGCCAAAGACCTTGGTAGATCCCGATTGGGATGTTGATGGTATGTCGCTCAATTAATGGGGATTTTGTATTTTGTGAATTTTGAAGCTACTTCAAGTATGTTAATTTTGTAAAGTCCTTGCCCTCAAAAAAGTGTACTGAGCAATGAATTTTTATCTTGTAACAGCTATGAATTTAGATTTTTATATTGAAGTTATAACTCAACAAATTTACTCTAAAGCTGTCTTGTATGTGCACAATAATGGTCGGCTCAGTGTAGGTACTAGGGTTCCTATTCCAAAATGGTTTAGTGGGGCACATAGATTTACATCACATGGTTTTTTTATGTCGATGGTTTTGGAGTCCATCCAAAATAGTATATAAAGACCAGTCCATAAGGGAATTGAGAACATAATATCTTACAACTTATAAGCTCTATACAAAAGCCGCCCATGGATGCAAATTCTTCTAATGAGAGGACTGTTCCTAGCAAGGTTGCTAGGCCAACTATTTTAGCTGTTTCTTCTGATGATGACTCCTATTCCTCTGTTGGGGATACAGATGACCAACCTATCCAAATATCTGAAAGGTTATGTATTCCATGCTAGTTTGCTTAAGAAGTATGTACCCACAGCCCGAGTCATGTGTTTGATGATGAACAATTGATTTCTCCGACTGAAGGCCAGATGGTACTCCAACCTGAGGAAATCCTTGATATTTGAGAGAAGATTCTCAGGAGCAGAGTCCTCAGAGAATTTTTAGTAAAGTGGAAGTTCTTTCCTCTAGAAGACGCCACCTGGGAGAAATAAGAAGAGTTGGCAAAAGATTACCCCCACTTTGCGAGATGAGGATATCTCACGTTTTTCAAGTGGGAGAGGATGTAAGATTCCTCCTCAGCCTGAAAAATGAATAAGCTTTACTTCAATCCCCTATAATCATTCCTTGTTTTTGAATACAAGAAAATATTATTTTCCTTGTTTTTGTCTAGAGAGAATAAAAATTCTAGAGAGTGGTAATTCAATATTGAGATATTTTTGGATATATAAATTCTACAAATATCAAAAATATATTTTCTTGAAACAAAAAATCAAAATAAAGTTTCCAAGGTGCATTAGGAATCAATTAAAAATGATTTAAAAGACCTTAGCCTAAGGGTCAAGATTTTCTAAAATTTTTGGATTATTGTCTAATTAAGGTTCCTATGGGCCAATAAGATTAATCCAAGTGTTGGGATGAGGTAAATCCAATGAATAAAAGAAAATACCCCAAAATGAGTAAATGTCCACATAAGATGAAGAGTTGACTGAGTGCAAGATTTATTAGTTAAAAATTATGAGATATTACTAAAAAATGAGATATTTTGGAGTAATCATACAATTTTGACACCTTGGTAAGAAAAGGGGGAGCCTTCAAGGAGGCACCGATTTCACACATGTGAATGAGTTTTAAACTCAAAAATATTAAGATATTTTTATCTCTCCTCTCTCCTAGATCAAACTGGATAAAAAAGGGAGCCAAACTGGTCCAAATCTTGTCCAAATTCAGCCAAACTGAAGCTGGAAAATTCTAGAACTTAGTTGGACTCAATTAGTGGCCTCCCTCATCTATAAATAGACCCTCATTATTTTGTATTCTCATCTGTGAACTAGACCATGCCAGTATTACCTTAAAATAAGTATATTTTCTATTATCCCCTAAAAATCCTCTACATTTTGGAGAGATTGGAGCTTCTCTCTCTCTCTTCAACCTTCCTTAGAGCTTTCCTCAACATACTAACCAATTGATTGGTTGAGGGCCTCTCCTAAGAATAGAGAATCAAGCAAAACAAGAGGTAAGGTGTGACTTTATGGTTTTGTCTTAATCTTCTAAATGTTTTCACTTCTCAACCCCTCTCAAGCTTGAGAAGTACTCAATTGAATGGTTTTCAATTGAAGCTCTCTAATGAATCTTAATGATTAATCACATAAAGTTTATATTTATGCTTAATTTAGGATGGATTTTTATGTATATCTCTCTCTCCCCTAAAGAATGGTCATTCCTATGACCAATTCTCAATTCAAATGATGCTTCTCATGGAGCAAATCCTAATTCTAAAATCAAACTCTATGCTAGTCAAGCTAGAGGCCAAAGAGATGGTTTTTTTATGCTTTAATGTTACATAAATTATGGTAAACTTAGGAATTAAGTTCATAAATTGGATATTGGTCCAAATGATAGTTACTCTATCATAATCCTATTACTAAGTCTTATTCTTTTAGAAAATATTAAAAATTATCAGTAATAGCGGAGCTATGGTAAATTTTTTAAAAAAATTAACACATAAATCCTTTTTATGCATAATGTGAAAAGAGGACTTTCTACCATATTCTAGGATTAGTCATCCTATGTTAAATGAATAATTCTCATCATATCCATGGAAAATTAATTTTTAATGTTTATGCATAAATAGTTAATTAGAGAAAAAGAGAAATTTTTTATAATTTCATTTTTATGATAATGATAAAAGAGAAATTCCCATGATAATGGAGATCCATGTATTCCAATGGAGAAAGAGAAAATTTGGAATACTAAAATAATTAATATTTTATTTAAAATTAAAGAATAATTTTAGATAAATTATTTTTATGCATGAAAATTTTAAATGATGGAAGAGGAATTTTCATCATAATTGGAATTCAATCATTTAAATGGAAAAAGTGAAATTCTTATCATATTCGGATTAATGGATATTTTTATTCAGTTTTAAGAGAAATTTTAGTTAAATTTATTTTTATGCATAGGAAAAATTTAAATGATAAAAGAGGAATTTCCATCATATTTGAAATTCAATCATTTAAATGGAAAATGTGAAATTCTTGTCATATTAGGATTAATGGATATTTTTATGTAATTTTTAAGAGAAATTTTAGTTAAAATTATTTTATGCATGAATAGATTTAAATGATGAAAGAGGAATTCCCATCATATTTGGAATTCAATCATTTAAATGGAAAAACAAAAATTCTTGGTATATTGGAATATTGAATATTTTTATTTAATTTAAAGAGGAATTTTAGATAGATTTAAGTTATGATAAAAGAGGAATTCCCATGACATTTAGATTGCACTCATTAAAATGAGAAAAAGAGGAATTTCAAGATTATTTTAAAAAATAGATATTGGTATTTAGTTAAAAGAAAATTTTTACGATATTTAAGAAAAGAAAGATTTGAATTAATTTTAGGTGTCAAAAGATAAAATTTCACCATAATTCTACCTAGGGAATTAAGGTTGAGAAATTAAATGGTAGAAAGAATATCTTTAGATATTTTATGTGGTTAAATTACTAAATTAGTATTTACCCAAAAGTAGATGTTTATCTGAAGAAAATCCTTGTTAGAACTAAATCGAATGATTAGACTACGAGAGGGATGGACAGTAAACCTACTTGTCCATCTTTCGATCTGAATCAAGCAAAAACTTCATGACCAATTCCAGTTCCTAAATACAAAGAATAGACTACTGTTGAACTAAATTAGTTTTCCTTTGACCGAAATCACCAAGAATCTAGTTGGACAGTTAGACGAATGATGGGTAGATTACCCTGATGAGAGATTAAGGATTCTCATTATGAAACTAGGAATTAAGAAAAAAGGGGTTTTGTGGAACCAATCTCAAACTGGGAATTTTACTTGCATAGAACCTCTGTTTTTCATTTAAAGAACTGTCTTACGCCAGAATGCTAGAGGAAGCTTTTGGCATGTGTTTTACTAAGAGGAGGTTTGTTTACAATAGCTGGCGGGGAGTCGTCGAGGAATGTCGCTTGCGGCAAAGCCTGTCGAGATTTTGACCAGCCTTGGTACGGTTAAAATGGTGCACTTCTGATGATACGATGGAGTGAAGTGCTAGGACACCTAAGGAGGATCCTAGAGGGTTCTGACTAGGTGATGCACGGGCTCACGGTTGCCAGGACACCCATGTGTGCGTCGAGGAAGATTCGGATGCACTAAAAAGAAAGATTTTTGTGAATCAAATTTTGATATTGGATCTCATTGGTTGGCCAGCTGGTCTTTAACAGAGAGTCCAGATGATCTATTTTGTAACACAATGGAATCAAAATTTTAGAGGATGATGATCAGTAATATTATGATTTCTATTGAAGGATTGTTTTAAAGATAGCCGAATCTGTTATAAATGTGGCAATTTTGTATTGGGTGTGTATGTGGAATGCCTACCTTAATTTTTGCATGAAACATCGGCTAGAGGGCCTGGGAACTCTTTTCCTCAAAACTCGGGCAAAACACAACCAAATCTTTATAAAGGAATCCCACCAATACAATGGTCGGGTGGTTGGCTATAACCCATGGGCCAGTTGGGGATCGGAGGATTCCTGCGAACCAATTAAGATGCGATTAGTTACGTTAGTTAGATTAAGTCCTGAGAAGACCTTGTTCTATGGGAGGGGATCAACGGCTGTGCCTTGTTTTAAAGGAGGAAAAAAGCGGTGATTCCATGGACCAAGTGCAAGTCTCTTCTTGATCTGACCATGTGACTTCAGGTTCGATCAGATCAGTTTAACTAGTTAAGACTTTGACTCGTTAGAGTAATTCCCCCGTTAGAAGATTTTCCCATGGCGGAATCGCCCATGCCTTCCGAGCGAGGGGAGTTTTTTCGGGCTTGATTTCGGAGGAACTGCCGGGCTAGTCTCTCATCCGGACATCCGCAAGCAAGGCCCCGAGTGTGGATCCCTGCCCTACGAGGGGAGTTTTTTCGGGCTTGATTTCGAAGGAACTGTCGGGCTAGTCTCTCGTCCGGACATCCGCAGGCGAGGCCCCAAGTGTGGATCCCCGCCCTGCACACGGGAGGCCGACGCTGCTTCCGCCACCGGCGCCCTCGGAGGGGGGGTCTCACACCCTACATCAATATCTTCTCTTCTACAAGTATAACATTATTTCAATGGGGCTAAAATTCTAGGAGGTAATGGTATGTTGGATGCATTGTTCAGGCTCCTAAATACAAGAATTTGTGTGAGATGCTCAATAATGGCTTGATTTTTTGTGTGCTAGGTACTAGGGCTAATGTTTGTGAGATGCTCAATAATGGCTTGATTTTTTGTGTGCT
Source organism: Cibotium barometz (assembly GCF_041138505.1). Classification (NCBI taxonomy): domain Eukaryota; kingdom Viridiplantae; phylum Streptophyta; class Polypodiopsida; order Cyatheales; family Cibotiaceae; genus Cibotium; species Cibotium barometz. The sequence goes on from NC_141069.1 coordinate 54,973,182, forward strand.
AGGTACTAGGGCTAATGTTTGTGGTGATGCTGGCAAGTGTTAACTTAGAAAATAACCCGCCATAATAACTTTATACCTTAGCATAGGGGTAGCTTAGGAATAGGATTCCAATAGTCACAAGTGTCATTTTGATTCTAAAAGTTGATAACTATTTACCTGTTTACAAGCGCTCATTGTAATCATGCCTGAATGTATGGATAAATAATCAAGAAGAAGAGTTTTGAGTCTACTTTCTATTTTTTGCATTATCTGTGCAACGTTGCATTCATTTGCAGTATGTGTAAGCAAATTGTTTATTATTTAATTCTACAATAGTGTTTGAATCTTGTTTTACTATGTTGGCTTATCCGCCAACACTTTTGACGATCTTGCTGCTACAAGCGATTCCTTGCCCATGCTCTGGTTTCATCGTCTAATAATCATTATGTCTACTACATGAAGTTGGCATGGGTGGATTATCTACCCTTTCCGGTTAAGTGTCATATCATTCACTGTTTGTTAAGTCCTCCTTCCGTTCACCTTTGTTCTCATTTAGACCAGGATGGCATTCATCACTACGTTTTGCATGTTGATGTGTTTTCTCTTTGTGAAGAGGTTTTCTCTGGATTGTACAACACCGCTTTTTGCTTGTTTGTCTGTGGCATCTGGTTGATCATGTCAAAGTGACCACATTTTGTGGGTCTTTGTCTCTTGGTCTTTTTGATCATTTACCATTTTTTAGGGGTTATTCGATCATGTTTCCCTCTCATGTTCAATCTAATGTGAAAAAACTTTCTTTTTTTGGCAGAAGAGCATGACAATGACTGTTATTAGCCACTCAAAAATTTTCAGATTATCTGCTGATGTCAGACCAGGAACGACGTTATAATGCTCATTTGGAGTGTCGTCAATGAGCTGTACTAGATTTTCAATGGGAGGATGTTGACCGATGATGATGTCTCAGTTTTTTGTTGCGGAGGAAGACGATGACGCCAGCATCAGGCTCGGTAAAGATAGTGTTAGTGTCCCCTCGCGAAGGATAGTCGGCATATGGAAGGCTTCAATATTCTACCAATGGGTAACCTCCTGTGCACCTCAAAATCTACTAATTATCGGATTGCCTACTTGACAGAGTAGGCGTCGAAGTTTCTTCAACACATCCTACCATTGCTTCAACTCCAGCAGGTCCAAGAATCATTTCAAATCCACTCGACGTAACCTTCCCCCCATAACTTTTAGTCATGGTGGCCCAACGTGTGTCTCTTAAGTATCCAAAGTTCCATTGGAATAAGAGAGAGGATCCGCATACACGTGTGGAAAATTTTGAAAACACTTGGTTGGCCAATGGCATGCCAAGCACAACACATTCACTGGAACATTTAATGGATGAGCAATAAATTGGAATGTGCAATACGAACCTGACGTATTTCCAACTTATGCAACCTTGCATGATGCCTTTCTGCATTGGCTTCAAAAGGATAAGACCTCTTCACAAGTCTTGGAGAAATTGTGTTGTCTAAAATAGAAGAGTTTGCCAATGGAAGATTATGCGGCCAAATTTCTAACTATGCGGAGTCGGGTTGATCTAGCCAATTGACCAACTGAGGCCCTCGTTGTGGGAGAATGGTTTGTATGGGGCCTACAGAAGAAGTTGAAACCTACAATGTCATCTATGGATCTTACAAAATCAGCAGATTTGATGGGTTGGTGGAAGCAACTCAAAGATCAAAGCATAATTTAAGGAAGAGGTCCACCTCGGGGAAAGCAAAGTCTCAAGAGGATTCTTCAGAGGATAACCAAGAGGAAGACACTTCAGATGACGACTCACATGCAGAGTCGGATTTCAAATCCAAGCACAAGAACTAGAAGAAGAAAAGCCAAAAACTAGAGACAATCAAAGAAATACTTGTGGCAGCATGGGCTAAGCTTCAAGGTGGAGGTGCTGGAGGAGTTGGATCTGGTTTACGATCCGGTGTCTGGTGTATGAAGTGTTCCAAGTAAGGTCATACCAAGAAAGAATGTCCCCTTGTTCTCTATTGTGCTATATGCTAGACTATCACACATGTTACGGACACTTGCCGTTACAATGGCAAACTCATCAAATAAAGAAAACTTGATCTGTAGTTTTAGTGTGCAAGAGATAGTACCAATTAATCAGCCCAATACGGGCATACCATAGGCTCACCCTTATGGACGAGGTCGTGGAGGGCCCCTGGTGTGGCTTTTCACTGTTACTTCTGCAAGGCGCTAGGAAATTGGAAGACAAAGTGTCTGATCCAGTAGCGATATCAAATGGAACTCTCGAAAATAAAAGGAGAGGAATCCACTTCAACTCAATCTCCAGTAATTAAATTAGTGCAAATTTAGTAAATTCCAGAGGAAGTGGAGCCTCCATAGGCTGTCATTCATGAAGTCACAAGGATGCAATGCCCCCAGTGAATAATATGGAAAATCAGGATCGACCAAGGACAAAGGATTGGCTCTACAGCGATGGAAGCAGAATGTCCATATACGACAAGGTGCAGAGAAGGTCCAGGAAGTGCGGGAAGCACCGAAATCAATAGGAAAAGGTGTGAAAATACCAAAAGCACTAGAAGTACGGACAAAAGGCAAAAAAGAGCCAAAAAGTGCCAAAAGCACGAGAAGGATACAAGAAAGTCGTACAACAAGTCCAAGAAGGACTGGAAGTGTCATTACCGAGTCAAGGAACTAGCAAGCTAGTAGGAGTGAACTCCAAGGAGAATTCGGAGGGATGTAACAGTGAGGAGAGAAAAGAGGAAAGAACCAACTCATTCAAAGGGCAAGAACACCAGGAGTGGAGTAGACAAGTGAGCAGCAGACCACTAATCAAATAACATAGTATGATTTATGGGAAGATTTGTAGAAGATGAGGCTTAATATCACATTGGATCAATTTATGTGATTATTTCCTAATTATAGGTTATCAACCCATTCCTAGGGTTAACAAGAGCTACTACCATTATCTTATATCAAGGAGTCAAGGTAGATACACCAAAAGGTCATACATTCAAGATATGAAGCAATGGTGTCCAAATCTACAACTTGGATGGGCACTAGTAATGGTCCTATGGAATACTTATGGTGATTTCTGCTTCAAGAGCGTATGGTAGTAAGTTAGGAGAATGAAGTCCCAAGTGATGTACTTCATGGATGTATTATGAGATGAGTCATTGTTAGAGCTAAAATCATTACTTTTTGTTTGATTTGTATGCATTAGAGTGTTAGCAAGCATTAGGACTAGTTTAATCATTTAAAAATTATCTCAAAAACTTTTTAAAACTCTTGAAATCGATTAATCTTCCTTAATTCATTGGTTTTTGTCATTAAGGGATGATTAATCCAGTTTAAGAGGTAAAAATATCAGAAAATGTATTTTTTGGGGTCAAATTTGATCATGTAAGAAGTCGAAATTAGTGTTTTTGAGTGTTTTGAGAGCATCTAGATGCATCAAAACACCTAATTACATCAATTTCATGATTAATTGGAGAAATTTCTCTCTCTTTTGCTTAATTTGCATAAAGAGAAGAGACCAAAATTAAGAGTTTAATTAATCTCTAATTATAGAATAATTTACACATTAGTCAATGCACATAGCTTAGTAATTTCATGCTAAATCCAATGGTGTGAATCAATTAATAATTAGTGGTTAATTAGAGCTCTTAGTTAGTCCAAAGGGGAGAAAGATTAGTGAAAGGATTAATCTTTGATTGATTTTTAAGCACCTTTTTCCATAACTCATTAAGGCTAATGAGTATTGAATGAAAAGATGCCAATGAGTTATCAAATTGTCCATTTTAGGGGTCATTTATGAAGGGTGTAAGGGGTGTCATAAAAGTGTTGACTTTTTTTATTCCCACTTGCCTTTTTGGGAAAATGTCCATATCTCCTCATTTTAATATTTAAAAAATATTCCCTCTATACAAGGAAATTCAAATTTCCCACTAGAATCCAAAATAAAAAAATCAATGTTTCACGGGTTAAGGGTTCATTGTGTGAAACCCTGTTGTTTCACGACGTGAAACAGTCCCCGTGGTTTTAAAAAATGACGTTTTAGGGTTAAGGGTTCACGACGTGAAACCATGCTGTTTCACGGCATGAAATAGTCCCTGCGGCCCAAAAAAAAAATCGAATCTAGTTCACGAACTAAGCGGTTCACAAACTAAGTAGCTAAGCGGTTCACGCCCCAAAAAAATATTTCGTGAAAATCTAGTTCACAGACTAAGTGGTTCATGGACTAAGCAATTCATGGATTAAGGTTTCATGCCCCAAAAAATAATTTAATTTAAATTAATTTTTTGCATGAAGTCCATTTCACGTCATGAAACTTGCTAGTTCACGTCATGAAAGAGGGTCTGTCGGCCAAAAAAAAAAATCGAATCTAGTTCACAGACTAAGCGGTTCACGGATAAAGTGTTTCACGTCCAAAAAAAAAAATCATGAAAATCTAGTTCATGGACTAAGCGTTTCACACCCAAATAAAAAAATCAAGTTAATTTTTTTGCATGATGTCCATTTCACGTCGTGAAACCCTGCTGGGGTTTAAGTCATGAACAAGGGTTCTTCAACCAAAAAAAGAAATAGCCCTATTTAAAGGGTCATATCTTCTAGATCATATACCCGATGAATGCGCTATAATGCTCATTGGAAAGCCGGCATCGAGCTCTTTGAAATTGGTCTGAGCGTTTGAGGCACTAGCATGCACCGTTTTCGGAAAAATATCGCTAAGATCGTTTACGTGTATGTAACACCTAAGCTAATTAGGAAAAATGAACACTCGTTTGACCCGACAAAGAGTACGCCAGGCCTCCTAAGGCTGATTGTAAGAAAACCTAAAAAGCAAAAAAAAAAACATATGTGCGTGCTCATTAAGGAGCTATTGAGACAACGTCAAGATATGGCAACGATAGAGGGATTACGTGGGCTCACACCCAGACCCAATAGCTGATATCTTTGAGCCATTAAGATCCATGCCTCAAATACATCTCCCAATACTATTTGCCATGCCTACAACAAGCATGTCATCGAGTTTTACAACCCCTGTCACATCAATCCCTCCAGGATTTGGCCCCTTACCTAGCACTATCACAAGTCTTAAGCCTTAAGACATGCTAGGTACCAACCCTTGCAACCCCTAGATACCCACACCTTGGACGTATTGACTAATCTAGGAAGGGGGGTTTCCCAAGGACTAAGTGAGTCCCTACCCACATTATCACTCACATGTGACCTCAATGACTCATACAAAAAAACAGCTATACAGATTTCCAAAATCATGGGCAAATACAATGGAAGGATTGATCCTGTTCAATTCATGCAAATGTTTGAATAAAGATCCGAAGCCTTTGGAAATCCAAACTACCCCACCACCAAGGTACATGCGTTGAACCTATTCTTAGTGGGAACTAGTCAATGGTTCATCACATTGATGCCAGTAATCAAGACGAACTTCAAGACCTTGAAAACAGCCTTTATTCATGGATTTTCAAGACAAGGTGATCGGCAGAGTGCAGCAAAAGAACTCTATTCAATTGGGCGTAAACAAAACAAAACCATTAGAGACTTTAGCCTTTGAATAAAAATCTTAGACTCACGATGTGAGCCATGGGAGAAACTAAATGATGCTCAATTGAAGACATGTTTCATGATGGGCATAAAAAAATAACGGCTTACACAACCTTATCATTGCATCCAATCCGAAAACATTTGATCAATGTTGTAAAGAAGAAATATGTTTAGATGACAACATGATGGAGGATGATCACGATACGAGATGTTTCTCATCTAAACCAAGTGAAGCAATGGCTAAAGAAAAATTGATTTTAAAATTTTCATTACTTGAATTCTACATAGCCTTGCTTAAACACTTTAAACCAGAATCTCCAAGAGAGGTTGAGACCCCTCAAAAACCAAACATTCTTATTGCCTCTCAAAGTGATGGGCAAAAGGCCTTGTGTTCATTGCCATCGCTACGTCCCAACCCCAATTGTGTGTATAACGCACCTATTTTTCTGTACTGCATATATTGCAAAACCTTTCATCTCATGACACACCGCAATGTCCCAATTCACCTACAATTAACTCCATCTCTCATGCCCCAAAAAGAAACAGTCCAAAGAGTCAAAACTGCTCAGGATGTAGTTAAGCAAACACTTCAGTGTTTCTATTGTCGTGGACCACACAAGGTGGCAGAATGCACATTTTGGAATACTTCCATGCCCACAATCATTGACACCTTGCAACCTATATGTGAACGATGTGGCATCGATCACATATTCCAAGATTGCCCAAGGTGAGTTGCTTCCTTGCAACTTGTCTCATAGAATACAACTCTTAACATCTTGAGTGTGCAAAACGGGCAATTGTACATAATACCCTTGAATGTGCTTACATGCCTACAATCCAAAGCATGAGAAACTATAAAAAAGAATGCAAAAGAAAACACTTCAAAGTGGGTAGAAGAACATGTTTTAAAACAAAAGCCAAAAACGGAAGCAAAATCTTCTAAACCCACGAAAAATAAGGGACAACAAACTATCAAAACCAAAGTTGAAATAAAGAATAGGGAAAGGGAGCCTATAGAGGACCTAACCCCAATAGATCCAAAAGCTACAAATGATGCACAAGCATCCACCTCAAAGGCTACCACTCAAACCACAAAACCCACAAAGGCTACCACTCAAACCACAAAACCCATGGATAAGAGAGAGAACAAAAAAAACAAAAAAGAAAGTTCATTCTCGTCGCATGGGCATACATAATGAAAACCTGACGATCCAAGGAAAGTGTGAAGATGAAACAAGTTCTAATACATCGCTAAGTGAGGATGAAACAAGTTCTGATTTGTCACTCAATGCACCTCATAGACCAATCAAGAGACTAAAACCCTCCCAACCACCCCAACTTGAAAATCATGATCACATGATAAATGTGGAATGCAAAAAGAAAGCTCAGGAGAGCATGCTAAGCATAGTTAAGTGTCATACAGGAACTATGGTTGTGATTGAATCTCATAATGTCAAACCTAAAAAAGCAAACCAATTACAAAAACCAGAGGAGTATTGCTTTCCCTTTCAAGAGGAAGACGTACTCTCTACAGAAGGGTCATTAGAGGTAGATTACACGAATTATGCGGTTGAAAAACTACGTGAGGAATTTGATGAATCTCTTACAAAATTAAAGCAGACTCTCAGATCCTCATTTGAAGGAATGCTCTTCTCTCGTGGTGCATCTTTAAAGGCTAAACATGAGTTATACCAAGACATCAAGATCTACATAGAACAAGACTGTAAGGATTCACAATTATCCAAGTAGACCTCACTTAAAGTTGTCAAAGGATCGCCGAGTGTGCCATTGTACACATTGGGTAGAATTGAAAAAGCTGAAAGCCAAGAAGAGAATGAAAGTGAATGGGAATATGAAACCGAAACACGATCTAAAAGCTAAAACTAAAACTAAAACATCCATGATTCCTCTTGAAGATTCTATCATGGTATGGTTAGATTTCCCTACGGGCAATGATGTTAAGTGCAAACACGCATTGATTAACCCTCGAGCTAGTCATAACATCATGAAAATAGACACTTGGCTATCATTGGGACAACCTAAAATCATCCCTAAAGACAATGGTCTTACAAGAGGTGCCAATGGACAAAACATTGTAGTTCCAGGTTACTTTAGCTATGCTAAACAAACAATCGGTGGAAATGTGGAATTTAGATTCCATGTTACCCCAGATCCCCTTGAGTATGATATCATCCTTGTTGGTGAAACTTGGATACGTGACTCATTGTATTCAATTGATAAATCCATGCAAACAATAACCTTGAACACTCCTATAGGCATTGTGCAATTGCTATTACTACAGGAGGAAGAGACCTTGGAGGAGCTGGAACTTCAAACATATCTTACTTAGAATATCCCAAGAGTTATGGCTTGATTATAACTTTTCAATAAAATCACCACAATTCAAGCATAGATTTATCCCCAACAAGAGAATAATCAAGCACAGCTTTATCCCCAATGAGAGCACAATCTCATGACCCTCGAGTTATGGGATTTGTTAGGTCAACCAATGCTCACAGCTCATTCCTGATAGACTTCCATTTACACAAGACTTGAACATGCCATGTTTGGGGTACTTTGAACATACAATGTATATTGAAACTAACCCCCTTACTTGCAAGTTTTTTTTGGTTGAGTATGTGTTGGAAGAAGATTTGATATTGGGACATAAATGGACTATTGTTGCCCAAGCGCCACTGTGCTTTGCTAGCGATAGAGTCATCATGATGGTCAACGATACAAAGTTAACAATACCATATACTGCCAGGAAGAGGATTCAACCCTAATGGATTTCTATAATGCTAAACGCAAAAAGTTACAAGCCTCTTCCTCGGAAACCCCTCTACATGAAGACTCCCATCTGCGTCACTGACCAACTGAGAATCTACCCCTTTCACTCTATCCTCACCAACATAGTTCAATGCCAAAACCTCGCAATCAATAGTTATTCCTAAAAAAGTTCCCCAAGCGCAACCGTTTATCTCTAAATATTGACTCAAAGGAAATTCCCCGAATCCCACGCCTCTTCAACCGCCACTCCCACCACAGGAAAAGGTTGCATGCTCAAAATCCTTAACATCATCAGCCAACACCACTCCACTAAAGACTCAATCTTCATCCGACAACAATGCCCATGAGTCTCAAAACCACAACCTCAGCACCAACCAATGTGATGCAGGGCCCAAACCTTCCATTGCAACCAAAATAAAAACGCCACCACAACACACAAAATCAAGGTATCTTAATGGTATCAAAATGTGGGTGGAAAAACAGTTACTTGTAGCTCAAGGCTACTATAAAGTCACCAATCCAATTTGGGAAAAATAGTTACTTGTAGCTCAAGGCTACTAGTCACCAATCCAATTTGGGTGCCCTGACAATCAAAGCCTCTTCCTCAATGCAAAACTCAATGGCCAAGGAAGAATAAAAGTACACCACAACATCGTCCTCAAAAGCCTATGCGAGTTCTTCAAATAACTCCAACAACTCAACAAGTGTGGGTACCAAAAAGGTTACTACAAGCTCAAGGGTACTACCAAAGCTTGGATTTCCAAGAGCATCAGGAAATCACCCAAGCCTGCTCAAAGAAAGAAGCCTCAAGGGCATCAACCATTAACAGTTCCTAATGTTCATCAAAAATGGGTGCCTGTGAAACGTGCTTCAACAAGGATACTATGATGGAAATTCCATCATATAGTTGCCAAGATCGAACGAAAGGAAGACAGCCTCACCACCAATTTCAACCCCAACAGCTTCACCTAAAGTTCAACAAGAATGGAGACCCAAGCAACACAAAGAAAGCCACTCAACCCATCTCATGCATACAACACCTACACAAGATCTTTCTTGCTCAGTCAACCCCCCCAATGGTGGTAACCAACCAAAAGCTGTACCTACCGCCTCGACAACAATTAAGTCACAAATTCAAGAATCAATTCCCACATCTACAACAGAGACTTATGAGCACATCAAGGACAAAATAATAATGCTCTTTTCACCCCTCTGGATGAGAAGCATGAGTGCAAAAGCTATGCGACAGACATAAGAACCTATTCTCTCAAAAAGGAGAGTAGCCCCACAAGAACCTATTTCTCGTAAGTTGATAACAAAAAAAAACACATAAAAAAACAAAAGGGAGTCACAATATGGCCTACCTACAAAATGGTAGAATATCATGAGAAACTTTCACAATCTTCAATAGCCAATACATTTTGGTTAAGCTTATAGCTTACTATTCTTTTTTCTAAGTTAATGTAGTAGCTGCAACTCCATGGATACATATCCATACTCATGCACTGGTGGAGGACATTTGCACCAAGGCCTTATCACATCAATAACTTTCTAGGTATATCTTTGGATAGGGGGCCATGGTGGGCGAAAGCCTAGTCAATGGTACAACCCATCGCTTGAAATTTTCCTTCAAATTGCAAGCCTGGTCTATATTAGCCTCGCAAGTCGACGTACTCTTTTAATGTCTTGCCACTAAGTGGCTACTTCAACAAGCAACATCTTAATAAGATTCCAATTGACTCCTTTAATGTACTTCATGTTTATCTGCTTCATAGAGAACTTAAATATACATAAGAGTCCAATTGACTCCTTTAATGTACTTCATATTTATCTACTTCATAGAGAACTTAAATATACATAAAAGAATAAAAAGCACATGGAAAGAAGCATGTGGGAATAGGTCCTACACTCAACAACATTTGACAAGATTCCAGCCACAAAAAAGAGACATCATCGAAGGCCAATTTCTTCAAATCATGAACATCAATGAATCAGATGAGGAACTGAGAATCACAATCTCGTTCTGATGATTTTGCCTACGTTCCTCTGGATCCTTCCTTCTCTTCTCCCCCATTATTAACATCTCTTATTTTTCCAACTAACACAAATCCCATGTAACTCTTCTTATGATTTCCAAAAAATAAAGTGAGCAAAAAATATTTTAAAAAAAACACAAAAATATAAAAAATGCAATCATTCACAAAAACCCCACCACCCCTACCCGTTAGGAATTCCCGCTCTAATATTTAACCTTTTCATTTACTAACTAGCCTTTCTTCTTCCTTCCGGAGGAACAACAACCAGTGAACTTCACTCAACATCAAAAGCCATCAACAAAGCTTGCCAATTCTCCCCACCCAAAGGTCTTCAACACGATCACGCGAGGATACAATCGGCATCAGGAAGGGGGAAATATTAGCCCATTCCAAAGGGTTAACATGATCTACCACCATTATCTTATATCAAGGAGTCAAGGTAGATGCACCAAAAGGTCATACATTCAAGATATGAAGCAATGGTGTCCAAATCTACAACTTGGATGGGAGCTCGTAATGGTCCTATGGAATACTTATGGTGATTTTTGCTTCAAGAGCGTGTGGTAGTAAGTTAGGATGAAGTCCCAAGTGATGTACTTCATGGATATATTATGAGATGAGTCATTGTAATAGCATTAGGCCTCTTATGATCCTAAAGTGCCTGGTCGGCCATAGTTTAAGTGAGTGTGAACACTTATGGTCATGTATATAAGTGAATATCTCTCACAATACAAAGAACTCTCCCATTATGCAATAGAGTCTTTCTCTTGCTAATCCTTTTGCTAATCTCTCTCTATAATGCATGCTAGTGAGTGTGTGTGCATGAAGTGAGGTGCGAGGAGAGATGAGTACACTTAGTGCAACCGCGGGGGTGTGGCAACGCTCGCGGGAGGCGCAGTGGAATTACTTCTCAAGGAGTTGTAGATTTTGGAGACCTCAAGGGTTACGAGCTCATCCATTGGAAAGATCCTCACGATAGTTGCGGTTCACCAGGTAATCTCTTGTTGGATGTGTTTCGAGGGGGGTTTGGGTGAGCCATAACATAGGTAAAGGCTCTTGAATTGTGGAATTGTTGGTAGATATTTAGCCCAGCAACAATCTAATGAACACAGTACAATTTTTCTCTATAGAACCAGTTTTAGGTTATGATAAAGTAATTTCAGAAGTGACAATAACATTCAAAGAATGCACAGTACTACCTAGAGTCCTCATTGATGGAGGATCTGGAGTTAATGTATTATCAAACAAAATGGCTCATAGCCTAGGCATCACAGATATTCAACCAACACCTTTCTGTCAAGATGGCAGATCAAGGTGCAAGAAAAGTCATGTATTGTATTTCAATCAATGTCAGATACAATGATAGGACACATATAAGATGCCAACACTCCAACAATTATACGATAGAACCTAGTGTTGTGCAAATGTTCTAGACCAACACAAAGGCAAGGAAAATTTAGCTAAAACAAGAGCTACATACTGTGGAGAAGAAAAGTATGTCTATTAATGAGGATGCTTTAAAGATCAAGGGAATTTTCGAATCCCTTGGGTCTATCAATGTATCGGGTGGAAGATGATGATTTAGATAGCGTCTACTGTCTGAATGGGCTGCAAAGAGTACAAGCCATTCAAGACTTCCATTTGCAATCAGAAAGAATATTCCTAACTTTTAGGACCTAGTGTCTATGATGATCATAGAAGAAAAGTCTTTGGGTGAACTGACTCTACTTCACAAAGTAAGAACACATCAAAATAGGCCTTCAACTCCAATTCAAGTAGAGGCAGAGGTAGAGGTTGTGGTCAAAGGCCATGGTGGTGGCTGACATGGAAACCAAAATTATGGACAAAAACAACCCAATGATTTATAGTAGCAGTAGCAACACAATCATACACAGGTGGAAAAGGCCTGTCTAGAGACAAGGGGAGCCAAAGGGGCCGCGGTGGTTGGAAAAGAAATCAGAGTGCAAATATCATAGAGTGATATTATTGTGCCGAGCCAGGGCACATGAAAAAAGCAAAATGACATTAAAAGTGGAAAGTTGCAGACAGCAAGGCAACTATGCATCATCTAGTCAAAAGGGTGGTGATGACAAAAGTGAGTAGCTATTTATGATGCAGCACATGCTTAGTTCCATAATAGGAGATGTGTGTAGACCTAAAGATATATGTTATATGGATTCTAATGCCTCTAACCATATGACCTATTATGGTGAATGGTTTAGAGACGTGCAAAAAATGGAAAAACTAGGCTATATAGAAGCAGGTGATGATATTGCGCATCCCATTGTGCATGTTGGTAAGGTGTCATTATCTACGTAGGATGGCAAAATGAAGTACTTGGTAGATATACTTTATGTCCCAAATATTACAAAGAACCTAGTTTTTGTTGGACAGATGGTTGAGTAGGGACTGTAAAGTGAGGTTTAATCCTCAAGGATGTTTTATGAAAGACTTTAAAAATCAGTGTTGCTTGGTTGCAAAGGGCAACAGAACTGGGAGGATGTTTACTTTATATGTGAACATGCTTGAGGTAAAGGCATGCATGTTTGCACATGGAATAAGTGTCATTACACATATTGATATATGGCACAAACGCATTGGTCATGTGAATATATAGCAACTGAAGTCTATGTAGGCCCAAAATATTGTTACAGGTTTGCCAAAGTTTAAGGTTGATGGTATGCATGAAGTATGTGGAGGAACATGCTAGATTTGTAAGTAGGCCAAACATGCTTTTCCACATGAAAGTCATGTCAGTGTGTAAGGCCATTAGATGTTATACGTGCAAATGTATGGGGATCGACCAAGATTGCAACAATTGCAAGTTGCAAGTATTGTGTTACATTCATTGATGATCACACTCGGAAAGTGTGGGTTCAGAGATTTAAAGCCTTGGTCAAGAATGAAAAAGGCATACAAATAAAATTCCTGAAATCAGAAGGTGAGGGAGAGTATTTCTCCAATGAGCTCGATGATTTATTGAGAAAGCAGGAAACCAATGTAGGTACACTTCGCAAACAGAACAGTGTTATAGAAAGAAAAAATAGGCACATTGTAGAAGTGGCACGTGCCTTGATGTCTGAAAAGAATATGTGACATTATTTTTGGGCAGAAGTAGTAGCAACTGTTGTGTACATTATGAACAGGACCTCCATTGTAGATGTTCATAGCATGACACCTGAACGGAAGTTTACAAGCATAAAATTGGATGTGTCTCACTTGAAAGTGTTTGGGTGTATTGCATATGCGTATGTTCCATATACGAAGTGAGAACAAAGTTAGATCCAAAGGTAGAGAAATGCATCTTCATTGATTATACTTTGAAGAAAAAAGATTATAGATGTTATAACCCTACCACTTGTGAGATATAAGTAAGCAAAGATGTTATCTTTGATGAGATGAGTAGTTGGTATGCACCAATAGTGAAGGCAATAGAAGATGCATATGTAAGAAGTACTAATGATGTACCACATGTAGATCAATTAATCACGGGTGTTTAGTGGACCTGGAGAGTCCTCTAGTAGTTGATCTAGTGTTAGTCCATGGTTAGGAAGGTTGAGAATAGATGTTGGTACACATGTTTCACACAAAGGAAGAAAATGGTAGATCAACCTTTTATACCTAATCACTCATATGTGGATGGTGACTCTAATGGCTCTGCGTAGAGTCTTGATGAGAAGCTTGGCATTCCGTCTGTGGTTACTCCTATTGTAAGGAGAACTAGGACTGTTTTGGGGACACCTGGCAGCGATCTAGGTATACATAGGTCTACGAGGGTTAGGTATCCTATTGAAAAGTTGAGATATAATAGATATACAGTCCATCATTATGCTTATATGGTTGAAGAAATACACGAGTTGAAGCCCACTTGTTTTGAGCAGGCAAGTGGGAAAAAAAAAAGGAAGATGTCATGAAACGAGGAGATGGCAGCATTGGATGCAAATGCAACATGTAAGTTAATGCCTTTGCCTAAGAAAAAGAATGAAATTTGATGTAAGTGGGTGTATAAGGTCAAGCATAATGTAGATAGTTCAGTGAGCAAGTATAAGGCGAGATTGGTTGCCAAGGCACAGAAATATGGCATTGACTATGAGGAGACATTTATTTATTGCGAATGGCAACCGTGAGAGCTGTCATTACTATGGCTGCAGCAGCAAAGGGTTGGTCTTTACATCAAATAGCTGTCATTACTATGGCTGCAGCAAAGGGTTGGTCTTTACATCAAATAGATGTAAAAAATGCCTTTTTTCATGGTGATTTGAAAGAAGAAGTATACATGATCCAACCACTAGGTTATGAGAGTGATACACACCCAAGTTTTGTGTAGAGGTTATGCAAAGCTCTGTATGGCTTGAAGCAAGCACCCATAGCATGGTCAAACAAGATCAGGGAGTATCCTGTTACCATTGGATTTCAAATATCCAATGTAGATATTTCACTTTATGTGAAAAAGATAGATATATGGATCATTCTATTAGTCATTTATTAATTATCACTAGTGATAGGTGATGCTGACATACATGATGTCAAGAGGCGTTTGAAGCAAAAATTTGAGATGAAGAATTTGGGTGAGCTACGGTATTTCTTGGGCATAGAGGTGGTGAGATCACCTCATGGCATTTTGTTATTATAGAGGCAGTATATAACTTGGACATGTTGTCCAAGTATGGTATGATGACAGGTTGTAAGCCTATTTCAGTGCCATTGGAGCAGAACACAAAGCTTTCCATAGATACATGTGAGCCTTTGGAGGACCCCACTACGTACATGCGCATAGTGAGTAGCTTGATCTATATGACCATTACTAGGCCAAACTTGAGCTATGATGTTAGACTTATGAGTCAATTTATGCAAGCCCCTAGGAAGCCACACTTGGATGTTGCTAGACGTATTCTCAGGTACATAAATTCCAGAGTTGATTATTGACTTTTCTATAAGGCTGGTATAGAGATACAGCTACATAGGTACACAGATGTTGATTGGGTTGGTAGTGTCGCACACAGGCAAGAGGTCTACCAGTGGATTTATGTTTTTGTTTAGAAGTGTTGTTGTGAGTTGGAGCAGTAAGAAATAGCCAACAATTGCTTTGTCGAGTAAAGAGGTAAAGTACAGGGATGCTACTATGGAATCTTGTGAGATAGCTTAGTTTCAAAAGCTACTTGGTGATATGGGTGAGCACATGGATAGGACAGTTGTCATGTATTGTGACAATATGAGTAGCATATAGTTGGCCAATATCCTAGTATACCATGCTAGAATAAATCACATTGAGGTGCATTATCACTTTGTTAGAGAGAAGGTTCTAGCAGGTGATGTAGATCTAGTATATATCAACACAAAGGATTAGGTGGCTGACATCTTCGGCAGAGAGAAGCTCCACAAGTTTAGGAGCCTACTTAGAGTGCAGTGTGTGGAGTTGAGCTCGAGGGGGAGTGTCAAGATATCGAGCTCAACGAGTGATGTAGACATTAATGACACGCTTAGGTAATAGCTTCCACACTTATGCCACTAGCATGGTTGGTGAGATTATGGATTATATGGTGCCAATGAATGACAAGCTATGTGGTGATAGCCACTTTCGAGTACTAGAGTTATGGCATGGTTATAGTGCCATATCATATAGTTTAGTGATTGACCATTATATGTTATTATAGGAGAGAACTTTCCCTTATAGTATGTACACTTATCTTTTAGTTATATGGTTATAGAGAAGAGAAGAAGATAGAAGAAAATTCAGCCACACATCTCTCTCTTATGTCTTGCTCTCTCTTTTGTGTGTGTTTGAAAGAAAATTAATCTATCCCTCTCCCCCACATGCAGTAGATAGAATGCCACACAATTTAGTGTTGCCTCTAGAACCATTTCAAAAGTGGGGATTGGGTTTTGTGGGTCCTTTCCAACCACTAGCTTAGAGAATCCAAAACAAGTATATACTATTTAGCAGCCCACTGATTATTGCACTAAATAGGTGGAATCCAAGGCTCTTAGAGATAATATAGCTATATCCATAGAAAAATTATTATATGAAATGATTATGACCAGGTTTGGCTTCCCAATAGAATTGGTTAGTGATCAAGGTGGGCATTTCCTAAACCAAGTCATCCGGAGTTTGACTGAATATCATATGATTATCCATAAAAGTCCACAATATATTATCCACAAGACAATGGCCAGGCCAAATCCACCAATCAGGTATTGTAGAGAGTCTTGAAGAAGATTGTGAATGAGAATAGAATGGATTGGAATCAAAAGCTATATTCAGCACTCTTGATATTCAGAACAACATATAAAGTGGCACAACTAGAATTATTGCCTTCTCATTGGTTTATGGTTAGAAAGTGGTAGCACCAATGGAATTTATAATTCCCAGTTTCAGGGTGCCAGTAACTCATAGATTATCACCGGAAGAATCAGTCACACATCGGCTAGAGCAATTACGCATTAGGAAAAAAAAGGCTCCAGAGCAACTGGAATGTTGATGTCATCTATAAGAGGTAGAAGGTTTTTATGGACACAAATGCTCAATTAAATTTTTTTGATGTAGGTAATCCGGTCTTATTGTTTAATTCAAGAGTTGGTCCACATTCGAGTAAACTCAAGTTAAGGTGGACATGCCCATATTGAATATCCGCAAAGCTTGGCACTGGAACATTTGAATTAATATCATTAGATGGTGTGAAATTGCCAAAGCCCGTAAATGGATTCAAATTGAAGACCTGTTTTGGAAGGCTACTAGATTGAGTGCATGTGCTAGTGTGCACTATTTTTGTCACACAATCATATGACACATATCCATGTCCACGTAGTGATCTACATTGGCTAGTTTGTAAGGCCATTGGGTTATTATTATTATTATATCATGGAGCGACCTCCACTTCATTTCTCTTATCCGCCATGTCGCATCAAATTGTGTGCACTATGATTTTAGTGATCATGAAATTGTGTGTTTCATTTTTTGTCATTTAAATGTTTTACGCCAAACCCTATATCTTTATTATCAAAACCCACATTTTTCATTGTCATCTTGCTCTTTCTCTTTGTCTTTCTCTTACTATCTCTCTTGTTGCTTTCTGTTTTCTTTTACAAACATGGTGGAATTCAATAAGCTTACTATGATTCTCGATGTGAATATCATTCACAAGGTGGGGCTGCTGTAATTTTCTTCTCTTCCATGGAACCATCAGTCATTCAACAATGATTTGCTGGAGAAGCTGAGGAGGTGCAAAAGAATGGAGTTACTAAAAACAATGTCACAAGGTATCAAGTTGTTGACTCCTAATTATGTAGCTCAAATTTTTCAACTACCACTAGAGGGAGCATTTGATATTCCTGCAATAGCAGATGTTGATATGGATTTTTATTTTAGTTCCAAGGGAGTAGGTAAGGGAGTATAAACTAGCAAATTATAAGGATGCCCATAACAAGCTGCATTTCACATCTCTGATAGAGATAATTATTCTTACTCATAAATTGACATATATGTCAAAGAAGGCCATGGGATTATATGTATATGGATCAACTAGAAAGCATATTGCATGGACACATATTCTTTTTCACCAGTTAACAGGCAAAGTTGAAGAGCATAGGCCCTCAATCAAAAACAAAGATTGGCCTTTATTTGCAGTTTTTACAAAATGGAGTCTCAACCACTATGCCAAGTCCATTGAAAGCATAGCAAGGGCACCAAGGCTACTCCATGGAGAAAAGAAAAGAAAGAAAGCTCATGACAAACTGATTTCGGATGAGGCTGCTGGCATCATCGATGCAGAAATCCAGAAGAAAAACCAACAAATTTCTGGCACTTCCATAACATGGGGATTCAAGATGGTGCAATCCCATCTGGAGCAGTTACCTTTTCAAAGAGGTGGACACTATCTTATTAAAGGCTACATATCATTGCATCACAAAGTGTGCCACCAAAACTACAGAGGTAGTTATAAGCCTAACAACTCAGAAGGATGCTTTGGAAAAAGAGCTGAGTTCAACAAAACTAAAGTGGAGAAGATAAAAGAAAAGCTAACAGCACTTTCTATAGTCAATAAAAAAGTACAGATTTTAGAAGCTAGCAAATGCATTTGTAGCAAACTATACAAACTATACAAAATCTTCATTCTGAAGTACATGAGGCTAATCAAGTCAAAGCAGAAATGTAGGAGGAGATTTTAGATTTTCAAAAAAAAATATAGATGCAGAACTTACATGTCAAAAATATTAATATAGCATAAATTGTGTGTGGATCAACATGAAAAAGAGGCCTAAGTTGACAGAGCTAATCTTCAAATTTTGCAGAGTGGGATTAATGCTTTAAATACAAATGAGGATATAGATGTATATGAAGTCACTCATAAATATGTAAGCGTAGCACATGGGTTCAACAGAAGGGATTTTTAAAATCCCTTTTTTACACATTTTTTACATACCAAAGGGCACCATTTAAAGGGGGTATTCACAGGTTAAATAAAAAAAGGACATGTTTTATTCATGAAAAATTCATAGATAAGGGATTTTTAAAGTAGGCCTTGAACGCACGTGATAGGGTTTACTGGTTATATTAAAGAATTTGAATACATCATTGATCCTGTGTGCCATCCAAATTTAGTATAAAAATCTTGATGAATCCGGAGAGCAGGTAGATCCGGTGAAGGGGGATCTGAAGTAGGTACATCCAAAGAAGCTAGATCTAAAAAGCATACAGAAACAAAAACAACATGCCAAGTTTCAGGCTAGACTTCAGATAGAGGTAAACAAGTGATGGCCGAGCCAAATCAAAGTTTTCGGAAACTTCAAAGAGAATGTATAATTTTTAGAGAACAAGCTCGTGACTTCCATCATAATTTGTAATGGTTCAAGAATGAATATGAAGCTCTGAGGTTGGCCAATCAAGAACTTGAGAAGAAAAATGCTGAGCTTGAGGATCACCAAATTCTTGATTCAATAAGGATTACAAAGCTAAAAGAAAGAATTACTTCTTCCAGGGAATTAAGAGATGCTATTAGAAAAATGGATCAATATGAAGAAGATATTCAAAGGCTCCATAGTCATCATGTTGAATAGAAGAACTCCTAGAGAGTAAGGAGAAGTTTTTAGAGATACAAGTTGCAGAATTGAAAAAATCAGTTCAGGTACTGGAGTGGGCGCTAGAATAGTGTTCCACCTGCATACTAGATGCAATGGAAAATTTAAGATCCAAACAATTATGTCTACCAACAAACATGTTATGCAGCATGTAGTGGCTCACTTCAGCAAAGAAGTTCAGCCTCTCGCTTAAAAATTATCTCCAAGTAGTCCGAAAGGTCGTCAACAACATCTAGAATGTGCTCTAAAGCCATGACCTATAGAGGATCTCCCTCAACTCCCATTGTCTCACTGATCAAGAAGAAGAGGTGTTGTTACCTAGCTATATGGTGAGAGTAACTATCCAAAAGATACTAAACAAAGTACAAATAATCCTGATTCAGAATATACAGAACATCAAACAAATTTTTCCAGTTATTTGCATTCTATAATTCATTCCTATAGGCAAGCTTATCCTTTAGCTCATGTTATAGATATAAATTTTAGACAACCATCAAATAGATTTAGATTAGTTTTTCAAGATTTTCTATGTAATCAAGAAATTACAAAATTCGATTTTATTTCTACTTATCCCAATAATCCTAGTCATCAAGTGGGTTCAATTTTTG
The DNA here is from genome assembly GCF_041138505.1 of Cibotium barometz. Taxonomy (NCBI): domain Eukaryota; kingdom Viridiplantae; phylum Streptophyta; class Polypodiopsida; order Cyatheales; family Cibotiaceae; genus Cibotium; species Cibotium barometz. Next base: position 54,993,253 of record NC_141069.1, read on the forward strand.
TCCACGGGGCGGACTACCCACCGAGTGTGCCAACAGGTGTTAGCTTAGGACATAACCTGCCATAATAACTTTATATCTTAGCTTAGGGGTAGCTTAGGAATAGGATTTCAATAGTCATAAGTGTCGTTCTGATTCTCAAAGAGCCGATAATGATATACCTGTTTACAAGCACTCATTGTAATCATGCTTGAATTTATGGACAAATAATCAAGAAGGAGAGCTTTGAGTCTACTATCTATTTTTCCCATTATACTTTTTTCAGGCCAACCAGGTCTTAGTTCCTATAGTTGAGGGAATTTACAATTTTTTGGGTTCATATACAAGTTGCGTCAAAATGATCACAACAATATCAGTTTAGAATAGATATTTGGCAAGTTTATGGTGTACTTTTTCAAAAATTTATATTTATTTATTTTGGACTAGTGAGCGGTAATTATGTCCTTTTTTGGCTACCAAAGCGATAACTATTTCTTTCCTTTTTTATTTTTTATTTTTTATTTTTTTATTTTTTGTAATCCACGTTTCATTTTTGTTTTCAATGTTCACTTTCAAACTATGCATTCAGGCGATTTTGCTATTTCTAGAACGCGAACCTCGTCTCTTAAGATTCTGCGATGTTCGATGAAAGTACATCTAGGTGCATCTACTACTACACTACCTAATCCAAGGGACACCTAGCATAACTGGTGGTTCAAATTTAATAAGATTAGTCATTGGATTAAGCCTAATGGAACAAACCAAGTTTATGTAGAAATTAATATGAAATTAATTTCTCCCACTCAAATCTGAATGAGAGACCAACATTGGCCATGTAATAGATCTAAGCTAGGGTTACCCTATGCTCATATTTCGATTTAGGGTTCTAATTATCAAAATAAAATCAATTTTAAGACCCAATTACTACTTTTTGGAAAAATAAAACTTTACAAAAATATTAAAAAAATATAAAAATTATAGAAATCACAAGAAGGGAACGAATTAGGGGACTAATGGTAACAAGAAGCAAAATAATAATAGTAAGAATCATACAAAATGATAAAACGAGCATAAAATGCATTAACAATCCATAAAGATAATTGATTTTCCTACCCTAATCTTTTATAGAAGAAAACAATGCAAAGTGAGCAAAAGACATAAGCAGCACATTAGAAGATCACATCAATCACTATACAAAATTGAAACACCACTCCAACTACAATTTTTTTACTACACGAAACAATACCCAACAATATCTGCATTAATCAAGACTGACTGAAACAAAATCGCCAATCATGGCTCGCAAGCAAACACAAAAACCATGTGTTGCATTGTCCACTACATACACCAAAACAAATCAAGTTGAGTCATACTTATCATCTATAAAAACATAAAGAGCGTGGTATCGATCTACATGGTCCTTCCCAAAACGTGCATCTCCAACCATGGTTCTTGCCATTGCTTTGCATATTCTAGTAGAACACTTTGGATAGAAAATAAAGAATAAAAATTGTTTAGTTTTTGCAAATTCACATGTTTAAGTATATTTGTTCCTGTCTTTAAACATATGCATGAAGGTAACCAAAATAACAAACTAGGATCCTCAAGCATTGACCTAATGTAAAACACCGTTAAATCCATAACAAAATAGATTGACAGTAGTCCCAAGTGCATCAAAAAACAAAGCCAAATAAATCGTCATCAATATAGCACTGAATAAGGTCTAGATCCTCACTAATCATATGGATTCTGTCCCACACGCTCATCGATATAATCATCCCAATCATGTGAACTGCTAGCCTCCCCCTAGCCTCCCCCTAGCCTCCTTGCCTCCGAGGTAGAAGCAATGCCTGTACATATGAAGATAGAAGACCCTCGTCAGAGTCTATCGAAGCTCATAATAAACGACCTGACCTCAAACAGGCCTTAAGTAGAAGAGTTGTGCCGCCACAGCCCACTCAAGGGCAAACACCACCAGGATGACAGAACAACTCCAAATACCCTGCAAATGAAAGTAACGTTGTGCTTCAAAACGCCACGGATCTCCACACCCCCGAGATCCCTAGCACGAGATACATCTAGCAAATAATGGTATGCCACCAAATCCATAGGATGCATATGAAGTTCCTCGAAAAGAGGTGCATTCTCCAAGTAGTAAATCGTAGGAATCATACTTCGTCTCTCCGAACTACAAAAAGCATAGAAGAGGTATACTGCAATAGGATGACAACAACCAAATGAGGCAAAAAAATCATATATATCGAAAAAATTTCCCTGGAACCACCACTAAACACACTACCTCTATCCGGAAACCACCAGTCTCATAGTATCTATAAGGTGAGTGATGCATGACAATAACACAGTGCCAAATCTCCAAATCCGATACACGGTAATAGCACTCAACCCAACCCACTGTCTCCTATAAAACATACATAACTTTTATCAACCAAATTGCAAGACAAAAGTAAATGCTTGCAAGCTTCCAACACATGGAATATTACCTCCCATTGATGCCATAATCAACAACCAACCAGAATCACCAAGAGTCAATGCAGCCAAACCAGCTCCATATCGCACATGGTCCTTAGATACTGTATCCCACAGGGGCCTAGAGTCAGTGTGGCACCATGTACCACTCCACCGAAAGGGAGGTCAAAAAATATCAAATCAGCTCGCCCAAGAAATCGATCTCCCTTTCCTTACATATTGTCTCCCCTTGGGTGAGGATTTTTGCATGTGCTCATGAACTATGGTGTAGGATGCATTCTTTGTGCCATTTATAAAACCCTTACCAATAGCAATATAATCCCCAACAATGGCCAAACACTTGGACCATCCCCACATGACACATCTGAAAGTGGCACATGTGGCTGGTAGACATATGTTATCATTCTTTTAGAAATGATCAATGTTGTTTTGCCATATGAAGGCCAAAATCATAACTTGACATAATGTAGTATCAAGACAACAAAAATAAAATCCCAAGCTCAATTTTAGAGAGGTTGGAAAAGAGTTACCATCATCATGAGCATCCTTAATATTCATGTCTATCTCTACATCCAATAAGTCCACCCTTGGTTTACTCTTCCACAACTTTTTCTTTTTCTTACACATGCAAAATAAATCAACAAGCAACTTAAGACAATGACCAATAGTTAGTAGATGTTTACATTGATAAAGAACCCAACTAACCTCTCCTTTGTGTAGGTCTCTTTTTCTCCACCTCCTGCTCAACCACCTTCTCAGCATCGAGAGGATGCCCAAGCTTGAAATTTTGATGTGGAGATCTTTCTCCCACTCCAAAACATGACCTTTCTCAAGGTCAATCCACCAAGGGCACATCTCCAGCTCCCACTTGGACAACTTATGCATACTTTGGGGCTACATACACAAAGCCTCTAGAGCCATCCAACCACTTCTTTTCTCTTACAGACATGGCAAATGACCCCTTTCTTTCAAACACACAAAATATCTGGAAACATTAAAAAGCAACATATGATTGAGAAAGCACCTTTGAGTTAAAAAGAATGTAGCATTTTCTTAAGAACATTTCCAACACCACTTGCAAAAAAAATCAACCTATGGGCAGCCATCTGGACCATGTCAGACTTCTTTGTTGCCTTTTCAGCACTCTTTTTTTCCCTTGTGTCTTGGCCTGTATAATATCAAGAGGGAACAATTGCTTCCTCTTCTCAATCTTTATCCACTAAACACAAATAGTTCTATAGACATGATCTCCGCACACAAGGCTAAACATGTTTTTGGTTGTCTTGCTTGTCTCTCCAATAAACCCAACCAAAATATTTTAGACTCTATTGGTACATCACACAATGCTAATAAATTCAGCTTCTCCAGTGTTGTGAAGCTATCCACATCCCACTTTAAGGACCACACTTTAGCTCGCCATGCATCACCATGTTTTGGATTAATAATGTTAAGGATCTACACAAATGGATATCACTCTCAACACACTATGTCCAAAATTAAGATTGTCTTGAAACGCAAATAGAGTCACACTATATTAATCTCAATACAAATGTAATTCATCATTACAAAACACACTACAAAATACCTTCCCTATGCGGTCACCATATCTCATGGTGGCCAATTCCTCTATCTCCTTGGCTTCACCTCATCTTCTCCCATGGTCAAGCGCACTTGCTCAAGCTTTTTATTCAAGGCTTGAGCAATATGAACCTTTACATAACATCGAATCTCATCACATGAAAATTTAAAAGCAAAGCAAATCATGAGTATCAAACAAATCTTAAGCTACTAAATACTCACATTATAAACAAGCTTGCCCAAGTATCTACGAGTAAGAGGGTACCAAGGCTCGGATCCATTTGTATTCTTCTTTCTAATCATAGTAATTAATTTTCTATCTCTCTCTGGCAAATCTTTCATGTAATCATCATGATTGGCACAGCACTAATGTTGGCACAATTCACAATCTTGTCCCGCAAGGTTATGGTTACCAAAGCATGAGTATTCAAGCTTTAAAAAATGAAGGTAAAAATTTACAATTTGCGTGAGAAAAACACCACATGATCAAGATCTCAAACATAAATTTATAAGCAACTTACTAATTCATCCTTTGAACGCTTGCCAAGAGAGCGATCTCGCTCACACATGTAGGATCAATGATCATACACAATACACAGTGGTGCTTTGCTCTTGTTTGAGAAAATCATTCTTTGATAGCTTGTGTCCAAGCCACCGTATGATGTTTCAATTTTATAAGCTTTTTGTTGACATGGATAAAAATAATGCTCCAAAAGAAAATGTTTTGAGTGTGTTAGATGCTATTAGGGCTCTTCCTCTCAATAACAGTTTGCATGTTGCATTACATAGTGCCATCAATATACAGACTGGATAAGTTGGCCTCGTCATATGATGGATATGTTGCTTATGAGCTGCTGCCATGTGGGAGTGCTTCTGCAATGTATGGTATGGAATAGAGGTAGGATGGTCACTCATGGGTTGAGTACGTGACAAGCAGTTTTGGTTGTTTTGACGACGCTGTTTGATTCAGTAAATGCTCAGGCCATTTACATTGTGTGAATGTAGATCGTCCTTATTACGCCGGGATGGAAAGGCCAATTGAACAGAAGTTGTCCAAAGGGAATGGTTGGTTCATAGTTTAGTGATATTTCCTATAAACATTGTGATCAAATGCCTAAATGTGTGAAAACATGCCCAGCTATTATCTATTACTGTCTACTAAGAGATCATTAGAATACAAGAAGATGTGCTATACATATGGGTAATCATGCGCATCCTTACAAAGAAGTCATAAGTACATGCATTGGTAAAAATTTGGAAGAGAAGGTGAATAGTAGGGTTGCTCTTATTAATCCTTTCACTATAGCAAAGCAATTGCAAACAGCAGTGGCTCAAGATGTTATATTTGACATGCTAATGAAGGATGATGCACATGGTTACTTAGATATTAAGGATGATAAGTTTGCACAAATGTTGGAGTATGTTAATAAGAAATGCATTGAGAGGTGTTTGGAATATGCCAAGCGGGATAAAAATATTTTAGCTACTACTGGTCTTGAGGCAGTACTTGAACTTAAGAACAAGTGTCGATACCCATACCTTCAAAGTGTACTCTTTCCTGGCCAGTTAAGGGACAAACATCAACCCCATGTTTTTAAGATGTCTATGAAGGGTCCTGGTAGCGGATTAGACTTTGTTAACAAGATGAGGCCAGGTGGTAGTTTGCAACATATGTGGGTCCATTTTGACCATGTTCACAGGGTGTCTAGATGGCCCACTATGTCTGCCTATGTATACGATCCATTCATCCGTGAACTCGTCACCATAGCTATGTGCAAATTTAGAGTTGAGGATCGGCATGCACATATAGAATTTTGGAAAATGTTGAATACAATGGTATAGCAAAATGGCTTTTATAAACCCAAGTTCCGTGGATTCATGGCAGATGAAGCAAATGCTAATTGGATAGCTATTCGTACCGTTTATTTTGGAGGGGCGAAGAAAATATTTCCTAATAAAGAGAGAGGTTGTATTTTTCATTAGGAACAAAGTATGGTGGTGAGGCCCTCACGTAAGTGTATTTGACCATCTTTCATTGAGGAACACGTCTCTGTGTAGAAAATGGAGAAATCCACCTTTAGAGACAGCCGTTGAGGCTTGTAAAAATGAGATTCAAAAGTTTTGGTTTTTAGGCCATGGTGTGCAAGGAGAGATTCTTGCATTCGAGACATGGCTAGCTTGGTGGGATATTAGCTTTTCACTGGGGCTCTTAGTTTGTTACTCAGGAGGACTCCGGAGTTTTTGTTCCAAGGGCAAACCTTACTGAGGCGAAGCATGCGAGTATGAGAGCATCTGCAGGTTATAAAAGTCAAATTAGCTTATTTGAGGTCACAATAGACATGGCATTGGCTGTTTTGTAAAGTGTGAAGTATAATGCTTACTTGAAAGGTGTGCACTTTGGCACATGCCCAAAAATGCAGGACATGACTGATAGATTTATGACTACGAGTGAAAAAACAACTTCTGGCAAAAGACTCATTGATTTGGCTCACACAACTATGGAGGAGACGGGTATTGACACTCCTGAGATGCAACGTGGCAAGAGAGGTTGACAAAGTGTACACCAAAAGCGTCCAATGTGTACGGATCCAAGTGAGATCTTGGATGAAGACAGTCATCGAGACTAGAGTATGTGACTGCTGTGACAATAGACTGTCCCCAGGGTAGCACGCGGAATGCAGAGAGTGTGGAGACAAATGCATGTGTGGAGACTAAAATTCCCAAAACAATGTGGTCAATTTGCATAACTACTCCTAGTAACAAGGTAACTTGTTTTGGGCGATTGCTAGGATAAAATGTTAGATGTGGCTCTCAAATTATTGATGTGGGGTTGGATAGAAATAGTGGAGTTCTAGCTCCATGTTTTTGGGGTCACAAAAAGTATCCCGGTGGAGTTGTTGGAGGGTATGTGTGGTTTTGCAATTCGTCTTCGACAAACTCTTGGGATGTTGATGAGGACCATGTGATAGGTGCACCAAGACCGGCCCCTGGGGTTCGGCCTGTGGAAGAAGGTACCAATTTGGATTGTCATGAGGTGCAACTTCTTGAAAGAAATGGATTCGTCTTGCAAAAAAGGATTGCTATTCCGCAAAGCACACAAAATGATACAGTTGTGAATGGTGTGATGTTTAGTGCTTTTCATCCACGGTTTCGTGATGTGAAAATTGTGAGATGGAGGACAAGGTTAACAAAAGAATTTAATGAGAACATTGATAAGGGTCAGAACTTGGACAAACATGTAATCCGTGATGCCATAGTTGTATGCAATGAGTCTTATATCTTTTACGTAAGCACTAATGGATCTAGAGCATTGGGAGTGAACTACTCCGTTATGATCAATAACTTTCCAAGTTGCACACGTGAAGATTTTCAAAAAAGACAGAGCAAGTGCTCTACATACATTCCATGCAAGAACATGTACTTTGGTTACTTGTAGGTTCTTGGTTTGAATGTATGTAGAGCAAGTGCTCTACATACATTCCTCCATGCAAAGAACATGTACTTTGGTTACTTGTAGGTTCTTGGTTTGGATGCGCTTGCTCATGAGTTTATTCACCACGCAGCTCTAACGAAAATTGAGTTGTTAGGCAGGCGATCAAATGTCGCACCTTGAAAGAGCGCGGCTGAATGTGGTTATGTTTCATTGGATGTTTATGCCTTTTTGGGGTCTGTAGGACATGTGATTGTTAGAATTTTTATGCCTTTTTGGGGTCTGTCGCACCTTGAAAGAGCGCGGCTGAATGTGGTTATGTTTCATTGGATGTTTATGCCTTTTTGGGGTCTGTAGGACATGGGATTGTTAGAATGTTTTGTGTGGTTCAATTTTGGGTGGTTACAATGTTTTCTCTGCCTTTATTTTGGACTGGTTTTGTGTGTTCATGGTTCAAGCAATTTTGGGATCTTCCAACAGAGTTGTGGTTATGTAAGAAAGGTCACTTATATATGCACTGTGATATAAACCGATTTTGTGTATTGGTGGTTCATCCAATTTTGGTGTATTTTGACAGGTTTATGGTGAGGTATTATGTAAGTGCGTATGTCTTATGCTCGTTGGAGTGGAAAAAACTGAAGCACTATTTTCTAATTACATTTGTGTTGTAAACTTTAGTCTAAAAATTACCAATTTTTTTGGGGTTTATTTCCAAGTTTGGCTCTAATTTTCACCTCAATCGGAGAATGGGATTTCTCACTTTATCTACTAGATAAATGAAACCCACCTTTAAGAGTTTATCAATCTCTTCCTTGGCCTGTTTTGCATTATTAGGGTTCATCCTGATATCTCAAGCAATATATATGCTACTTGTCTGGAATAACGTCCTCCTTAAAGTTGATGTGATGATAAAACTGAGGATTTGCCCCCTTCATAACTCTAGGCAAACACATCTTATCGTGGAATGGAAAATAAAACAGAAAGAAAACATAAACATAGCTATCTCACTGGGTGATACAAAATTGTCCATGGAAACTCATAATGGAATACTAAGAACATAGAAACATGAGAGCAACATCAGCTCCAAGTAGATGATATACCACTCTCCAAAATATCAACACGTATGATTTCATCTCCCAAATTCATGTCTTCCAGATGATCTTCCTTAACTCGGTGGGTTTGCTTCATTTCCTTCTCATGTGCTTCCTATGCTGCCATTAGAGCCTTAATTTCTTCTAGCAGCATGCCCGCTTCATCCACCTAGAGGTCAACTCAGGGTATTGGTAATGTATGTAGATCGCCAATTGGGGTATACTGAGACACAATCTAGTCCACATCCACCTCAAATAATGAGAACAGATCTAGATTGTGAGTGAGAATCTCCTTCTCCTCATTAATATCTACCCTCTCTAATCGATTCAGGCCTTTAGCACATGGACTAATTGTTGTAGCATATCTTTGGATGCCACTTATACTCGAACCTTCTTCTTTCAGTTCCAAATTGTACTCTGGATCAATTGCCCAATTTATGCTTGATTTTTTCTTGCCGTAGAGCTAAGGTCTGCCTAACAACATTGGGTAAGACCCAGATATCCCCTCCATCTTTAACATAATAAATGCTACTAGGAAATCACATCCTTCTATCTGGATATCAATACTCTAAATTGGAATAAGAGGTTTCACTCTTTGTTGGTCCACTATTCTAATTTGAAATGGGGCTGGCTCTAGCTTTCGATCCTTAGTTCCCAGTTTCTTGTGGGTAGCATCTGAAATAGTATTCACTATTAACCCACCATCAAGGACCACTATTAACCACCATCCAGGACCACTATTCCTTGATGGTGGGTTAATAGTATTCACTATTTACCCACCATCAAGGACCACTCCCTTGATGGTCTTACCATGTATCTAAGTTATAACTACAACTTCTAGAACTATTGCATCCCAATCCATGAATTATCTGCACCTTGAAAGATGTACTCGCCTCTTCATCTTCTTTGTTCTTTTTCTTATCGGTCTATAACCATAAGCTTTTGGATCATCTCTATTAATTAGGCACTAGGCACAACAATTGATCTAACATCATATTGAGTTTCATGTTGAACTTCCCATAGATCATACTCAAGGTTGGTCTTACTATCACCCATATGCTTCACCTTCTTCCCACTTTTCTAGACTAAGGTATCCTCCCCTATTTTTACTTTTTGTGCTGATGTATCCTCCCAAACCGTGACTGGCTACACCTTGAAAGTTGCACTCGCCTCTTCCTCTTCTTTGTTCTTTTCCTTATCGAACAGTGCTTTAACAATCTAGTATGTATCCACAAGCTTCTAGATCATTTGTGTTTGGTAATTATGTTGAGATATCGAGCTCATCTAGTGAGGCAGTGGACATGCGGCCAGTGGGATGACAGGCTGTGTGATAGCCATTCTAGAGACTGGCACAGTTATAGCGCCAGCTCATTTAGTTGGGTTCGCACTATAGAGAACCCTAGTATGTATTTGGTTGAGTACCTTTTCATATGGTGTGTACTCTTATCTTTGTATATGGTGTGTTGAGTGTTGAGTGTTGAGTGTTGAGTGTTGAGTGAAGAAGAAGAAGATTTTCAGCCTCTCACCTTGTGTGTTCTCTTTTAGGGTTTTGTGAGTGTGTGTGTGCTTGCAAGAGCTCAAGCTCTCTTCTCCCCTGCATCTTTTCATGGTATCAGAGCCTCGTTCATGCTAAGGGCTGAGCTGCGAGCAAGAGAAGCACAGGAAGCGGTACGAGAGTAAGAGTTTCAACTACTCTTCCCTATTTGTGTTGGGACGACTACACCCTTGTCGGGAGCTCTACGGGAGGCACCGGCAAACGATCTCTGATTGAGGAGCTTTCTTCACGGGAGTAAAGCTAGAGGGCAACTATATTGTCCTATCGGACGTTATTTTTCGGGCTGAAAATGCGTTTCGAGCGCGTTAGGACCTCCATTTTTTAGAAAGCAGGCAATTTCGAGCACTGCGGGTAAGTCATCGATTCTCTGCAGAACTCTGTTTTAAGAACTACAGGAAGACAGATTGGTTGTGCAGACATTGTGTGTGCTACAAAGGAGGTCAACAGTTTCCATTGGGTGTATGTATGCACATTGAGGTCACTGGTTGTGATATTTGAGTGTAGTACAGTACCGCTGCAGAAAATACAGCAATTTGTGTGCAAGACAAACCAGAGTGCTGTTTCTGGTAAATTTGTGTGTCTAGCAAGATGTCAAATGATGGCATAAACCAGATTGTTGCTGAGAATCTTGATAAGAACAACTTCCATGCTTAGAGGTTCAGGTTGACAAATTTCCTGATGGGAAAGGGTTACTACTGGGACTACATAGAAGGTGAGCCATGAAGAGGCACCGGAGATACCAGAGATCAATCCGACTGTTACATATGTGAAAGAGTTCAAGGATTGGAACCAAGGAGCCAAAAAAGTTATGTATTGGCTCTCTATAAGTATACAGGACACCATGATTGGTGGGCACATACAGGATGCCAAGTCCCCTAAGGAGGCGTGGGACACCTTGGTAAAACTCTATGAAACGAATACAAGGCACGAAAGATAGAGTTGAAGAATGAACTTCATACTGTGCAGAAAAAGAGTATGTCTGTTGTGAATGACTATGCATTGAAGATCAAGGGTATTGTGGAATCCCTTGCATCTATTGGCATTTCAGTAGATGATGATGATAAGGTGAAAGTTTGTCTACGTGGTCTCGGGCCACAATACAAGGCGTTCAAGACGTCTATTCAGACCCGGGAAAACATTCCCAATTTCACAGATTTGGTGTCTATGTTGATTATAGAAGAGAAGAGCTTGGGTGAAGACCAATAGCCTTCTTCAAACAAAAATAATTCAGAGCAACAGGCCTTCTACACAAGTTCAGGAAGAGGACAAGGTAGAGGAGGTCATGGACGTGACCAAGGAGGTGGCCGAATAGGTAATCAGAATTATGGCCAGTAGCAGCAACAACAACAGTCCCAGAATTCATAACAGCAACAACATGCAAGTGGAAGAGGCCAATTCAAAGGCAGGGGGAGTCAAAGAGGTCGTGGAAATTGGCAAAGGCAGTATAATGATACAACACGCAAGTCAAAGAGGCCAATTCAAAGGCAGGGGGAGTCAAAGAGGTCGTGTAAATTGGCAAAGGCAGTATAATGATACACGTGGATGCTTTTATTGTGGTAAGCCTAGACATGTACAGGCAGATTGTTATAAGAAGCAGGCTGACATGCAAAATGAAAGATTGCAGCAAAACAACTATACATCCTCAACAATGAGGATAATGAAAGGTTGTTTGTTATGCAGCATGTTGTTAATGCCATGTCTAAAAATGTAGAAGCAGCACATAAAGATGATGTATGGTACGTTGATTCAGGTGCTTCGAACCACATGACAAGTCATGGGAAGTGGTTCAAGGAGATGAAAAACCTTGAAAGACCAGGTTTTGTGGAAACAGGGGATGACACCACTGCTCATCCAATTGCCCATGTTGGAGATGTGCCATTGTCTATGCATGATGGAAAATTGAAGTACCTTGCAGATGTACTTCATGTTTCGAACATAACAAAAGAATCTGGTTTCAGTTGGCCAGATGATTGAGCAGGGTTTGCAGGTTCAGTTTAATCCTGATGTGGTTGTTATGTTGAAGACTTTAAAGACAAGTGCAGGTTGGTTGCAAAAGGCAACACAGTGGGCAGAATGTTTACATTAAATGTAAACATGCCTGAAGTGAGTGCTGCGATGTTTGCAAATGGTTCAGGAATTGTTGCAGACATAGACATTTGGCATAAAAGAATTGGACATGTGAATGTGCAGAGAATGAAGTCTATGCAGACTAAAGGAATTGTGACAGGACTGCCAAAGTTTAAAGTTGAAGGTATGCAGGAAAATATGTGAAGCATGCTAATTTGGAAAGCAAACAAAGCATGTATTTCCACGTGACAGAAATGTGAGCAGAAATGCACTAGATGTTGTGCATTCAGATGTATGGGGTCCTACAAAGACCATGTCTATGGGAGGCTGCAGGTATTATGTGACATTTATTAATGACCACACAAGGAAAGTGTGGGTATACTTCATGAAGGAGATGAGTGAGGTGTTCACTCATTTTCAGATTTTCAAAGTTATGGTTGAAAAGCAAACAGGGAAATATGTAAAGTGCCTAAGGTCAAATGGAGAGGGAGAGTACTTCTCCAATGAGTTCTCTGAATTTTTGAAGAAGAATGGTATTCGGAGACAGTTTACATGCAGATACACTCTGCACAGCAAAATGGAGTTGCTGAGCGGAAAAACAGGCACATTGCTGAGATTGCGCGAGCATTGATGGGAGAGAAGAATATGTCGCATAGCTATTGGGCTGAGGTTGTTTTCATATCAGTTTACATCATGAACAGGACTCCAACTGTAGCCATACATGATGTAACTCCAGAGGAGAGGTTTACTGGCAGAAAACCTGATTTGTCTCATCTTAAAGTCTTTGGATGCATTGCATATGTGCATGTGCCAGATGAGCTGAGAACTAAGCAGGATCCAAAAGCTGAAAAATCTGTGTTTATTGGGTATTCTCTTGAGCAAAAGGGATACAGGTGTTATAACCCTGCTACACGTGAGTTGAGGGTAAGCAGGGATGTTGTTTTTTATGAGATGAGCAGCTGGTATGCTGCTGAAAAAGAAGCTATTGGGGCTGATGTGAGTGGAAATGTGGTTGCACAGAATACAAGTCAATAATCACAGTCTTTGAGTGGACCAAGAGAGTCCTGATCTAGTGGTTCAGTTGATAGACCATGGAGTGGCAGGCTGCGTCATAATATCAGTCTTGCAAATGTGATTAGTGAGACTTGGGTCTCATACATGGAAATGGGTGTCGATCGCAAAACACTTGGCGAAAAATATTTTATCGATGATGAGGTCCGTGTTGGTGTCGAAGACCATGCCAATGTTGGAGAAGCATTTGATGAAGCATAAGAATACGTGAAGCCCAGCTCTTTCTTCCCCATCTTTAAAAAGCTTTTTGAAATTAAAAATATTTACAATCTTTCTCAAAGTACCATTGAGGTTTTATCAATTTGTGCATGTGGTTGAGGGCAGTAGCTAAAGCAACGTAGCAATCGGATGCAGCTGAGCAGAGCAGAGAGTGGAGGATCGAGGCCAAAGCGTTAGACAGGTAGGCACAGGCGGGGGTTGACTGTGGCTATAATAGTGTCAGAGGTACAAACGACTGTGGCTATAATAGTGTCAGAGGTACAAACGACGGTTGATGTTGATGTTGATGATAGGTCAGAGTCGATAAAAATCAACGGAAATAGTGATGAATAGGTACAGTTGAGGTAATAACCCTTAAAAGGTAACCCTAAAACCAAAACTCTGATACCATATTAGTAGATTAGGGTTAGGGTTGTGGAAGATTAGGGTAAAAACCTAACTAAAACATGATGCTATAGAGTTTGTATAAACAAGAGAGAGTTGGAGAGCTAAGAAAATATTGATTACACGATTCAATGAATATTGATTGCTTGTATATGCGTCAAGTACATGCTTTTATGGCCATGTGACTCTTCTAGATGACATAAGCAATAATGTCAAATATGTCAAACAAGTGTAATATCTAGATATTCCAATCATCATAAGAGTGGTTTTACACACATAATATGTAGCCTTAGAGGTTGTTCATACACATATACACATGAGTACACAAACACTAGCAACACTGTTGCAGATAAAATAGGTAATATTTTTTTAAAACGAGAAATATTTGACATCTTTCAAAGATTCTATAAAAAAGGTTCACTTTTTACCTCTTTTGAAAAGTGGTCTACGCATGCGTAAAACACTGCCAAAAAATGATAATGTTTTGGACACTTTACACGTTTCCTACAAAAATTGACATGAAAAAAAGAGACTTCGTTTTGCTTATTTTTTTAGATTATAATTGAAAATCTAACAATAAGTTTTCAAAAAATATGCCAAAATAGAGACAATGTTTATTATTGCTATCTTCAATCCATTTAAAAAATGATACAACTGTAAAAAGAAGCTATTTTCTAAACATATAGCTTATGACATAGTTATAGTTCCTCATAATCATTGCTATCTATACCAACATCATTACTAGTTGATGTGTCTTTCTATAAGAAGATAGAGGAGGTATTCTCTTCTTTACACCACAAATGTAGGTTTTTCTTCTATGTGTACACTTGAAGCTTTGACTCCTTGGGTCAGCTGTCATGTTAGCATAATTAAGGATGTGCTACAGAGTGCAACTATAAAAAACTATCTATTTATATAAATATATTATACAAGTGTTATCTTAATACAATTATTATCTTAATTATAAAATCTTATTTTGGCTCTTGATGAGAGTAGTATTAAAATCCATTTTGAAGCTCTTGAGTATCATAATTTCTTAATCGATAATATATACTTTTTTTAAAAGAGTTTGTTACGCACATATGAATTTTAAAATATCATGAATAAGCTATTTAAAAGTTGTCTAATTTTGAGAAACAATTATACACTCATTTTTAAAGAAAATGTATTCTTGAGGTAACAAAAAGGGGTTAAAAGGATAATTTTAGTTATTAATTTAATGAGTTTAGAAAGATAAAGCTTGCTTTAAGAAACAAAAGTTTATACTGTTCAAAATACTTTTTTGTAAAATATAAGGCAAAGACTGGGGTTTGAATCTTATTGGTTACTACAGATGGTAAGAATCTTTTAGCTACAACATTTGTGGCCAACCTGGTGCAAAGCAACAACTTCTCAGCTAAGAGTTGATGTTTTGCATAAACTTGATATAAAAACTCAACTTTTATAAAAAAATTAGATCTTTTGCATCAAGTTGGTACAAAACATCAACTTTCTACGTAAAACATCAACTTTTTATAAAACTTGATGTTATACATCAACGTTATGCAAAACATCAACTTTCTCACACAAGATGATGTTTTGTATTATTGTCGTAAAAACATCAAGTTTTATGAAAAAGTTGATGTTTTGTTTCAACTTTGATGCAAAACATCAAGTTTCGTAGAAAAGTTAATGTTTTACATCAACTTGATACAAAACATCAACTTTTAGGCTAAGTTGATGTTTTGCATCAAGTTGATGCAAAACATCAACTTTTTCATACAACTTGATAATTTGCATCAAAGTTGATGTAAAACATCAACTCTACCACAAAACTTAATGTTTTGCATCAAGTTTAGGAGAAGAAAGTTGGAGGATTGGAGGTCAATTTTCACAAATCTGTTTTAGCAATTCCGTCCGCGCGTAGGCATGCGCATTAGCAAATCGCTCTGTGATGTCTACATAACCTATGTCCTATCTATATCATCTTATCCTAGGAATATGTTTTCTTTAATTTTATGATTTATAAGATTTTTTAAAAAATTTAAAGATTTTATTAGCTATTATCTACTATTTTTAATGAGTTTTTACAAATTTGTTGGTGATAAAAATAAAAAAATCTCATAAAAATATCTAAAAATATCTCAAAGTTAAAAAAATAGCCCCTAAAAGTTGATGTTTTACATCAAAGTTGATATAAAACATCAACTTATAGGCTAAGAGTTGATGTTTTACATCAAAGTTGATGCAAAATATCAATGAGGACAAACTTGATGGGACTAACTACCCATTGTGGTCCTATATGATGAGGCATGTACTGGTTGCTAAAGGCCTTTGGAATGTGGTCAGTGGTAGTGAAACTCATCCTATTTCACAAAATACCAGTGCAACTAGGTGTTGCAAGTAGTAGAATCTAATACAGATGTGGCTCCTCCACATGCAACACCACCAGTACCTTCCACTGTTGCTCAAATGAGACAGGATGGAAGAGATGCACATGCACATGCATTGCTTGCACTTTCTGTGAAGCGAAGCATTATTCCTCATATTCGGTCATGTAAGACTTCAAAACAGGCATGGGATGCACTTGCTGCATTATACCAAGTGCGCAATGAAGCATGTGTTGCATATCTACACAAACAGTTGGTGTCTGAGCACATGAATGAGGGAGACTCAATGGACAGTTTCTTGACCAAGATCAAAGATTTTAAGGAGCAACTTGCTAGTGTGGATGAGATATATCCTGATAGTACATTGGTGCCCACATATCTCAATGCATTGCTAGATTCTTATCAGAGTTTTGCCTCTATCCTAAGACTCATGATGAAGGGAAATCTAAATGCCCTTACATTTGATGAGCTGGTTTCAGTACTCTTGCAAGAAGAGCAGTCTAGGCAAAACAGATCTAATATGCGAGTTGGTGACCAAGCTTTTGTTGCCAATCAGAAAGGCAAAGATAAAGCTTCTTCGCATGGTGGCTATAAGCCAAAATCAGAATCCTCAGGTAAGGATGCAGAGAAAGAAGGTGATAAGCCTAAAACGAAGGGCAAGTGTCACTATTGTGTAGGAAACCAGGGCACTACATACATGAGAGCAAGAAAAGGCTAGAGAAGGAGAAAAAGAAAGAATCGGGCATGGGTGTGGCTAATGCATCTGCACCAAGTGCAGAGAAAAAGGAATCTACAAGTTTTGCTCATGATGATTGGGCATGGACTGTACATTACAGTTATGACCCTTATGTTTATGATGTATGCATGTTAGTTGGCAGAATCGGATGCTTGGTACTTTGACAGTGGTGCTAGTAAGCATATTACTTCACAAAAAAGTTTGTTCTCATCTTTGGAATCTGTCCCAAGTACAGGAACCATCACATGTGCAAATGGTTCGTCATATCCTATCAAAGGAGTTCGTAGAGTTGTGCTCACTGCTGCTGCAAATGGGGGAAGATTTACTCTTTCGAAAGTTTTATATGTTCCAGGCATTAAGAAGAACTTGCTGTCAGTTTCAGCCTTAGCCTTGTCAGACTTGACGGTGAAATTTATGGATGACAGATGTACAGTTCATGATAGAAATGATGGTTATTCTATCATTGCCTCAGGTACCTTGTTTCATGGCCTATATAAGATGGATGTATTTGAGAAGTTACAGCATGGTGCTTGCTCAATCTCTACTAGTGCTATGAGTGATGCAGAATTATGGCATGCAGGATTTGGCCATCTGAATTATGGCAGTTTGTTACGCCTTCAAAGATATGATATGGTGTCTAAGTTGCCAACTCTTGAGACCCCTACTAGACATGTATGTGAGGGGTGTATTCTTGGTAAAATGCATCGGGCATCATTTCCAAAGGATGGATCTGTGATAGCTGTTAAGAAATTACAACTTATACATAGTGATGTATGTGGTCCTATGAGGACACCATCTATTGGGGGATATCTCTACTTCGTCACTTTTATCGATGACTACTCCAGATATAGCTGGGTGTATCCATTAAAGCAGAAGTTAGAGGTTTTTATGTGCTTTAAGCACTTTGTATCCATGACTGAAAATGCATGTGAATGTAAAGTTGGCACCCTTCGTTCAGATCAAGGGGGGGAGTATATGTCCAAGGAATTTCATGCATATATGGCTGAAAAAGGCATAAGGCATCAATGTACAGTGCCATACACACCTCAGAAAAATGGTGTGACTGAGAGGAAGAACAGGTCTCTCATGGAGATGGCACGATGTATGATGAAAGCCCAAGATTTACCTCATGGTTTTTGGTTAGAGGCAACTATGTGCACAAACTATGTGTTGAACAAATGCCCTACCAAGGCCTTGCAGTCTAAAACTTCTTATGAAGCTTGGCATGGCGCAGGAAGCCTTCTGTGGCTTATTTGCGTGTTTTTGGTTGTCTTGCTTATGCTCTTGTGCCTGAGCAACAATGTAGTAAGCTTGATGATAAGGCAGTTAAATGTATATTTGTGGGATACAGTTCAAAAAGCAAGGGATATAGACTCTACCATCCAGCCTCAAAGTGGATTTTGGTAAGTAGAGATGTTATTTTTGTCAAAAACTCAGTTCAGCCCATGCTTTCATGCAAAAAACAACAGAATGTATGCTCACAGGACATGTTTGATTTGCTCCTACCTTGTTTAATGGAGGGCAACCATATGTAGAGCAATTGAATGCTCAACCAAGCACTGAAATTCAGCCTTGGGCAGGTACAAAATTAGCCTTTTGAGGGATGAGGCAATTATTGAGGATGTAGTGGATGAGGAGAGAGCAGCCATAGAAGAATCTAGGCGTATGCTAAAATGGCTTATGCAGACATTGAGGGATAGCAAGTTAGCAACTCCTTTACCTAGCAGAACTCGTGCAGGTTCTCATCATGCAGATTATTCTCATGTGGATCATGTTCTCATTTCTACTTTATGTAATGAGGAGAAACCTGTTTCCTTTGAGGAAGCACAGGATAATGATCATTGGATGCATGCTATGCAGGATGAGTATAACTCTATACTCAAGAATGACACCTAGTATTTGATAGATCTACCTCATGGGCAAGAAGGCCATTATTACTAAGTGGGTTTACAAGTTAAAACACAAAACAGATGGTAGCATTGATCACTACAAGGCCAGACTTGTTGCAAAGGGGTATGCCCAGCAAAAGGGCATTGATTATTATGAGACCTTTGCACCCACATCTCGTATGACTACCATTAGGTGTCTCATGGCTTTGGTAGCACATCATAGGTGGAATGTACATCAGTTGGACATTAAGACTGCATTCTTGAATGGTGATTTACATGAGGAGGTGTATGTATCGCAGCCTCCTGGTTTTGATGTGAAAGGGAAAGAGTCTAAAGTATGCAGGTTGAAAAAGGCTCTTTATGGCCTTAAGCAGGCTCCTAGAGCATGGTATGAGAAGATTCATGCATACTTGGTTGCAAATGATTTTTGCAACAGTCCAACAGAAAGTACCCTCTATGTGAAGACGAGTAAGGACACATTTTTTGTCACCGTTCTATACGTTGATGATATGCTGCTCATGGGAGCCAATAAAGATCAGATTTCAGCCTTTAATGTCAATTTGCAATCATCGTTTGAGATGTCAGATTTGGGGCCTGTGCATTATTATTTGGGGATTCAGTTTATGCAGTAGTGCAATGATGGTATTATTATGTTGCAGTTTCAATATATACAGAAGCTATTAAAGAGGTTTAATCTTGAAGACTGTAAACCTGTGGCTACACCTATGGAGACAGGTACTCGACTTAGTCTTCAAGATGCAGGAGACTCTTTTGATGCTATTTTGTATCAACAAGCTATTGGATCCCTTCTTTATGTATGTAACATGAGGCCAGATATACAGTATGCGGTCTCACAGTTGAACAAATTTATGCATAGCCCAGGTACAAAGCATTGGCTGGTTGTCAAGCGGGTTTTACAGGGCACTCAGTATTTTGGATTGTTTTATCCAAAGGGGGGTGAGTCACAACTGCATGCTTTTAGTGATTCAGCTGTTATAACACACGAGGGTTTTGCTTTTGCCTTAGGGATTCATGTATATCATGGCTCAGCAAACAAGAGCAGCCTACAGTGGGGCCACTTCGAGCTGTGAAGCTGAGTACAGGGCAGCTTTTACAGCTATAGTTGAGGGTGTGTGGCGGCTCAGACGTCTTATGGCTGATTTGGGTGTGTTGGATGGTCGTCTAGCACTACAATTTTCATTGACAGCCAGAGTGCATTAGCAATAGTGAGAAACCCAGTGTTTCATGCTCTCACTAAGCACATTGAGGTGCATTACCACTTTGTCAAGGAAAGACTCTCTACAGCAAAGATCAGCTTGGTCTATGCGCCTACACATGACAACATGACAGATTTATTCATGAAGGCTCTTCCTCATAAAAAGTTCAAAGCTTTTCGTAAAGCTTTGGGCTTACTGCCTTTTCATGATTGATCGGCCATACCCTGTACATGTTCACATCATCACTCCAGGGGGGATTTGTAGCATTATATGGTAGTGATGTGTGTAAACACACTTAGGACCGTCGGGTCACTTTTTCCCTCACTAGGAGGTTTTTTCCCCCATGCATATGTACACCCTCTTATCTACTCATTTTGGGGTGTATACTTATCCTTTGTATCTAGCACACATTTGTTCATTCTATTCTAGTGAGTTTGTGTGCTCTCAAGCTTCTCTATCTTGTGTGTGTGCATTGTTGAAACCCTGACCCTAATTCTAACAACAACAACTGACCTAATGTTATATTAAGATTCATGTTTTTAAGACCTTCCCACATATCATACTTAGCATTGGTCTTATTATCACCCCCAGGCGCTTGACCTTCTTCCCACTTTTTGGACCGGGGTATCCTCCCCTAATTTACTTTTCTGTGCTGGTATCCTCCCCATTGTTTTGAAGCATCCTACTTCCGGTTGCTTCTATACTACTACTGACTTCCCTTTAAACACCATCCAGGTAGATTTCATTCACACATTCGGTTCGTATTGGCACTCTCTAGTCTTCCATGAACTTATTGATTGCTTTCCAGATTCCAGATTCTTCTGATACTATCCAAAACTATTGTGCACTCTTTTGTCCTATGGACTGCTCCATGAATTGGTAACATTAGAATTTCTTATCGGACCTTTTTCATATATCTGCAGAGTCGGACTAGCTACCATACCATTCTCAACATCCTTGGCTTAGGAAGAAACTTGTTGATCATTCCACACTGCCCCCTTGTGCTTCTTGCACTAACTTGGCAACCTAGTCCCAGACATGCCACTAATTTTGCCCAATCCATGAGCCTCTCCTTTGTTCTTGGCACTTCCCAACTCCCTTTTGCCTATCTCATTGGACCTTAAGACTGTGTGGCTGCTAATACAACCTTTGGTGGACAATCTTCCACTACTACAGCTTGCTCTAGACCATATTAAATTGTCAGGGCCTTCGAGGTAGACCCCTCTACTTGATTCTACTCCAGTTCTCATGGCACTGCTAAACAGAACATTCAAACTTTCAATGCCCTAAAGCCTAATGATAATAACATTGCCTTACCATGATACTCTGCCAATGCCTAGATTTTGAATATCCAGAGTTTGTCACCTTGACACTCGTTTCTAATTTGGATGTCTCTTCTCTGCCAATGCATAGATACAGAATATCCAAAGTTTTAGTAGTCACCTTGATACTCGTTCCTAATTGCAATGTCTCTTCTTTGCATTCCTCAGACTGCCTCCCATCTCTCCTCATTTAAGGTGTCCTGGTTCACACTAGGCCGACCAAACTTAAAAATGATCTGACCTCTATTATTATTCTTAAGCAACTATGTACACTAAAACTATAGACTTTTCCTATGGAAAAGTGCCTTGCAGTATGTTGACCGGGCAAAGCTATGTTAACCAACAGAGTCATTTTATATATATGAACCTGCTTTAGCATAGGCTAGGACATTCCAACCTTCAAAAAAAATGTCTGGAAGAATGCATCCTCTATTCAATTATTGACTAGCTACCAAAAGAGAGAGAACTAAGCAAAGGGCTCTTGCAAGAATTCAATGAAACCTTATTTTCCTTCTTAGGAATTCATGGATTGAGGCATACATGATCTACTCGTATCAACACAAAAATAGTTATGTACACACTTAGTAGCGTGTGATAATTTTTTCCTTTCAAAGATAACAAATTATATTTGGCCTTTCTGTTACTTAAATTCAACATTTTAGTAGTACATATTATCTGATGAGATGAAGTAGTTCATATTATTCGATGCATATCAATATTATTTGATGCATTTTAATCTTATAAAGCTATAGTGTGTTTGGGACATCTCTCTCTCTCTCTCTCTCTCTCTCTCTCTCTCTCTCTCTCTCTCTAGCTCCACCTTCTTTTCAATTTCCATATATACTGTGTGGGCACAACCCAATTCCCAAAAAATTAGGGGGGTAGCTCCTTGCTTTAAGGCTTGTAAGACATAAATCTAGGAATTTCTTTGTTTCATTGATCCTTAAAAAAAGAAAAAAACCAATCCCAAAATCTAGAATAAAAGAAAAGTAAGGGAAGAGATGAAGTGGGAGACTTGCAAGAGAGGGGAAGACTTGTAGGAGAGATGAAGTGAGAGACGTGCAAGAGAGGGGAAAACTTGTAGGAGAGGGACAAACTTATAGGAGGGGAAGACTTGTAAAGTAGCAATAACAACAGCAAGACAATTGTCATCAAGAACGATATACATGATAACACATCACGTCAAAAGTTATAGCCATGGTTGAAAAAAATAAGGTAATCAATGTTACTCCCCATCCTGAAACAATTAATGAGTTCTATGTCCTAAATAAGAAAGATTTTAAACATTATTGTGCAGTAGAGCATAGATTCCATAAGTGTAAGTGCATGGTACATTTTTTTGAGATTTACTGTAAATAATAATGTTCAATGCAGATTGTTTCAAGGATGTATACCTTACGATGAAAGTTTTGGCTACTCACAAAGCATTAATCCCAATAAAAATGATAACAAGCTCTAATGGTACATACAATGACAGAGATTGCTATAAAAAATATATGCATGAAAAGACATCAGTGTAACTCGATTTTTAGCTGCATTGAAATGTGCCCAAGATGTGGTTCCTTGTAAGAAAGAGAAAAACATAGAATCTCAAAGCCTGCATGTGTGTCGCGAGCTCCAAAATCTCCATCTTTGTTTTGGAGAATGTTTTCGTGCTCGAAGCTTCGCAACTAGCTTGGCATTCATGTGACAAAAGCCTACTATATTGGTTGTCTATAGTAGACCAACTTGTTTCTATGCTCCCAAATTATGCAAGGTGCACAATCCTATGCTCCCAAATCAAATGGAAACCATATGCACACACAACTACTTAGCATCATCATTGATATCAATTTTGTTAAGACTACAATGAATGCAATTTCACAAGGCATTCTTGATTGACATTTGTTGCAATCCAGGGACCTCATATAATGTACTATTCGTTACACTAACAGAGTAAGGATTATATTCATCATGTATAGATAGCATGCTTATGTTCAATATTGAGCACAATTCCACTATTTAGATGTACAATATTGAGCACAATTCCACTATTCACATGTATAATATTGAGCACAATTTTAGTATTCAAATGTACAATATTGAGCACAATTCCAGTATTTAGATGTACAATGTTAAGCACAATTCCAGTATTCAAATATATAATATTGAGCACAATTCCACTATTCAGATGTACAAAACAATCAGTCACACAGAGTGATCAATCGCAGGCTAACACAACCAAATCCCTTTAAAGCAAAGAGACCAAGGTTTGTTGACTTGAGGCTTCTTCTAGAACATTTGAGCAGGCTTCCCCGAGACCACCATGCCTCCTCGAACATGAACATGGATAAACACCTTGAATTTTTTAAGGTTGTCAAAAGAGAGGATGCTCTATACTTAGAGCTAAGATAATGGGATGACTTTCTAGCTATACCTAGAGTTTTCCAAGGTTGTCAACAAAAGAGAGGATGCTCTGTACCTAGAGCTAATACAACGTGATGACTTTCTAGTTGCCACTATGTAAGAATTGAACTATGGGCTCCACCTCGAGTTACACATAAGGGTAATGAGATACATAATGCGATTGCCAAAGATGGGTTTTTGCCAAGGAATTGTCTTGTTGGCAACGTGTTCCTTAACTCG
This sequence comes from Cibotium barometz, assembly GCF_041138505.1. Taxonomy (NCBI): domain Eukaryota; kingdom Viridiplantae; phylum Streptophyta; class Polypodiopsida; order Cyatheales; family Cibotiaceae; genus Cibotium; species Cibotium barometz. The sequence continues at coordinate 55,017,269 of NC_141069.1, forward strand.
TATGCCAAATGTAGGTTACTTGGCAAAGTACAGGACATGTGTTTAACAAGCTCTCGATTTATGATGTAGTCTCATTTATTGCATTAATTGAAGTATATGCAAAAGAAGATGATCATTGTGAGGAATCACTCAACTGTTTTAATAGATGTAGCCTTAGTGTGTCTCTCCAAATGATGCTTGTGAGAGCATAGGAGCCATAGATAAGGGCAAAGAAATATTGCCAACCAAAAATTTGAAATCAGACCTTTTTCTTGTCAAGGCATTGGTCAATATGTATACCAAATGTAGCATGCTAGCAAAAGCACAAGGAGTGTTTTAGAAGCTTGTGGTTTATGAAGTAGCCTCATAGAATGCACCTATTGTACCCATGCATCCTAGTTGTTTCTAAACATGAAATTTTGTGCTAGTGTGCTATTGGGGTATGCATTATCTGTATCATCTTTGTGCGTAATATTGTGGCATTTATAATCAAGTCTAATAAGATGCACCTTGTGTTTGATTTCATGTCCACCAAATAGACAAGGGACAGAGGAGTAGCCCAATGGTAGAAGTCTTATTTATAGCCCAGGTGCCGAGTTGAACCCCCAATGGACTCACCCCCGCCCCTCCGATCCATTAAGGGGTGGGATTAAGTCTTTGATCTTTATTGCTCAGGTGGCGGGTTAAATCGCCAATGGACCCCTTCCATCCCTCTTAGGGGTGGGATTAACACAGTCCTTGCATTTACAAAAACAAGTGTCAATCAGATAAGGTACAAGGGAGAGCTTTGGATATTGGAATATTCGAGCGACAAAGCCATTGAAACCTTCCGATAGACCCTTGAGAGACCTTCTCTTTTATGTTATCGATTGGCTATGGCTACGTTCGATCTACCTCTGCATTTGAACCATATCTCTTGCCTCTCGTCATCGAAGCAGCCGCCAAAATCGGAGGTGAAGGAATGCTGCTTAGGGCGGATGCGGTTCGGTTGGAGGTCCACAGTTGTGCTAAACTGTAAGGAAGCGAGGAGGCGAGCCCCTTGTTGTATGTCGGTGGATGTGGATAGCGAGTCTGCGGAGGGCGAAACCCAGGCTGCTGCGGAGTCCAGGAGAGGTTTGCTATGCGATTTGCTTTATGGGTTTAGGTGTAATGATCAGCGTGCGCCCTAAACAGGAGCCCTAATCTCTTTTCTGGAAAAAATTAACTTTATGTATGTATATATATATATGGCCTGTATTTTCGCCTGTTCTCGTTTGCAGCAGAGGAGAGGTTCGCGGTGCTGAACACGGGAAAATGGGAGTGCCGTTCCTGCGGGTACACATACGACCAGTCTACAGGAGAGCCGTCGTACCCCATTGCTTCCGGCACAGAATTTCGTCAGCTGCCGGACGACTGGCGGTGCCCAACTTGCGGCGCTGCCAAGTCCTACTTCAACAGCAAGAGCGTGGAGGTGGCCGGCTTTGCTGAGAACCAGAAGTTCGGGCTGGGCACCAACTCCCTCACCTCCGGCCAGAAGAGCATCCTCATCTACGGCTCCCTCCTCCTCTTCTTCCTCCTCTTCCTCTCTGGCTACTTCCTCCAATAGGCCGCAGTCCCATGTATGTATGCTTGTTCTTCTCTCTCCCAATCATCTCTGATTATCGGAATTGTAACATTACGCCAACAAAAACAGGATCATCTGTTGTGTTGTGTTCAAGTTCCTGATTTCGTGGGGGGCCGTTTTCTGGCCAAGTTTATCCTCTTTGTTTGTTGATAGTTTCATAGCAGGCCTGCATTCTTAAGAGGCCCATAACGTGCTATGCTTGTCCTCGTCCCATTAATCATAACATGTTATAAATCAGCCTTGCTACCACATAAGTTTCTGTGGTGGAAGACTTAAGGAGCCTATACTTGCTTGAGCCTTGTACAAATCTAGCTCACTTGCATGAGGCACTCCTACACACATCAACCTCTTACATGATGGCACACATTTCCCTTCTCGGTCCAGCTCTTTGATAGGCTGCAAGTTTCTAGGAAAAGCATGGATGCCATGGTATGTGCAGGTGTTTTGCATTTGTGTAAAGTTCTTAATGCATTTGTTGGTCTCAATTCAGCCTCATTATATGTTGCACCTTGATAATACCTTTTCCTTCTTCTCAGTGCTCTTGACTCCTTCCAGTGTGTGTTTTAGAACCATGGAGCGGAGCATAGTCTTGGCCTCAATCTTAAGTAGGAGGCATGCCGTCTCATCCTTTTTTTGTGGACAGTTGGGTAAAATCTTGCCTGTCTAAGTTGCTGGCTGAATTTTGTGAGGCCCTTTAATCTTCTGCTTGCATCTTGATGCTCAACAGTAAGCTGATCTCACTGATGATTACATTGATTGGAAAGATGGCAGATTGAGTGGTGAATCCATATGAATCACATGTCAAAGGAGGTGAGTGGCAAATCCATATGAATCCATCGGATGTGAGTATTCAGTGGTTAAGCTAGCACAACTGACGATGAGAGTCGACAAGTACATTCAACTGATGCTGAAACTCTTATAGTCTATTTCCTTCACGAAGCTGGTTAAGGGGCAGTTTGGCTGAATATTCCACACTTTCAAACTTCTTGAGACAATTTTTGATATGGTTTTGCTGATAGTAGTGTGGGAGTGGATTGCACTCCTCTGAGGATTGCAGCGGATGCCCTTTGTTTTGAATCTAAGGATGATCTCTCTCTCTCTCTTTCTTTCTCTCTCTCTCTCTCTCCCCCTTTTTAATCATTTATGGTCATTGGATTTATAAAATCAAGCCGACAAAAACAATATCATTTCTGTGTTGTCTTCAAGTTCCTCACAGCATCTGGACGGTTTTTAAGTCAAGTTTTTATCCTTTTGTCTGTTGATAGTAAGTCTGTGTTCTTAAGAGGCCCATCATGAATGCGCGCTTGTCCTTGTCCCCTAGATTGTAATTCAGTATTTGGAAGATGTTGTAGTCAACCTTGTCTATGAGTTTTTGGTTGAGGCGAAAATCCCCTGTATATGAGACCTTTACATGTGGAAGGTCGTGGATGCACACACAGTTCATCCTTCCACAAATCTAACTCCTCCTGTGAGTGCACACATTTTCCTTCTCTATCCAATAAGTAATAACTTATGGACCTCGTTGTATGTGCAGGTGTTTGTGTCGTTTATAGTACTCAAGCATCAGGTTGCACCTTAATAGTTCCTCCCCCCCTTGCTGAGAAGAATCTCACATGCAAGTGCTATTAGAACCTTGGAGCTGAGCATGGGGTGCTTGTAGGGGTAGAGCCGCAAATGTTCATAGCCAAATGACCTTGGCCATATGTTGTTGATTGAAGAGCAAGATCTTGCATATACCTGAGATGTAGGCTGAATTGTGCGAGGCCTTTTTGTCTTTGTAGTTGTGTCTTGACGTTTGAGATTAAATTAACACCTAAGAGTTTGTCCATCATTTACGATAAATGCAAGGGAGATTCTCAAGGAGTTAAACTATCAAGAGCTCATATCTCTCTCTCCCTCTCTCTCTCTCTCACACACACACACACACACACACACACACACACACAAACGCACACACATACACATACACATACACATACACACATGCGTGCACGCACGCACACATGCCATGCAACTAGGTGCATTACATTAAGAAAACATTGAGCTAAAATATGTATGCAATAAACTGGTAACATTATGGAGGAAACAGTTCAAGTCAAGGAAAACTTGTGTGTGTTGCAGGGAACACATGCAAGAATGTTGGGAGTATTGGTAGATTAGGGTTAGGGTAGTGCAGGATTAGGGTAAACACCTATGGGTGTTTAAATTGCAGCATGATGCTATGTTGTTTGCATAAACAAGAGGGAGAGAGAGAGAGAGAGAGAGAGAGAGAGAGAGAGTTGGAGAGAGAAGAAAATGCTGGAGTGAATGCACGACTCAATGAATATTGATTGCTTGTATATCTTGAAGTACATCAAAGTACATGCTTTTATAGCCATGAGACTCTTCTAGATGACATGAGCAATGATGTCCAGTAGCTATAATATCTAGATATTCCAGCCACCATAAGACTAGTTTCACACACACTCACACACACATAATATCTAGCCTTAGAGGTTATTCATACACAAACACACATGGGTACACAAACAGTGGTGCTACACGTACACGAATATCCAACATATCCCGGATCCCTTGGAGCTAAGGTGGGAGTGTGACGAAGAACTTTAATAGGTAGGAATACACATGCTTCATCTTTGATCCAAACTTGGCATGTTCATGGTTGATGGCTTAGAGGCTCATGTAACTAGGCTCAAAGTCTGGTTACATGAGCCTCAGAGGCTGGTGAGAATGTCCTCAAGAGGCTTAGAGGCTCAACACTAGTACAGCTCAAAGGCTTATCCCAGCATGTCTCAGAGGTTCATGTAGCTTATTCCGAACTTGGACTCAGGGCCAAGGTAACTCTGGGAGTTAGTGAACCATGATCTATATTGGTTTCATACACTATCCTCCCTTGCTTTGATCAAGGATAACAAATTATTATGGGAGAGAACTGACTCAAAGCACCACATACATTGATTATTACATATCATTTTGGATTTAATACAGGCAGAGTATCCAACACACACATTATTTATTTGTATTTTGGGATACTACTCAGGCATAGAATCCTTGACACTCACATACATAGAAAACTAAATGAAATTGCCAAGGAAGAGGAATCCCTCCTCACTCAAAAGAGTATCAATGACGAGATGTCTTTTATGATTGCATTTCCATGACTTTGAGACTTGGGTCTCATGCATGGAAATGGGTGTCGATCGCAAAACACTTGGCAAAAAATATTTTGTCGATGATGAGGTCCGTGTTGGTGTCGAAGACCATGCCAATGTCGGAGAAGCATTGGATGAAGCATAAGAATACGTGAAGCCCAAAAAATATTGCTCTTTCTTTCCCATCTTTAAAAAGCCTTTTGAAATTAAAAATATTTACAATCTTTCTCAAAGTACCATTGAGGTTTTATCAATTTGTGCTTGTGGTCGAGGGCAGTAGCTAAAGAACGTATCAACCGGATGCAGCTGAGCAGAGCAGAGGATGGAGGATCGAGGCCAAAGCGTTAGACAGGTAGGCACAGGCAGGGTAGCAGGGCTAACAACTGTGGCTGTAATAGTGTCAGAGGTACAAACGACGGTTGATGTTGATGTTGATGATAGGTCAGAGTCCATAAAAATTAATGGAAATAGTGATGAACAGGTACTGTTGAGGTAATAATCCTTAAAATGTAACCCTAAAACCAAAACTCTGATACCATATTAATAGATTAGGGTTAGGATTGTGGAAGATTAGGGTAAATACCTATGGCGTTTAAACTAAAACATGATGCTATAGAGTTTGTATAAACAAGAGAGTTGGAGAGCTAAGAAAATATTGATTACACGATTCAATGAATATTGATTGCTTGTACATCTTGAAGTGCGTCAAGTACATGCTTTTATAGCCATGAGACTCTTCTAGATGACATAAGCAATGATGTCAAATATGTCAAATAGGTGTAATATCTAGATATTCCAATCATCATAAGAGTGGTTTTACACACAATATGTAGCCTTAGAGGTTGTTCATACACATATACACACGTGTACACAAACACTAGCAACACTGTTGCAGATAAAATAGGTAATATTTTTTTAAAACGAGAAATATTTGACATCTTTCAAAGATTCTATAAAAAAGGTTTTTCTTTTTACCTCTTTTGAAAAGTGGTTTACGCATGCGTACAACACTGCCAAAAAATGATAATATTTTGGACACTTCACACGTTTCCTACAAAAATTGACATGAAATTATTACTATCTTCAATCCATTTAAAAAATGATACAACTGTAAAAAGAAGCTATTTTTTAAACATATAGCTTATGACATAGTTATGGTTCCTTATAATCATTGCTATCTATATCAACATCATTACTAGTTGATGTACCTTTCCTTAAGAAGATAGAGGAGGTACCCTCTTCTTTACACCACAAATATAGTTTTTTCTTCTATGTGTACACTTGAAGCTTCGACTCCTTGGGTCAGCTGTTATGTTAGCATAATTAAGGATGTGCTACAGAGTGCACCTATAAAAAATTATATATTTATATAAATATATTATAAAGGTGTTATCTTAATACAGTTATTATCTTAATTATAAAATCTTATTTTGGCTCTTAATGAGAGTAGTATTAAAATCCATTTTGAAGCTCTTGAGTATCAGAATTTCTTAATCGATAATATATACTTTTTTTAAAAGAGTTTGCTACGTACATATGAATTTTAAAATATCACGAATAAGCTATTTAAAAGTTATCTAATTTTGAGAAACAATTATACACTCATTTTTAAAGAAGATGTGTCTTTGATGTAACAAAAAGGGGGTTAAAAGGATAATTTTAGTTATTAAATGAGTTTAGAAAGATGAAAAAGCTCGCTTTAAGAAACAAAAGTTTATACTGTTCAAAATACTTTTTTGTAAAATATAAGGCAAAGACTGGGGTTTGAATCTGATTGGTTACTACAGATGGTAAGAATCTTTTAGCTACAACATTTCGGCCAACCTGGTGCAAAGCAACAACTTCTCAGCTAAGAGTTGATGTTTTACATAAACTTGATATAAAAACTCAACTTTTATAAAAAAGATTAGATATTTTGCATCAAGTTGGTACAAAACATCACCTTTCGACGCAAAACATCAACTTTTTATAAAACTTGATGTACATCAATGTTATGCAAAACATCAACTTTCTCACACAAGATGATGTTTTGTATTATTATCGCAAAAAACATCAAGTTTTATAAAAAAGTTGATGTTTTGTATCAACTTTGATGCAAAACATCAAGTTTTGTGAAAAAGTTGATGTTTTACATCAACTTTTAGGCTAAGTTGATGTTTTGCACATCGAGTTGATATAAAACATCAACTTTTTCATACAACTTGATAATTTGCATCAAAGTTGATGTAAAACATCAACTCTACCACAAAACTTAATGTTTTGCATCAAGTTTAGGAGAAGAAAGTTGGAGGATTGGAGGTCAATTTTCACAAACGGTCTGTTTTAGCAATTTTGTCCGTGTAGGCATGCGCATTAGCAAATCGCTTTGTGATGTCTGTATATCGCATTGAAACATAATTGTGTTGATACTCAAAATTTGTGGAATAGGTCGTTTGAAAATGCTTATGCATATGAAATTTCTAAAACAGGTCTTTTATGAAAATCGACCTTCGATCCTCCAACTTTCTTCTCCGAAACTTGATGCAAAACATCAAGTTTTGTGGTAGAGTTGATATTTTGCATCAACTTTGATGTAAAACATCAACTCTTAGCCTATAAGTTGATGTTTTACATCAACTTTGATATAAAACATTAACTTTTAGGGGTTATTTTTTTTTAACTTTGAGATATTTTTATGAGATATTTTTATTTTTATCACCAACAAATCTATAAAAACTCATTCAAAATAGTAGATAATAGCTAATAAAATCTTTAAATTTTTTTATAAATCATAGAATTAAAGAAAACATATTTCTAGGATAAGATGATATAGATAGAACATAGGTTTAGGGCTAAGAACCTCAAAAACACATATGGTCGCAACCTTTGACTACAAATTTGGAAGAAGGTCATTAAAAAATATAATTGTCTATGTATCCATATAACCTTTGTCTATGGAATCTTAGATGTGTTTTCAAAAAACTATGTTTTTAATCTATTTTTGAGATTTCATGTATTTTGGGAGAGAATCTTTTTAGGTAACCCTTGTCAATTATCTATTTTGCTCGCCCACCAACAGTGTTTAGTACTACACATATACACACAAGGCTCCGAATATCCACCAACAACAGGGATAGCTACTAAAGTTGCATAGAATGCATGCCAAAATGTCTAAGGAAATGCAATGGATGTAATAAATATATTCAAAAAGGGTAAGAAGGAGATGAAGTTGTTCGGCTTCTATTTTACAAGTTATACAAAAAGGAAAGATAGGCTTGTAGAAGCTCATGGAAGAGGTAAAGAAATTACAAGGGATGAGAAGAAAGAGAAAAAAGGTGGTGGAACAGGTTGATGCAAAGCCAAGGAGGCATCTAGTTGAATGGACTTTGTGGTTAAGAACCATAAGGGTGTAGGACACCTTAAATGAGGAGAGATGGGAGGCAGTCTGAGGAATGCAAAGAAGAGACATTGTAATTAGGAACGAGTATCAAGGTGACTACTAAAACTTTGGATATTCTGTATCTATGCATTGGCAGAGAGAAGAGACATCCGAATTAGGAACGAGTGTCAAGGTGACAAACTCTGGATGGTAATCGTGAGAGCACTCCTTACTATGGTTGCAAGTAGCTAAGGGATGGTCTTTACATCAAATAAATGTAAAGAATGAATTTTTACATGGTGATTTATAAGAGGAAGTTTACATGGTGCAATAAAGACTATGCACACTTGGATTTTGTTTACAAGTTGCATAAATCCTTGTATGCCTTGAAGTAAACACCTAGAGCATGGTCAAACTGGAACACATTTTTCACCTTATGTGAAAAAGATTGACAAGAGCATTGTGCTAGCAGTTATCTATGTTGATGACTTGATTGTCACAGGGGACAATGATGTTGATATTCATGAGGTAAATATGCTCCTCAATAGAAGAAGTTTAGAATACTGAGATTTAGGTGAGCTATGATAATTCCTGGGTATAGAGGTGATTAGATCACATGATCGGATTTGGTTTTTGTAAAGATAGCACGGTTTGCTTTGGACATACTGTCCAAGTATGGAATGACAGGTTGTAAGTCAATCCCAATGCCATTGGAGCAAAGCATAAATTTGGTTGTAGATACAGGTGATATTTTAGAGGGCCCTGTTGTGTACATGCACACAGTAGGAAGTTATTTTTGTGAGGGAGAAGATTCTAGGAGGTGACCTGGATTTGGTATGTATGAGCACAAAAGATTTGATATATGTCACAAAGAATCATGCAGCTGGCATCTTCATAAAGTAATTGAAGAGAGAAAAAGAGATAGAGAGACAGAGAGAGGGTATGTGTGTGTATTGCTTACAAGGAGCTCAAGCTCACCCTCTCCCTTGCATTCTTCTCATATATATATATACATAAATATGTGTATGTATGTATGCATGCATGCATGCATTCATACGTTTGTATGAATGCATGCATGCATTCATACAAACGTATGTAAGTACACACACACACACACACACACACACACACACATACACACATATGTATATATATATGTATGTATGTACATACGTAGGTACATATATATGTATGTATGTACGTACGTAGGTACATACATACATACATACATACATGTATGTATGTATGTACAAACACACACATATGTGTATGTGTGTGTATACATACATACATACATACATACATACATACATACACACACACACACACACACACACACACACATATATATATATATAGTTGAGGAAACACTACCCTAATGTGTCGTGGGAAGTTGCGTATCCTCCGGGCTCGAGCTAGGCTCAAGAGCTCCATCGTAGCCACTCGTCACACCGCCATCCTCCCGCACTTGTTGTCACCTCGAGGTGGCTTCTCTAATCCAACGGGTGGTGCAACCTCTAGCGAAGATCATGTGGGATCTCCGCAGAAGACGATTGTGATGATAGCCTAATCACTCAAGTAAGAGGGAGAGAAGAAGCAAGCGGGAAGCAAGAGAAAACAAGTGATTAATATTCCCAAACCCAAACCCTAAGCACACCACACATGCTAGATTAGAGTTTCAAGAGAGAGGGAGAGAGAGAACACTCCACTTTTATTGCACAAATGGGAGAATGAGTTACAAACAAGAGATGCTTTGCCTAGGGAGACCTAGGTTTTCCATGGCAAAAGATTGTGCTAGCTGTGGGAGACAACAAGGCACATTTTCTTTGCATATTTCTGCCAAAGGGAAATCTAGCCATACTACCCAAAGAAGGGTGGTCGTTTTGTATTGGGGAGCTACGCTTACACTCAAGGTGTTAAGCGAGGCAATGGCCTTGTAGGGTTCATGAAGGGTTTGGCCATTTGGGAGCACAAATTGCATATCGAGTTTGCAATCTAGGAAGGTGTCAAGTGTAGCAAGGATTTTGAGCCAGTCATGGTCCACTTCGTCACTATTGACAGAATCGACCGTGTATGGCACTTGCGCATCATCAAGGACTTGATGAATGACAAGCTTCATAAACAAAGAGATCGTTGCTTTCTGGCGGTGGTCACAGTGTCTTCGGCAAAGGGACCTCGGGCTATGGGATGTGATTGCCAGGTATATAAATTAACTTTAAGCGTTTAATATCCTTTTTGCAGAGGTAGGCATGGTGTGTGTCCCAGTCATGGATCAATTGTGTTTGTCACGTGAAGGGTCTGCCCAGGATGGTGTCATAGGCGGCGTTACGAAATTCCATGACCACAAATGTGAGGTTAAAGGCCATGTCACATACTTTGACCTTGAGGTCATGCGCTATGCCTAGGGGGTTGTGCAGATGTCCCGTCTGCGAGCTTTATCACCAATGTGGTATGATCAAGGCATGGTTGGTCCCAGTTTTCCCATCATGTTCTTATGAGGATGCTTACGCCAGCACCTCCATCCAGGATGCCTTTGACCACATGTCCATTTATAGGAAATGGACAGGGCTGCGTTTGTGTCATCACCTTCAAAGTAGTGGCCCACCATTTATTTGAATTGTCAGTGCACCTTTGGGTTGTGGGTTTTGGTGATAGAGTAGTTCAGGATGATTGGGCACAAATTCATCCGAGGAATTTGAGTTAGCTCCCTCCTCCATAGAAGCCTAGAGTTTTCGTTGTTCGATCCAATCCCGAAGGTCATTCCATAAATTTGGATTACCTTTTAACAAGGTTCCAATGGGCATTTGGATTTGGGAAGAAAGGAAGGCTGAGAGGCTAGAAAGGTCGCATTAATGAGGAGCATCCGCAAGTGGTGGACCAGCAATAGTGTATGGAAGCTCAATTTGGTCCTTATTTGACGAGGGTGGAGGTCGAGATTTGGGTGCCGTACGATGGTAAAAGATGTCAGCAAATTTGTGTGGGTTGTTGAAATATACAAGTGAATAGGGTGTGTGCGGGAACAAGCTCTTAGCAAGAGGCTGTAAAAGAGAATCTGTAAATGAGTGAGAAGTGAAAAGATGAGAAGTATCTACTGGGAGAGAATAAAGGGTAGCATGAGAAGATTTAGGATGTGTGGAGATATTCTCGGAAGAGGTGGAGAGAATCAGTGGGATTAGATGCTTGGATGTAAACTCTATAAATTGAGGCATTGGCCTAATGAGAACTTGCTAGTTTTTTATTATCCATGCCTACATTAAGCTATCAGTTAATTGCTCACTAATCACATCTTAATTATCATCTAATCCCTTTGCTAATGACGTTGATTCTTGCATTTGATCCATCATAGCTCATCACATTGCTGCAAATTTAACATGGGCACCCCATGAGTCTTTGTCGGACTCTGTGTCACTGTTCGCATCGAGTGCTACGATGTGAACGTGGGTTTTGGGCATGGCCACCTATTGAATAGGCACTAGAGGATTAGGAGGCGCATGTGGCGTAAGATCCTCATTTGTCAATGTCATGTTGGTGAACGGATATTCCTTAGCTTTGAGCATAAGCGGGGGCTCAGGCCTTACCTAGTGCAGAAGTTCCGGTTCTGTGGGGGACGACGCGCACTGAGGTACTGGGTCAAAGGTTGCAAAAACAGGTGTGACGGTTCAAGTTGAGCCTAGTATTGCTCTACTAGTGCTTGGGCCTCATGAAGACGTTGCTTCTCAAGGATGGCATTGGGATATGCGGCCAACCATTTTTCCCGCTTGGTGAGTTTGTGGGAGGTTGCATGGGGGAGTGGTATTTCGTCACGGATCATTGCTCTTGGAGGAGGAGGATGTGGACGTTCTTGAGCTAGTACAGATGCTCACCCGATGATACCAACCTCCCACCTGAAGGCAATGTGCCTCAAGGGAGAGAAAAAAAAATCAGAAATTATAGCAAGTACATATAAAATGTACAAGGCCAAAACATGAGACATGGCCTATCCAACACCCATCAGTGCCCTGCAATGTGCAAACCGCTTTGCTGGCAAGCTCTTGGTGAAAAGATCCGCAGGGTTATCATCAGTATGGATCTTGACAAGTTCTAACAACTTGTCATCCAATACCTCACGAATAAAGTGGTACTTAACATCAATGTGCTTGGTTTTCTGATGAAAGACCGGATTCTTTGCCAACATAATAGCACTCTGGCTATCACAATGCAAAGAAGGAATATCCCCTGAAAAACCCAAGTCTCCCACCAGACGTGAAAGCCATATGGCCTCCTTGCAAGCCTCAGTGGCTACAATATACTCTGCCTCTGTGGTAGACAATGCTGTGCATCTCTGCAACCTGGATATCCATGAAATAGCACCACCTGTGAAAGTAAACACGTAGCCCGTGGTGGTGGACTTACGGTTGTCTGCATGCCCTGCATAATCTGAATCTGTGTATCCATGCAGTTCTGCATCTTGCTTGCCAAAGCATATGCACACATCTTGAGACCCCTTAAGGTATCTCAATATACCCTTAATTGCCTCCCAATGCCTCTTACCGGGGTTAGCCATATACCTACTGACCACTCCCACTGCAAAAGCAATATCTGGTCTTGTAGCAACCATAGCATACATCAGACTGCCACATGCAGAAGCATAAGGAACCTTGGCCATCTGAGCCCTTTCATCATCTGACTGAGGGCTGTCCTCTTGGCTGAGTTTCAAATATGGTGGCAAGGGTGTGCTCAAAGCCTTCCCCTTCTCCATATTGAACCTCTCTAGGACTTTGCCAATGTACTCTTTTTGTGAAAGATAGAGTAAACCCTTTGACCTGTTCCTCACAATCCGCATACCAAGAATGTGATTTGCATCACCAAGATCCTTCATGTCGAAGGTTTTGTGCAGTCCTGCTTTCAAAGCATTCATATCAATAGATGACTTCCCAGCAATATAAGCATATCATCCACATAAAGAATGAGTATAAGAAGACTACCATCTCTTGCCTTCTTAGTGTAGAGACAATGATCATGATCAGACCGTCTGAATCCTTGTGCTTTCGTGAAAGTATCAAACTTGTGATACCACTCTCTGGGTGCCTGCTTGAGTCCATAAAGACTCTTCTGCAATTTGCATACAAGCCTCTCTTTCCCCTTGACTTGATACCCCTCTGTTTGCTGCATATAAATATCCTCGTGAAGGTCTCCATGAAGGAAAGCCGTCTTCACATCCATCTGGACAAGATCCATGTCGTCCTGACAAGCAACCAAAGCTAAAACAGTCCTCAATGTAGTCATCTTGACTACAGGAGAAAAGATTTCATCAAAATCAACTCCCTTTTCCTGCTTGAACCCCTTTGCAACTAATCTTGCTTTGTACTTGGGCTTAGCATCCCCTGGAGTGATCTTCAACCTATAAACCCACTTGCATGGTAGGACTTTCTGTCCTGCAGGCAACTGCACTAGATTCCATGTCTGATTCTTCTCAAGAGATTGCATCTCTGAAACCATGGCTTTCTGCCAATTCTTTGCGTCCTCCCTTTTCATGGCTTCTTTAAAGCACGAGGGTTCACCACAATCTGTCACCATGATGTAATCATCAAGTGCATTCACCCCTGGAACAAACCTGTCAGGCATCCGGGACACCCTGGTGCTCCGCCTAACCAAAGCATCTCGATTAGGTGGCTGATTTGCTTGCTGTTCCTGCATATTTTGGGGCTGTACAGCTTGCTCTGGGAAGCACATCTTGCTGAATTTCAGGCTGCATTTGTGGCTCTTCCTGTGGAGGATAATATGGGGCTTTAAAAGCCGGAGGTGGCTGCTGATTTTGACCATTTTGGACAGCATTTTGATTGGCATTTTGTGGCTGTCCTGGAGGTCCTTCCTCCTCAAAAATGACTCTTCTCACTCCAATGGTATTGATAGGCTGTTTTTGCATCCTATCTTCTCGAAAAATCACATCATTGCTCCTCACAATCTTGTGAGATTCAGGGTCCCACAACCTGTAACCCATCTCTCCATTGTCACCATACCCAAGAAAGATACACTTGCGTGACTTTGGGTCTAATTTGCTGCGTATTTCCCTTCTGACATGCATAAAGGCCTCGCAGCCAAACACCCTGAGATGTTTGTAAGAGGGTGGCTTTCCTGACCACACCTCCTCAGGCACCTTCAAATCCAAGGCCCTGTTGGGTGACCTATTGATGAGATGTACTGCTGTCTTAACAGCTTCTGCCCAAAAACCATGGGTCAATCCTGCTTGTGAGAGCATGCTAAGAGTCCTCTCCTGAATGGTCCTATTTGCCCTTTCAGCCACGCCATTTTGTGGAGGATTGTAGGGAGCGGGCAACTCCCTCTTTATCCCCTTCTCCTCACAAAATGTAGTAAATTCCCTTGAGAGGTATTCCCCTCCATTATCAGACCTGAGGCATTTAAGCTTCTTTCTTGTCTGATTCTTAACAAGTGCCAACCAAGTCTTGAAGACTTTGAACACATCACTCTTATGCTTAATTGGATAGACCCATATCTTCCTGGATGCATCATCAATAAAAGTGACAAAATACTTGGCACCGCCCAAAGAAAGGTTGGGCATTTCACACACATCTGTATGTACCAAAGTTAGGACTTCCTGCCTAACATTTCCAGCCTTTTTATGGGCTGATTGCTTATGTTTGCCATAAATACAATGATCACATGCTGAAAAATCAAAAAAATTAAGTCTCGGCAAGTAACCCAAAGAAGACAATACTTTCATTCCTTTCTGGCTCATATGGCCCAACCGGCTATGCCACAATGAAGTGTGTGGCTGCTCGGTTACATGGATTACATTAGCATCAACACCCTCAACATACAATGGATACAAGGTGCCTGATTTGCAGCCCTTGGCCACAACCATATTTCCCTTAAGCACCTTCCACATGGAATGACCAAATTGGGTGAGATACCCTGCATCATCAAGCTGCCCAGTGGATATCAAGCTCTTCCTGAGCTGTGGCACATGTCTCACATTGTGCAAGACAAATTCAGAACCATTTGGGAATTTTAGATGCACATCCCCAATGCCAACAATGTCACAGGCAGAATCATTTCCAAGTTTCACGCATCCTCTCTTTCCTGCATCATACGAAGCAAACCACTGCTCATGAGGAGTAACATGATAGGATGCACCTGAGTCCAATAGCCAATCGTGTGCATACGAGCCATCATTAGCCACAAGAAAAGAACTATCACCAGAGGAGGCAACAAGTATGACATCGTCATTATCTTCATCATTGCTAATCACTGCATTGAGCTCCTCAATTTTAGCCTTGCCCTTGGTGTCTTTGGCATCTCTTTTAGCATCTTTGTCCTCTTCTTTTCCTTCCTTATCCTTGCCTTTGTTTTTCAGCTGAAAACAGTCCTTTTTGATATGCCCCTTCTTATGGCAATAGTGGCATTCAAGGTCCTTCCTAGGACGGGACTTACTGCGAGATTTCCCTTTATTTTGATTTTGCCCTCTATTTTGCTGCCTACCTCTGCTCACAGCCAATGCACTTGCATTCTTATTTTCACTGCTATTCTTACGCCTTACCTCTTCCTGCAGAAGAGCGCTCTCCACATCTTGGCATGACAATCCTGTGAAGGCAGGGGCTGAATTGCTTATGGCTGTAGCAAAAGTATCCCAACTGTCAGGGAGGGTACTCAAGAGGAAAATGGCCTTCACCTCATCATCAAAATTCATTTTCTGATTTGTGAGTTGGCTGAATATAGAGTGAAACTCATTGAGGTGAAGTGAGAGGGCTGTCCCCTCTTTCATGCTTAGTTTCATGAGCCTCTTCAACCAAAACACTTTACTAGCTGCACTCTGACTCTCGAAAAGGGACTCAAGTTTTTGCCATATACTGTAAGCGGTGGCTTCATTCTCTACATTGAAGTAGATCTTCTTAGAGATGGTCAAAAGAATGGTACTCGTGGCCTTCTCATCCATGGTTTCCCACTGAAAGTCACTCGCCTCATCTGGCTTGACCCCTTTATACTTGATAGGCATATTTTGATCTTTCTGGACCAACACATTGTATATTTGCTTCTTCCAATAGGAGAAATTTGCATTCCCCTCCAACTTCTTGATGTTCCAATAGTTGCCTTCGTTGCTTGAAGACATGATGATAAGCCCAAATAGAAGCAAGTAAATACACCTAAGGCACAGAGAGCCTCAAAGTCACGTGCTGTGACTAAATGCAATGTTGTCCACTCTCCAAAACTGTCAAAAAACAGTAAAAAACAACACTCTAAAAGTGCCCAAATCTCTTCCAAAATTGTGCCTGCACTTGTACAAAACTGTCACAAAGGTCCCCGAGCCTTGACAAGTGACCAAATGTCACTCTAGAATGAGAAATACAGTTCTGTAATTAGTTTCCAGCAAGCAATAAATGCTCCAAATGTCACTCTAGCGGAATGATCAAGTGACACAACAATCCCAGATTGTTTAGCAGGTGTTTGGGCAAACTCTCCCACCTCAAATAGGCATATGAACACTGTCACAAGGCTAAACTCAGAACTGAACTGAGTTTTCACACTCTCCAAGAGTGTACAAATGCGTTGTCCACAACAAGGAGCATTTACCCAAAACTGATCTGATTGCAAAATCTCCTCCTTTGTCAATGCATTTGACACATAGACAAACTGCTCGAGTACAATCCACTCCTACCCGAGAGTAGTGTGGCTGTCAACGTTCCAATGCGCCTAATTTACTGCAGGTGCTGCAGAAAATTCAGTGTTCATAATTTCAAAATTCTGATACGACCAGCGCGTCCGGAATGTCGAGAAACCTTGGGGTAGACTCCTGGATCATATATATCCGAGTCCGTATGAGAGATATATGCCAAAAACTGTGTTTTTGGGATCCGAAAATGCAAAAAACAGACCTGCTGCTGTACCTGCTGTAATTCTGAGCAGAATTTCAGAATTTTAACATTGCCATTGCATTTGGAGCATGCCAAAACCCCAACTTAGACTCTTGGATCATCTCCATTTGACTCCGTATGATGGAGATATGCAAAAAACTCCAAAAATGGCAAAAAACGAGCTGCAAAAAATCTTGTACCTGTTTTTGCTCTGCTGCTGCCGCGAGCTACCTGTTGCACTCCAATTTGTGGGCAACTGTAGCGGGCAATAGAAGCTTCGAATGAAGGCTGAAAATGCAGGTCTAATGCTCTCCAAGACCACGAGGCAAATCAGCCCCGAAACCACTCTCTCGAAGAGACTCTATGCCGACCTCGATGCTACGCGATGCCGAGCTGCACACGCAACCAAAGAACCCGCTCTGATACCAGTTGAAGGACCAAGAAGCGAGTGGAAGAGAGCAAGAACAAGAACACAAGAGTGGTGGATGTGAAGAAGAAGTGAGGGCACACCACAACCCTCAAGAGTATATTAGGATAGACACTTGGGTGGAACCGGTTCGGAGTGAACCGTGTTCACACTGTAACTGTAACATAAAGTGTACATGAGGTGGCACAGGGCCTTAACCCCAACAATTGTCACCTTGGTCAATGTGCTTAGAGCATTGTTTCTTTTGGGATGTGGTCTTCTTGAGTTTGGCTTGCAACCGTGTGATGACATTCAATGGGACAATCAATATTTTCCTATGTTGAACGCTCAACACGTTGATGGAGGGCATGCCTTCGACTGTGGAGTGAGATACTGACTGATTGCAAAGGGTAATCCCTGAAATAATGGTCGATTCCATTGCGGTTACATTGGTAGACGTTTCTTTGAGTGCATTCAGCCA
Organism: Cibotium barometz; assembly: GCF_041138505.1. Taxonomy (NCBI): domain Eukaryota; kingdom Viridiplantae; phylum Streptophyta; class Polypodiopsida; order Cyatheales; family Cibotiaceae; genus Cibotium; species Cibotium barometz. The sequence goes on from NC_141069.1 coordinate 55,035,097, forward strand.
CTCTATGGTGTCCTTGGCAGAGGAAACATAGAAGAGGTGGTTTCCCTGGTGCACCTATAGTGTGCACAATTGGTTTCCTTGTGCGTGCATCTATAGTGTGCACAATTGGTTTAGGGTCCACGTGAGACACCGGCAAAGGGAGATGATGTATGATGGGTGCCGCAGGGGTGACAGAGCGCATGGGCTCCAGGGGTTTAGCAATGAACCTGGTTGAATCTTTCCATGAGAAATGGGGTTTGCCTGGAGAGGCAACGATTAGAGTGGAAAGATGGGCACTGGAGAAGGTCGCGGGGGCGCTATGTGTGATTAACTATTTGGAGGTGGTGCCACCAGTAAGGCTTGGTGCTCGAGAGGAGAGGAAGGTAATGTTACAAATGAGTTTTAGGTTGTCATTGGTGCGGTGGCCAATTGTGTGAAATAACTTTCTCGCAATTATGTGGCATAGCTTTATCGCATGTTGTCATCGAGAAAGATTGCCCATTTGCAGGCCTGATTAAAGGTGTAGGGGTCCTTGACCAAGAGGAAATAGTCCATTAAGTGCTTTTCACTCAATTTTTCCCTCTCTTCACAATGCGAATCAAGGTACTTAATGTGTGCGATGTAATCACGTAAGGTTTCCTTTGGTTTTTGTTCCAATTAGAACAGTTGGATGATGAGGCTCCATTTGGGCCCGTAGGGTGCAAAGCCAAGAATGAAGGCCTCTCTCACTGCTTTAAAATATGTTTGTGCCGAGGCTCCAAGGATTGAAACCATTGCACCGCTTTGCCTTCTAGCATGAGTCCAAGGAGATAGACTTTAGTTGCATCATCGAAAATTTTAAATGCCTGACAGATTTGGTTAAAGACCTCTATGTGGAGTACGAGGCCTCCAACACTGTGGAATTTTGGCAGAAGTTTGAAAATTTTCGCCCACATGGGTTGTGTATGTGAAGCTTGTGGGTGCAATTGTTAGGACACTCCCCTTCCTAGAGTTGTGGCTAAGCTTGGAATCTGTATGTGAGGTTTGTGGGTGCAATTGTTGGGACACTTCCCTTTCTAAAGCTTGTGCTAAGCTCGGAATGTCGAGTTGTGGTTCAAGGGGAGGTGGTGTAAGGATGGGGGTGGGAATAGATGCGTCATGGATAGAGAAGAAGGTACGTGAGTGTGCTCGGGGCATCTATCCATGTCGGGGTGCATGTATGAAGGGGCCCCACTAGAGGAGGGCTCTTCATAAATCGTTTCGCCCTCGCGGCTAACGTGTGTGGCATGGCGACCACATGTGAATGTGAAGTTGTGGCTTAGGAAGGTATGGCCGTACGCTTTAAAGGTACTACTGTGGCAAAAAAAAAAATTCTTGAATTTTTTTTTGGAAGATACGACTGTACGCTTAGAGGCGTACATTCGTGGCCTTAGGTGTGAACGGCCGTGCAAAGTTTGAAATTTTTAATTTCAAATTTTGAGGGAAGTGAGTGGGAGACAACTAAGATCCCCTCATTAATGCAAGGTAGGTGGGAAAAGGCTAAAGTTAGAGGTTACCTCTAAATTAATAGTTTTAGACTAATTTAGAGACACTCTAACTTAACTAAAGATTAATTCTTCTTAATCCCACTATTAATTACTTTTTAACCCTCTTCTTTGCTCTCTAATTACTCCCAAATGGTGAGGAGTTTAGGGATGGGGATTTGATAGTAGGTGGATTAGCAATGTTTAGGCTAATCCAATGATGTGATCACCCTTAACTAATCTCACTAATTAGGTCTCTAATTAACCCACTCAAAAGAGAAAAAATTAGGTAAATGAGACCTAATTAGTGCTAATTCTTGCTAATTAAGGCATAATGGGAGTGGACTAAACATGGATTTGGATCAATGCAAGTGTTAGAACACTAATGCCACTCTAATTAGTCTAATTACAAGCAATTAGGTGCATTTTTTTGATTTTTTACTCTCTTTAAGTTTACTAATCACACTAACCAATAGATTAGTGATAATTAGTAAAA